>NC_137904.1:16521128-16622697 GCF_963455335.1 Martes martes | reverse complement strand
AAAAGAGAGAATCTATTCATGTTATTTGTGTTTTTTTCGCCATCCAGATGCATTGGAAACCTTGCCCCGGATGCAGGATGCCTTGGGACGAAACAATGTTTAAACAAAGGGTAAGGAAGCCCAGACCCAGAACTGGCCCCCTTTAGAGTTTAACTGTTGGTACCCTTTGCTTGGGGAGAATCTACTCCCAGGCTTAAACAGGACAAGCCGGACTCTTCTCTTGGAGCTGGAGATCATTCCTGGCTGTGCCCATTTTTCAAGGTCCAGATTTCGAGATGAAAGTCTGCCTGCTTTCCCCGTGCCCTGCTTAAGGCATATTCCTCTCCGGGTGGGGGGATTTATCCATGTTACCCCCCTCTGCATCTCTCAGCCTCAAAAATCCTTGCACCCTCCCGTGTAACAGCAAACCTTGCTTTACCTACGTGGCGCTTGGTCCTGAGGCAGAGAGAGAGCAAAACGCAGACAGCACCAATATCCCGGTTCAGGTTCTAAGCCGGATTCTGCCACCAGACCCAGCTTCCTGCTAGCACACTCCATGGCTCCCTTCTTCTCCTTTAAGGCTTCTTATCTATATGTCAGTAACTCCATCACGACGATTTCAGATTCTGCTAAATTCTGCATTTTAAAATCTGGCTCTGTGAAAATTTGCAGGAGAAATGGCTTCTATTTTTAAAGGGGCTGATTCTTTCCTTTTTTTTTTTTTTTTTTTACTCCTGATCATTTTCAAGTGAAATTTAAACTTAACAAAGCAGTTTTGAAAGCCCAGCTGCATGATGGAGCCCCTGGAGCTGTGTGGAGCTGGGTCAGTGCTTCACAAAGTGGGGCGTCCCTCCCGCTGGTGGCCTGGTGGTTCATTAGATAATTGTAGGGGACACAGGAATGAGCACGTACAGTGATGCGAAGTTGAATGCATTGATGGGTATCAAACTTGGGGTTTCACGAATATCTTTGCTGGCAGCAGGTGAGGGTGAAGAGCTTGGGTTAGCTCAGAATTGATTTAAAGAAAAATGTCAGCAAACGGGTTACAGTATTGGTAGGTATTAAGACCTGGGAAGACTCGTGAAGGGGGGGTGGGGGGTGGGACTGGCGGTTTCCTGCGGCTGCTGTTGGCAAATGATGACAAGCTCGACTTCCAGGCCCGCGTATTTGTTCTCTTATAGTGGTGGAGGCCAGAAGTCCGAAATCAGCTTTGGGGGGCTGAAGTCAAAGTGTTGGCGGGACCATGTTTCCTCCAAAGGCTGTAGCGGAGAATGCGTTTCTTGCCTCTTTCTGCCTGCCTGGTGGCAGTTGATATGCCTTGGCTCGAGGTCACATCATTCCAACCCGTGCACCTCTGATCACGTGGCTTCTTCCTCCTCCTCTGTGATTAGTAGTCTCCCTCTGCCTCCCTTTTATGAGGATACATGCGATAACATTTAGGGACCACGCAGATCATTCCAGGGTCATCTCCCTGTCTCAAAATCCTTAATAGAATCACATCTGTAATTATTTTTTTTAAGATTTTTATTTATTTGACAGAGATCACAAGTAGGCAGAGAGGCAGGCAGAGAGAGAGGAAGGGAAGTAGGCTCCCTGCTAAGCAGAGAGCCCAATGCGGGACTCGATCCCAGGACCCTGAGATCATGACCTGAGCCGAAGGCAGAGGGCTCAACCCACTGAGCCACCCAGGCGCCCCTGTAATTATTTTTTAAAGATTCTATTTATTTATTTTAGAGAGAGAGGGAGTGCATGAGCAGTGGAGAGGGGGAGAACAGAAAGAAAGAAGCAGATCCTCTGCGTACCAGAGAGCCTGATGTGGGACTCAATCCCAGAATCCTGGGATCATGACCTGAGCCAAAGGCAGATGCTTAAACGACTGAGCCACCCAAGCATTCACACCTGCACTTTTTTGTTTGTTTGTTTGTTTGTTTTTGGCCAAACCAGGTAACATATTCATAGGTCCCAGGGATGAGTTAGGAGGTAGCTGTCTTTGGGGGAAAGGAGGCAATTTATTCAGCCTACCACGGTAGGCACGGGAAGTTTGGGGAGCACAGAGCAGGTTAGGAAGTCAGACTCATACTGGCCAGATTCATACACTTGAGGCCATCACCCCCTGTTGTGGAATGGATTTTGTCCTCTGCTCCCCCCTTCTCCTCACCAAAGATATGCCGGAGAAGTGGGAAACGAGGGAAGGACAATCATCTGGGGGCCTTTGGGGAAGACTCACTTGGGAGTCTTGGGAGTGACCTGGGACCCTTTCATTCACCATAAGCTGAGACTCTCAGGGTTTGATTCACTGGGGCATGAACTTGCGACAGGCAGCCACCTTAGAAAATACGAAATTTAAATTGCCCAGGTTCAAATGAGTGTTGTTTTACTCCATACAGATCACTACCTCGGGGCCCCATCTCAGATTGGCACTGTATTTATTTAAATTGCTTTTGAAATGTTAATCACTGAATGTTAATAAACAAAGTAATTATTCTTGATTTTCTTATGGGTTCCGTTTATTAAAGGGAACTGATATTATTCATGACTTCAGCGGGAAGCACGAGATCCGTTAAGGAGGCTAATGCGCGCTCGCCTTATGAAATTAACGAAGACGTTTTCTTATTGCATAATCAGTAAATTGGAAACAAGATTCTCACATTTCAGGGAAAGGTGCCTTCACAACTTCTCGCTCCATCTGATTAGTGCATTCACAACAAGCGCTTTCTCTTGGGAGCCTTTCTGCAAGGAGGGTTTACCAGCTGAACTCATGGAATTCAGCGAGTTCAAGTGGGCCAACGGGGGTGGGTGGAGAAGACGGACTATATCCCCAGCCACTTTGATCATCCGCTCCGCCTGCTCTCCACCCCCCTGCCCACCGCCCACCCGCACATCTGCACTGGCCTGAGATCTTTCTGGCTCCAGTGGTACCAGCAAGTGATGTCTCCTTTGGCCAAGCAGACAAGAGCGGACCGAAGGAGCCAGAAAGCACGGCGATCTGCAGCTGGCAGGAAGACGAAGCCAGAGGCGCGAGGTGGCAGCTCCTTCTCCGAGCAAAACCCTTACAGCCCCGGCAGGATGCTGGTGCAAAGCACAGGCTAAAGGGGTGGCCTGACAACCTTTCTTGGACACTGCTCTTCTGGGGGCTTGGTAGGGGGAGGGAGAAACGCTGGCTCAGATCCATAAGGAATCTCCATCGTTTTCGTGCTTGGCCCCTGCTTCCTAGTAAACCAGGTTCAAAACCCAGTGCAGGGTCTTCTCCCTCAATGCGGGTCCTTTTTCTTTTAAAGATTTTATTTATTTATTTATTTGAGACAGAGAGCGCGTGCACACAGTAGGGGGGAGGGCAGAGGGAGAAGCAGATTGGCCCTGGACAGCTCGGGGCTCCATCCCAGGACCCAACCCAGGACCCTGAGATCATGACCTGAGCCAAAGGCAGAAGCTTAACCCACTGAGCCACCCAGGCACCCCAACGCCATCCTTCTATATAAAAGGCGCATTGTTAGAAAAGAGAGGAGAGCTTTCGTCAGACACAGAGCAGACCTTCTCAAGAAAAGAGGATGAGGGGGTGCCTGGGTGGCTCAGTGGGTTAAAGCCTCTGCCTTCGGCTCAGGTCATGATCCCAGGGTCCTGGGATCGAGCCCCACATCGGGCTCTCTGCTCAGCAGGGAGCCTGCTTCCTCCCTTCTCTCTCTCTGCCTGCCTCTCTGCCTACTTGTGATCTGTCTGTCAAATAAATAAATAAAATCTTCTAAAAAAATAAAAATAAATAAATAAATTAATTAATTAAAAAAAGAAAAGAGGATGAGGCCATACAGAGGCTGGGATCACAGGTTCCAGAGACAAAGTGCCAATCAGAGCTGGTCAGAGACATGAGGGGAGGGACACCTTGCTGGTTTGAGTCACAGGAACTTTCACTAGTGACCAACAGTTCAAAGCAAGGAAAAAAGGTCTCAAAACATTAAATTAGGAAAAAAAGAAGCTTAAAATGAACACGACATACATTTACTATGATAGATGATGATTAATCTTCTTATGAATTATGGATGCAGCATATAGAATTTGTCTCAAAATTTTTCATAGGTGTTCCCTAAACTGACCGTTGTGTTTATAATAGGCAGCAGTTAAATAAAATACATTTATTTTCGGTCTTAAAATGTTAAAAACAAAAGGCTCTCAAGTCCCATGGGGGGACGGACAGACTCAGTGACTGTAAAGGTCCCTTACACCTTTCTTGAGGGCAGAGCTGTGAGGTGGATGGAACGTGGGCTCTGGCATTAGCCATGACTTTGAATCAAATCCTGCCACTCCCCACTGTGCAGCCTTGGGTTCGTCACTTCTCCCGTGTCTTGTCCTCATCTACAACAGTGGTGATACCTCCTCCCTTCTGAGGTGGTTGGTGATGACCAGATCGAAGGACACTGGGCAGGTACCCAAGCCCCCCAGTGTGTGCATCAAAGCTCCCGGTCATAATTCCAACTGGGATCTCCCTGTGCCTTCCTTCCATCCCCTGCCTGACTCTGTTCCTGCCTGGCTTTTGCAGGTGGACACTGACCACGTACGTGTGGGCACCTTTGGTTTGAGAGGCAGGAATCCAACAAGAGGAACCAGAAAAATGCCAGTATACGAAGGGGTTGAGATTTGCAGGAGAAATTTGAAGTGGTCCCATGGACTACTTTGCTTGTCACACCAGGTGTGTGTCTCTTGGGCACCATCTGTGTGGTCCCTCCCCAGGGGTGGAGAACGACCCGGTGTGATGGGAGGGGAAGAAGCCATGAGCTCCCCCTAGCGGCCATTGCCAAACACACGGTCAAGGGCCTAGAGGGGCTAAGGCATCCCCTCCTCCACAACCACTTGCCTCCACCCTTGTCCTGTCTTTAAGCCTGCTTTCCAAATCTGGCCACGTCCTCTCCCTCGAGGGCAGAGATCATAAAGTAGAGACGCATGGCTCTCGTGGCCAGCACAACGTGAAAGGACCATTTTATCACGTGCCAATACTGAACACATCCGATGCGGCGTTCAAAATCCAGATTTCTTTTAAAACGTCGGAAGGTCCGGCAACACCCAGCTGTGCCCCTGCACTGGTCAAGGGCTGTTTACCAAACAAGCAAACATCTCTGCCCTCTTGGAGCTGCAGGTGTGGTGTGGGCGGGGAGAAACCACTATCTCCTAAGGTTATGACGCATGGTTGGGGGCGGAGGGTGGACAGGGGAGGTGGGACCACGAACGGAGGGCTACAGGGCACTGGGAGGACACAGGATTTTGCTCAGAGTAGGTACAAAGCCCGTTTCGAGAAGGCAAGGGATAGGACCTGTTAACGTTTGACTAGCATTCTGGCTGCTGTGTCGTCCATAGGGCTGGGGCCAGAAGCAGGAGCCTACTGTAATTCCGGCAGGAGGTGAATTAGACTAGCACGGTGTTAGCCCAGGAGACTGAAGGCAGCTTGGTGGAGCAGAGAATGAAACTCCCCCCATTTCTCCCGATTTCTGCTCCCACTCGGGGCAAAGGATTCCTGGTAGAAGCCCCCATCGGCTGTTAAGTCTAAGCCGTTTATCTACTGGAGCAGATGGGTCTCCCTTAACTTTGCCACAGAGGGGTTAACCCCTTTCCCCCTAAATCTCGGTGGGTAGCCCAGCTTTCTGCAATTCCCGGCAGGTCGCTCAGCAGGACCCAGAACGGTACCAGCTGCGCACGGGCCAACGCCAACCCCAGTGTGACTCAGGATCAGTTAACCATCAGTCAGCCTTGGTAATGAGCCAGGCTCTCTCTGGGGTTTTCTACACAATCTTCTCTTTTTTCTCTTAGATGATGTCTTCTGTCCTTCCAGCTAGCCCGTTCTTAGCTCACACATGGCTCTCTCCCCAGTAAAACCAGAGGTCTTTACTGGGGCTGCCCCTCCCAATCAGGACGCAGCGACCCATCCATCTGACACAGGGCTGGGGTTAGGGCACAAGCTTGCGGGAGGCGTTACTCCCATGGTCATGCAAACATAGATGTGGCTTGTAGGGGACAACTCCTTAAATTCTGCACCCTAGGAGCCTCCCTCACTGTCCCGAGTGCCAGCTGTGACTGTGGTCCCTCACATGGGAATGCCAGGGAAGGGGGCATCCGCCTGGCCCACCGTGTCCGTGAATCCCTTTGCAGGTGTGGTTCTGGGTTAGACTGAGCCCCAGGCTCCCAGAAACTGCGTGATAATAAGATGACAACTGTTCCTTTAAACCATAGAATCCTGGGGGGATTTGTTACACGGAAAGAGGCCACGAGAATAGCCCGTGACCTTAAGGAACTTAAAAGCTACTTGGAAAGCCAAGAAATGAGGGAATTAACCAAGTTAAATAGACAGAAACAGCAGGTAAGCTCTTATCTAGGTGAACATAGTGACTATCCCCACCCATGCACCCCATCTCCCCTGTCCCATCTGCTCCTATCCCCACCCCCTTCCCCTCATTTTGATTGCCCCTCCCCAGATCCTTGATTCCCAACCTGTGTCTGCAGTTCACTGCAGGGCTGACACTTGCCGGAACCCTCAACCTGCTAGGGCCCTAAATTCACGAGCCGCCTGGTCTCCCCAGCTTCACTTTGAATATACTGCAGAGAGTGGAGTCAAGGCTATTTAGACCCCCCCCCCCCCCCCCCCAACCCCCCCCCCCCCCTCCCCCCCCCCCCCCCCCCCCCCGCAAAAACCCACATCCGTATAATTAGACCAAAGATATTGCAGACACAGACATATGTAAAGAGAGCGGGGCTGGGAGAAGGGTACCATTCATCAAAACCTCATCATAAATTCAAGTTGGAGGGCTGAAAGGAAACAAAACACGGACACTTCCCAAACCCAGCAGCTGGACCTTGCGCCGAAATCCCGAAATCACGGCAGCTCAACTCAACATCTGGGGGAGAATAAAAAATAATAAAGATTTAAAAAGAACAGACGCTGGGCAATTACCAGTTGAAGTGCGGAGCGGGAATATAAATTCTCCGAGAGCCTACAGACAGAAATATACATTGGCACGCGGGTCTTAGGACTGTGAATTTCATCCAGCTGTCGCTACTACTCTTCTTTATTGTGGCTAATATTTCGTTCGTAAATGCACTTTCTAAGCGATGAACATAATTGTGTTCAGGTTGACATGACCTGAATTAGGGTCTTACCGCATTTTACTGACTCACCGTTGGCAGCGCGGGGATGTTTCTGGAAGACCCTGGTGCTCAGCAGTAGTACCAAAGAACGTTGGGAAGCATGTTATATGCAGACTCGAGAGACCTAGGTTCAAGTTCCGCCTCCCCCACTTAATTGTGTGGAACCTTCTCTCTAACCTGCTACACTTTATCTTCTTTCTGAAGATAGAGGTAAAGCCTGCTCTATATTTCGGTATATAGAGGTATATAGGTAATTTATCTTCACATCTCTTGCCACATTGCATTCAGCTTCTTCCCCTGTGCAGAAATGCTTTTCCTGTTTGTTTCTTTGTTGGTTTGTTTCTTTGTTACTTTCTGTGAGTAAGCTCTGTACCCAACTGGGGCTTGAACTCATAACCCTGAAACCAGGGATTTTCTTAGCCTTTTTCCTTTACCACCTCTCCCCTCCCATGAAATGTTACTATTACAGACATTGTATATCCTCGCGTTTGATACATTAAAAAGGGGCGAGATTCTTCCAGTTCTCCAGACCCAATTTTTGCCCCCTCGTTGGCAGAATTGCCCCAGTTGAGAATGTCCTTCCTAGAAGAGTAAGTCCATTTTCCACGGACCGGCAATATAATCGTTCTTCACTATGAGCTAATGTGCCCTCCTGTTAGGGTCCTTAAACCTCTTCTGGGACTAGAGCCCCTTCGCTTGCTGTTGGCAGCTTAAGGCACAGATGAAGACGCGTGAAAGCGTGTGGGGCTGTGGCTCGGTCAGGCTCCATAATGATTCCTCTGAAACTTAGCGACTCAAGACCCATGTTACTTTTCACTTTCTGGTGCGTAGCTGTGTGGTCCTCTGGCTTAGGGCGACCGACAGGCTTCAACGAGGATGTTTGCCAGAGCTGAAGTCATTGGAAGAGCTCAGGTGAGGAAGGAAGGTTTCCAGGTTCATTCACTGATCCCTGGCAGGACTGAGTTCTTCAGAGTCTGTTGGACAAAGGACCTCCGTTCCTTGATGGTCCCTGTCGGGAGGTCCCTGTGGCTCCTTGCTTCATGGACCTTTCCAAAGGGCATCCTGGGACAGGGGACCTTCCTCCCTCCAAGAGGGACAGGGAGAGATAAAGAGTGGGAGGGAGGAAGGGGGAGGTACTGTGTGTGCAGGACAGAAGTCACGGTCTTTTGTGACCCGATCTCAGGAGTGACTTCCCATCCCCTTTGCAGTGCTCTATTTCCTGGGTGGGTACCGGGAGGCAGGATCTTTGGGAACTACTTTGGAAGCTGCCTACTACCTTGGGCAAGCTAAAATCAGAGAACAGAGAGGTCACAACAATCAGGCCATGGGTGGTCTAGGTAGGGTGGAGGCTCCACCATCAGGCTGGCGGCTGGGGACCTGTCATGAAGGCAACGCCATGGGCCAGATGCAGGAGGGTGCTGAACAAGCAGGCAGCTGGGGGAGTCAGGTGTCACATCAAGTAAGGAAGGATGCCCCGGACCCTGAGAGCCTCCCCGCTCAAGCAGCCCAGGCTGCAGAGATAAGTCAGGACAGCAGGAAAATGTTAAAAACTTGGTAACATCGCTCTGAGCCAGGAAGCTTCTTACACACTGTCTCCCCGATAAAGATTGATCCTAGATCCTGGTGAGTCCAGAGCTTGAAGGTGGGAGCTGTGAACCTCTTTAGGAAGGGCCCTTGAATGGGGCAGCGTAGTGGCAGAGCTCAGAGCGGATGGGGAAGCGGCACAGGGAAGGTTCTGGAACCAGGCAGGTGGGCTAAGCACCACAGCCCAGCCGTTTGCCAGTTGTGGGACTTTGGGCAAGTTGATTGACCTCAAACCTGAGTTTCCTCTTCTCTAAGATGATACTTAACCCACAGTAAGGCTGAGAAAATGAGATGAGATGCTAGAAGCTTCCTCAAAAATCCCCCATATAGTGTCTGCTGAAGAGAAAACAATTAATGTTTATTATTGTTATTATTATATAAAGGTAACACGTTTAGAAAGGGAAATGAGTCCGATCCTTAAAATCAAAGCAACACCAATTTAAAAAGCCTCACCTTCTCTGGTGGAGAAGATAAGATCTAACCCGGTTTCACGCTTCCTAATAAAGGGTGGCAAGCAGTGGTCCCATGGCCATTTTAGGCCAGACGTTGGGGTTGGTGCCTATAAGCCTACCTTTATGTCCTCCCCCCAACCACAGACGTGAACAAGTGATAGGAGTTATTCCCATTTCACAGATGAAGCCACAGAGATCAGAAAGGTCAGGTATGTTGCTCAATCATGCAGGGAACACGAGTCAGACTCAGCAATTGAACACAAACCCTTTGGGGTCTGAGTCCAAGACTTTGTGAAGACCAGGGATCCTGTTTTACCTGAGAAACCTGGTTGAGTGGAGAAGTTAATCGGAGCCTTCCTGGCCTACCCGTAGGGCAGGGAGGAACTGCTGGGTGAGTCCAGATTGTAGAGGATAGGACAAGAGTCAACTCCCAAGGTCAGGGGAATGATGTTTCCAGCCAGGAACTTTTGGGAAAGGAGGCCTTTCTCCTTAGGGAATCAGTGTCAGAATCCAAGATAGTAGAGAACCATCTTATTAATTCATTACCATTGGGGTCTCCCCTGAGAAGGAGTGCTCTTCACTAGAACAGATTTAAACCGACAAATGGTCTCCAGAAGGCTTCTGGGCTTCCTGGGAGGTTTTCGTTAAGGATGGGAGAGTCTGGGGCACCTGGGTGACTTCGTCAGTTAAGCGTCTGCCTTCAGCTCGGGTAGTGATCCCAGGGTCCTGGGATCAAGCCCCGCATCGGGCTCTCTGCTCAGAGAGGAGCCTGTTTCTCTCTTTCCCTCTGCCTACTTGTGATCTCTCTCTATCAAATAAATGAATAAATAAAAAAAAAAAAAGATGGGAGAGTTTCTAACACTATTTTTCAGATACCCAGATACCCACAGCTCCCATCAGGACTCTTGTGGGTGAGTAAGCACCCAATGTCAATTTCAGCTGTGGGCACAACCCACAATTGCTGTGGGTACAACCGTTGGGGTTCTTAGATGCCAGAAAGTCTAAGCAGAAAGAGATTTCCTCCTGGGTACAGTGCCGTTTGCAACATGTCCAAGAAGGTTGGAGAACCCAGGGCAGGCATCACACAGCCAGGAACTATGTGGCCGATGACAACGCCACAGGACTTCCCTGTTTTAAATTCCCCATTAAAGGTGTCTGGGATGTACTTCAGAATAATACGGAGAGGGGAGAGCATGGCCTGATGTGAATCCCTGTTGAAGCCGGAGCAGGTAAATGAGAGTTCGTTTGTTTTTTTTAACTAGTCTGTTTTTAAAAACAGATTTTTTTAATTTTTAAAATTGTTTAAAAAAGATTTATTTATTTATTTATTTGACAGACAGAGATCACAAGTAGGCAGAGAGGCGGGGTGGGGGCCGGGGGGAAGCAGGCTCCCTGCCAAGCAGAGAGCGCGAACCGGGGTTCGATCCCAGGACCCTGAGATCATGACCTGAGCTGAAGGCAGACGCCTAACGACTGAGCCACCCAGGTGCCCCAAATACCATCTAAATTTAAAAGGTTTTTAATTCCCCAAAGAAAACCTGTGCCCAAGGACAGTCACCGCCCTTCCCCTCTCCTCCTCTCCCCAACCCCCGGCCACCAGTAATGTCTGTCTGTCCCCACAGATTAGCCTATTCTGAACATCTCACATAAAGGGAATTATAGAGCATGTGGTTTTTCATAACTGGCTTCTTTCGCTGAGCATAGTGTTTCCTGGGTTTCTCTATGTTGTGGCTAATACCAGGGCTTCATTCTCAGCCTTGAATGACATTCCATTGTATGGATAGATCACATTTTCTTTGTCCGTTCATCCGTGGGTGGACGCTTGGGTTGTTTTTATCATCAAGGCCCCGATGTCTGAATCGTGGTGCTATGAACATTGGTTAGAAAAGTGATCTGTTTGAGTCCCTGCTTGCGGTTCTTCTGGATATATACCTAGGACTGGAATCGCTGTATCATATGGTAATTCTATGTATAGCTTTCTGAGGACCTGCCAGACTGCTTCCCACAGCAGCTGCGCCATTTTCCATTCCCACCAGCAAAGCACGAGGCTTCCAACTTCTCCACATCCTTGCCAACTCTTGTGATTTCTGATCCTAGCCGTCCTAGTGGGTGTGAGTGGTATCTTATTGTGGTTGGGATTTGCATTTCCCTGATGGTTAATGATGTTGAGCCTCCTTTCATGGGCTTATGGGCCATTTGTCTATTTTCTTTGGGGAACTGTCTATTCAAGTGCTTAGCGCATGTTTAAATGGGGTTTTTGAAGATATTTTTAATTGAGTTTAAGGATATTTTTAATTGAGTTGAGAAAGGAGTTGGTACTTCTTTCTATATTCTGCAAGTCCCTTATCAGGAAAACGATTTGCAAATATTTACCCCCATTTCGCGGGTTGTCTTTTTCGCTTTCTGGAGTGTGTTGTGTGAAGGACAAACGTTTTAAGTTTTGATGAAATCTAACGTACTTTTCCATCTAGTGCCTATGTGTTTTTGTGTGTGACGTCTAAGAAATTTTACTTAAACCAACTTCATGAAGATTTGCTCTTATGTTTTCTTCAAAGGGTTTTATAGTTTTTGCTTGTTTGTGTAGGGGGATGATCTATTTTGAGTTAGTTTGGGGGTATGAAGTAAAGTAGGGGGTCTGCATTAATTCTTTTGCATGTGGTTATCAGTCCATGTTGGTATACATTGAGAATTTTCCACAATAAAAGCTAAACATAAGGAAAGGCAATGACAAAAAAAAATTATATGCTGGGTAGGAACTCTCCGTAATTACTAATAACAACCACTTAAGAATGACTTCCACAAGACGAATTTGTGCATTTACTTACTTATTTTAGGTAAAAGAATTCCAGAGGAAGGTACAGCTGATGTAGCAGTCTGACCATTACTAACGAACCAGTATCTTGCTATTTGTTTGTTTTGGCATTCCTCTACATGGCCCACATGCTCAGGGTTGCCTCGTGGTCACAAGATAGCTGCTGGAACACCAGCCAACACAACTGTGTTACGAGCAGGCAGGGAAAAAAAAAAAGCGATTATACCTCTCTAAATAACTTTTCCTGGAACTCATTTAAAAACCTCTGTTTACACCCCAACGGCTACTCTTATGGTGGGGATGGGCACATCAATGTACTTGTCAGTATAAGAACCAGAAGTTCGGTGTCCATGTGTGGTTATCGAGGAGCCAAAGCACCAGGCCATGATGGAGAGTGGCAGTTGTCCACCCTGTATCTAGTCTTTGGGATCTTTAGTGGCAAGTAGGATTGTGGGATTATGAGCCCAGGATTGCCAGAAATTTCAAGTTTTAGAAGCTTCAGTTTTACATTTTGTATGAACGCTCCAGATTTTTCAGCGTTGGCAACCAACAAACCAAAAAAAAAAAAAAAAAAAAGAATCTTGCCTGGGCCAAACACCGTACATCTGTGGTCTATATTCCGTCTCTGTGCTGCTCTTTGGCAACCTCTGCCTTTGGGTGGACATCAGAGCCCTCTAGACACCTAAAAGGCACAGGGATGGCATTACATTTCCTGTGTGGCTCTGAGCCAGTGGGGGGAAGTCACGAGGAAAGAGGTTTTGGCTCAACTCTGGGAAGAACTCCATCCACAGAGCTGTCAGAAACAGAAGGAGCTGCTTGGGGAGGTAGGAAGTTCTCTGTTCCTGCAGGTGTTTGAGCAGATGCTGGAGAACTGCTTGGCAAGGACTCCAGAGTCTCCCCAGCAACCCCAGGGGTGTCTGAGGCTGGTAGAAAATTGTCCTGATGACGAATTATGCAGCGGTGACACGCTGAAGGAGACCCCCGCATGGGAGGGGGAAGACAGGATGCTATGCCTCCGGGTTGTTAGGGCGCTGGGCAAGCCCACGAGCGGCTGTGTCCCTGCCCTCCAGAGGACAAGCAAGGGAACATAGGAAATGCCCTCACCATCAATGTGTCCCCTGTTAAGTTTACCCTGTAGGGACAACGAAGGTGGACTTCCCAGATACTCATAAGCGTGATTTGACTCATCTCCACCAACTGCAGATCGCACAACAGCTATGTGGCTTCTTTTAGGGAGAATGACACGGGCTGTTCAATGCAATTTATTTACTCATTCATGCTTTCAGGGCTGGCGTCTCGGGCGCACACCCTGTGCAGGTGTGCCGGGACCCATATCCGGAAGGACTCTAGGTTTGGCTTAATGTGCCCTCTGAAAATTCTTAGTCGCTTTTGAACGAGGGCCCTACGTTTTCATTTTGTACTGGGCCCTGCAAACTGAGTAGCCATATCCTCTATACTTTTACTCAGAAGTACAGAAGAAAAGTGCAAGGCTTTCAGTTTACAGAGTCTCACACAACGTGCTCACATTCTAGTCGGGGAGATGGGGAGACAGGTGAAGGTGAGAGGTGGGCATGGGAATATCTGCTAGTGACATACGAGGTATCTGTAAGAGGGACATCTGACTTAGACAGGGATGGGGGAAGAGAAGGCTATTCAGGAATCCAGGTCTGAACTTCAATCGCTGGTTCAAATTCCTTCTTCCATTTATATCATTATAGGAGAATGATAGGCAGGCACGTGGCTGCTTAAGTAGGGACTACATTTCCCAGCATCCCCAGCAGTTAGTTGTGATCGCATGACTAGTTATCACCAATAGAATGCAAGGAGATGATGAGGGCCACTTCTGGATCTGGACCACACAGCATCCCCGTGTGCCTTCCTCCGGCAGGTGGAAATCTACCTAAGGAGGTCAGCCAGATTCAATCATTCAGGGGACCGTGGGGGTCTGGAGGCAGGCAGAGCAATAACTGGAAGGAACCTGGGTCCCCGAATGACCACTAGGAACAGAGCTGCCCACTCACCCGGACAGCTCATCTCAGAACTTACTACAGGAGCAAAAAGAAGTTTCTAGTCTTTAAGCTGCTGCATTCTGGGGCCTCTTTGTTAGCCTATTCTAGCAGGTGCAACGAGTAAACAGCAGTTAGCTATGTGAAGAAAGGGAGAGGAGGGACTGTGAAGCATCCAGCTGAGAGAGAACATAGCCCATTCAGGGAACTGGGAGTGTTTCAAAATACCGAAGCTATGGCTGGTGGTGGGGCAGGGCTGGGCTGCTTTAATCAAATACTTTGGGCAGGGGGCTGAAGCATCAGATAAGTAGTCTCACAAGAGGCTGGGAACTCTAAGATCAGGGGGCTTGCAGATTCAGCATCTGGTGAGGGCTCCCCTCCTGGCTTACACATAGCCACCTTCTCACTGTGTCCTCGCAGGGCATGGGGAGAGAGCTTTGGTCTCCCTTCCTCTTCTCATAGGGGCACAAATACCATCATGGAGGCTCCACGTGAATGACCTCATTTAACTCTAATCAGAGCTTCACCATGCAAACTTTTTTTGGGAGTGGGAAATGCAAACATTCAGGTCTTACTAGGCAAAGAGAAGGAAGGCGGGGCTGTATCTTCATCCTTGTGTGCCAGACAAGGGGCAGTCATCCTGTGGGCTGCGGGGGAGCCAAGCAGGGAATGACCTGATGGGATTAGCTTCTCGGTTTGCCAGCTAGAGTCGCAACCTGCACATTTTAAAATTTATTTAATTTATGAGATATTTCAGAAGACTAGCCAAGAATACAATAAGCACTCATATACCCTACCACCTAGCTTAAAAAATACATTACAGATAAAGTCCCAGTACCTCTTTCCTGATTCCATCTTCAACTTAGATTTTTTGTTTGTCTGGTTGGTTTTTGGTTTTGTTTTCTTTTTTAAGATTTATTTATTTATTTGAGAGAGAGAGAGAGAGTGAGCATGAGTAGGGAAGCGGTAGAGGAGAGAATCTGGAGCCTGACGTGCGGCTCCATCTCAAGACCCTGAGATCGTGACCTGAGCTAAAACCAGGAGTCAGATGCTTAACCGACAGAGCCACCCAGGTGCCCCTGGTTTTGGATTTTTTTTTAAAGGTCAGTTGGATAGGGCAAGAATGGAACCAGAGCCCGCATCATTGACTCTCTGATGTGTCCTCATCACCATGCCAGACACTATAGGTATCCATACTGAGAGAAGCAGCCATGGCTGGGTGGGGGAGAAAACCCAACAACAACACTTGTGCGTTCTCAGAATGAGGAGATTCCCTTCTGAGACCAGGTGCAGCACGCTGGAGGGGTATGTGTTTCTGCAGAGCAAATACAGGATGTGATGGATATTTGCAAAGAATTTTCAGCCGCCCCCTACTTCTGATCCATGTGTAGATAAACGGTGTGGTCCCAAGAAGCCTGAACTATGTTTCAGGAAGCTTTATAGCTCTGAGAGGGACCCTGAAGGACTGGAGGTACAGTGGTCATTATCTTTGCATTCTTCATGGCTGTGACTTTGGAAGAGAAAGGAGGGGGTATTGGGAGTAAACAGCTGGTGATGATGGTGGTGTTGAGGAGGATTTTATTTCTCTGGGCAAGAAGCCAACCCAGTGCAACCTGAGGCTACTGGCAAAGGACAGAGAGTGCCACAAAGTTAGGGAAGACTGTGTTTGGCCGATGGCATCAAAGGGCATCAAAAAAAATGATTGTTACAGGATGCAGAGTGGACAGCTGTTGTTTTTGTCTGCTTCACATTCATTTGTCATCTTTGTTCAACAGCCTCTCTAGCTTTGAAGGGAAGCCATCCATCTTCAGCTCATAATCTGTGTGGCCAAACAGGCCAATCCTAGCCTTTGGCACCTAAATGAAGTCTACCCAAATCTCAATGACTGGTTCAGAGCTGGCCACACGACCCTATCTATCTAGGTTGTTGCTCTTTTTGCTGACACTTTGCTCAAATGATTGGGAATGAGGTGTGCTTTCTTTCTCTACTAAAGCAGCCAAGATGGTCAATTTTATGTTTCGAGCTGATGAATGTCACCTTGCTTTAATGAGACCAAGAATGAAGCTAACATAGCAGAATGCTGAGCCTGATGAGAGGGAGAGGATGAGAGAGAGAGAGAGAGAGAGAGAGAGAGAGAGAGAAGTTCCTGAAAACATTACAGCACCTGGAGTTAGCCGTACCTGAAGCTAACCCTGCCCCTGGCCTTTTTAGTTATGCATGACAATATTCTCCCCACCCCCCTTGGTTTACAGTAGTTTCAGTAGTTACGGTAGTTGACTTATTACCACTGATGGTTGAGGAGAAAATGGAAAACAGTCTTTGTAAAATAGTCCAAAACAGGGTAATAGAGACAGTGTCATTATTCTTGAGCAAAAATAGAGACAACTGGACCAGAACTTTATGGCCTTACATGTCTATCTCCCAATGTAAAGGGCATAGGGAGTGGATAAGGCAAGATTTTCATGTTACTGAAAGAAATTTGATTTCATAGGGCATCTGGGTCGCTCAGTTGGTGAAGCGTCTGCCTTCTGCTCAGGTCATGATCTCAGGGGCATGGGATCAAGCCCCACGTGGGGTTCCCTGCTCAGCGGGGAGCCTGCTTCTCCCTCTCCCTTTATTGCTTCCTCCCTGCTTGTGCTTTCTCTCTCAAATTATTAAATGAAATCTTTAAAAGTATATAATTTCATAAGCATCACTGTCACATAGAGGGAATTCATAACAAAGCAATGTCAATGGAAGGCTATATGTTGTTTAAAAGACATAAACCCAGTAGGAAGTCTGAAAGGCGTGTTGCATCTCCTGCAAAGAAGGTCTGTTCATCAGTGTTAAGAGCTTTGGGGTCAGGACTAAAAAGGAAAACCACTGACACAAGATCCCACTCTACCTACCCCCCCCAACCCCCAGGGCCAGAGGAACCATCCAGAGGATGCTTTCCTAACACATATCACAAAAGGCCACAAAACAGGGTTTTCACGGGGAATTCCGCTTACCCAGACATAAGCTGGAATTCTCCTTTTGCTAAAGCTTAGAACATCTGATAAATTATTAGTTTTCTTTGCTAACAGTTTCTCAGAACACAGGAGGAGGTAGCAATGGAAGGAACCATTCTTTTAATTTTTTAAAAAAGATTTCATATATTTATTTGAGAAAGAGAGTGCATGCTTGTGCATGCATGGGAAGGAGGGGCAGAGGGAGAGGGAGAAGCAGACTCACCGCTGAGCTCAGAGTCTGAAGCGGGACTCGATCCCAGGACCCTGAGATCATGACCTGAGCTGAAGTCAGACGCCCAACCCACTGAGCCACCAGATTCCCCTGTTCTTTAAGCTTTTTGAAAATCGCTTTCTTCCTTGACTATAAAAGGGAGCTTGGATAATTGGATGGAAAATTGCATAAAGTGATGGTACAACAGCGACCACTTAAATATCAATTTGTCAGGTATAAGTGAGGGGAGATGTCTGCCAGATGCGGGCCAAGTATTTTGTGAATGGGCTCATTTACTCTCCACCGTGATTTTAAGGGGCGCCTTCCAGTACGAGCCTCATTCCACAGATAAGGACACAGAGATGGGGCCAAACTGAAAGAACCCCCCAAACCAAGCTGGTGTTCTAACCAGGATTCGAACTCTGCCATCTGGATCCTAACTGCGACAGTATGTTTCCTAGTTCCTCCTATTTAGGTAAATTCCTCATTTTATTTTATGCTTATCATTTTGTGGCTCTTTTTTTAAAGATTTTATTTTTTTATTTGAGAGTGAGAGAGTCAGAGCGTGAGAGAGGGAGCACGGGCAGGGGGAGGAACAGAGGGAAAGGCAGGCTCCCCTACTGAGCAGGGCGCCTGATGCAGGGCTCCATTCCAGGACCCTGAGATCATGACCTGAGCCGAAGGCAGATGCTTCAATGACTGAACCACCCAGGTGTCCCCTGTGGCTTGATTTTTCCCCTTCCTTTTTTTTTTTTAATTCGTTTTTTGGTTTCTTTGTTTGTTTGTATGTTTTTTAGTAGGCTCCACACCTAATGTGGGGCTTGAACTCAGGACCCCAAGATCGAGAGTTGAGTGCTTCACAGACTGAGTCAGCCAGGCACCTCTCTATTCCCTCTTCTACTTGATATCATAATACGAGCCTTTTCCCATTTAAAAAAAATTCTTAATTTTTAAAAAGATTTTATTTAAATTCAAGTTAGTTAACATACAGTGTATTATTAGTTTCGAGGGTAGAATTTAGTGATGCATCAGTTTTCTGTAAACCCCTTGCTCATTCCATCAAGCACGCTCCTTCATGCCCATCACCCAGTTACTCCATCCCCATCTTAATTTTTTTAATTAAAAAAAAGCACACAAGTGCAAAGTAGAGACTAATCTAAGGCAAACCCATAAACCCATCACACAGCTTCAATAATTAGCAACCAATCTTGTCTCCTCTGTTCACTCCCCACTCCATTATCCAAAGCAAATTGCAGACAGCACGTTATTCTATCTGTAAATACTCCAGCATGCAATTTTAGTAATTTCTCTTTCTTTTTTTAACTGCGATCTCCTCAGGAAACCATGGCACTATTGAGTAACTCTTACATCCTATGGAAAACTTCAATATTTGGTCACAGCATTAAGAGCTCTTGGTTTCAGTCCCCAAATCCCTCTTTGAAATGACCTGAGTAATTTCTTAATATTATCAGAATCCAGTCTGTGCTTGGATTTTCCCCACATAAACATTACTGTCAATGCCCTCCTCGATTTGGTTCTGAGGACACATCAGAAAAGATGGGTGCGTGGTGGGGAGGTGTCAGAAAGCTTGAGCCAAGGGCGAGACAGCGAACGAACAAGAATGTGCCCCAAATTTCTGAAAGTTCAGTAGAAAGAAATATATCTGACTCCATCTCCCATTGTGCTGTCCAGTGTGGTGGGACTATCCACACGTGGCTGTTTACGTTTAAATTAATTAAAATACAATTTTAAAGTCAGTCCCCTAGTGGTCAGTGGCCATGTGTGGTTGGTGCCTACCATATTGGACAGGGCAGACACAGGACATTTCCACCATCGAGGAAAGTTCTGTTGGACAGCTGGTCTACCAGAGTCAAAGAAGGGATGGTACTTACAAGGAGGCAACAGACTCTAGACAATTTTGTTTAAACCTGCATTTATAATTGCGGAAGGTCTTAGAAGAGGGCAGCGTGCCCACACGGGGAACTTGACCAATTTAACATTCAAGAGGAAGCTGGATACATGCCTCAGGTCTCACTGCTCATTTAACAGTTTTAATTGAACAATCTCCACTTTGCCTTGTGCCAACAAGAGGTTTGCTTTATTTTTAAACTTAACTTCCTTTTCTCAAAAAAAAAAAAAAACCCAAAAACAAACAAACAAAAAAAACCCACCCTACTCATGCTCGGCAGTGGAAAAACTGAAGTTAGCCCAATCCTATAAATATATCAGCTATGTCCGGCCACTTCCAGTTTAAAATAGCTTCATTTCAAGGAAACCCTCTAGCACACTCAGGTTGGTATTTTCTATGGTAGTCCAGTGCTGAGCCCCTGTTCTGGGCTCTGGAAGAAGAGGAGAGCTTTATCCGTTGGTGCTCCTTCCCTTCCTCCTTGAAGTCCTTTGTGTCTTCTCCAAGAGTCTCCTTGTGGGAAGTGAAGGAGGACCTCTCCTTTCTCTGCCAGGCTGGGCTTCTCTGTTTGATCCATCCTTCAGTGTCTGGTGGTAGCTGCCCACTTGAGATCCCAGGTGGGATTCGGCTGTGATCCTGTCTCTGGTACAGGCAATGACCTTGACAGTGTGTCTATCCAAGGTCCTCGGCTGGGTGGATCTTCAAAGGCAGGTGGTCAAGCTTTCAGTCCCCCAGCCACTCCAACCCGCAGCAGGAGTCTCCCTCCTTGGTCAGCTGGGCTGTCTTTCCCAGGTCAGCCCACCTTTACCCAGGATGGTGGGACCTTCTCATATGGGTCTTCTTGTATGAAATGCCAGGGATGAGGCACTGTCTTCTGTGTGCCCTAGTCGGTCACCCCACAACTGTAGACACAAGTGAGATGCCAACTGCCAGTTAATAACTTCAGGAAAAAAAGGGTTACATGGACCCATTCCAGACTCTCTCTTCTACCTCACAGGCACCTCCTTTGGAGTCCTCCAGTTTGAGAAGACGGGTCAGGCATCCCCATATTGCATGGGATGGGGGCAATGGTTGAAGTCATTTCTCTTATCTCTTTCTGGTGCTGAAAGCTACTGACCCACTTTAAAAGGGCATATCAGTTATCTGTTGATATGGATCCAATAACCCCAAAACTTAGCAGCTTAAAACAATAAATAAGGGGCCCCTGGCTGGCTCGGTCAGAAGTGCCTGGGGCTCTTAATCTCAGGGTCACGAGTTCGAGCCTCACGTTGAGTGTATATATTACTTAAATAAATAAACTTAAAAAAAAAGCCCAATTCCTATCTCATATAGGTTCTGAGGGTCTGGAAACCACATGTGGTCTAACTGGGTGGTTCTAGCTCAAGACCTTTCATGTGATCTCAGTTGGAATGTCAGCTGGGGTTGATTCATCTGAAGGCTTGACTGGGGCTACAGGAGACTCTCCCAAGATGGCAGTAGTCACATGCCCCTTGGCCAGAGATTTTAATTTCTTGCTTCATGGGCCTCTCCAGAGGGCTGCTCACGATATGGGTGCTGACTTTCCCCAGAGCAATTCATCCAAAAGAGAGAGAATGACCAAGATGAAAGTGTCTTTTATAACCTAATCTCAGAAGTGCTGTATTCTGTTGGTCTCACAGAATGACCCTCATATAGTGTTGGGAGGGGAGCTACCTAAGTGTGAGACTCTTGGGAGGCAGGAATGCTGGGGGTCGATGGAGGCTGGCCACCATGATGAGGTCCATTGATTGTGAGGCTCTGGCTGGGACTCCAACTCTCTTTTAACTTAGCCCTTCAGTATTAAGCAAGTTGTTTTTGCCATGCATGAGCTTTTCTAGGAAAGATCCAGTCATGCTCTTTGCTGAAATTTCCTTGTACAACTTATAAAATTACAATTTATTACTATCATATGAGTAACATGTACTCTGTGTTGAAAAGGAAAAAACACACAGAGAAGTAAAAAAGCAAATAAAAATCATCTCTTAGATCACTGTTTAAAAACAAACTTTGACGTTATGGTTTTATAGAATTTTTTTTCCATATGAATGTTTACTTTTACAAAATCTTCCCTGTTTGTTCATGCTTTTAACAATCATTCTTAAAATATCTGTATGTGTCAGTGATTCCGCTTCTAAAAATTTACCTAAGGAAATATTCAAGTCCATGAGCAAGGAGTTAGTTTCAACCAGTTTAACCCAATATATTTATCCGATAATCTTAATGTGGTTTTACACTTGTTTGCATTTCAGATTTAGGAATATTTCATCATGGTTTCTGGTTCCAGAAGTTTTTATGCTCCTCTAAGCTTACTTAAGTTAATTTTTAAGTGGTGAGATTTTTTTAAAGTCTACTTTCTTTGCATTATAATCAAAAAAGATATAATTATGGCCATTCAGTGCCCTCTCCGGTTATTATTCTTTTCCTTCATTTTTTGGTTTCTTTGTTCTTTTCCTCTGAAGTTTGAAAGAATTTTTCAAGCTGGTCCTGCCACACAAATATTCACCTGTTGTAATTTTAAAATTGCTGAGCCTGGGTGGCTCAGTCATTAAGCCTCTGCCCTCGGCTCAGGTCATGATCCCAGGGTCCTGGGATTGAGTCCTGCATGGGAGTCCCTGCTCAGCAGGAAGTCTGCTTCTCCCTCTGTCCCTCACCCTATTCATACTCTCTCTCTCTCTCCAACAAATAAATGAATAAACTAATTAATCTTAAAAAATAATTAAAGTAATAAACAGTCTCTTAGAAGCACCCTCCCTCCATTAACCACTGTTCTGAAGTTTGGGCTTACAGTCTAGCAACAAACACGTATATCTTTAGACAATGCGTTGTTTAGTTAATGTAATTTTTCCCTTAAGCAAATGCAGTCAATTTGTGTATGCTCTTCTGCGAATTGCTTCTGCCTCCTGCCCAACATTATGTTTGTGACATTCATCTCTGTTGATGGATGTGGTTGCGATTAGTTTCTACTGTGCTGTAGTATTTCATTGTATGAACACATCACATCATACCGATTCCGCCTGTGGATGCTGAGACATTCCTGGGTTCTTGCAATTACAAGCAACACTGTTGTGAACATTCTAGCAGACGCCATCCAGGGCACACATGCAAGGCTTTCTCTAGAGCACCCATACCCAAACTTGGCAGCACATTGGAGTCATGGGAGAATTTAAGAACTGTTGAGATGTGGGGGCACCTGGGTGGCTGTTAAGCCTCTGCCTTTGGCTCAGATCATGATCCCAGGGTCCTGGGATCAAGCCTTGCATCAGGCTCCCTGCTCAGCGGGAAGCCTGCTTTTCCCTCTCCCACTCCCCCTGCTTGTGTTTACTCTCTTGCTGTCTCTCTCTCTGTCATATAAATAAATAAATAATCTTTAAAACAAGATTAAAAAAAAAAAAGAACTATTGAGATGTGGCTCACATCCCAAGACATTCTGATTTAACTGGTACAGTGTCTGATTTGGATCTGGATTTTATTTCATTTTATTTTCCAGATTTTATTTTTAAGTGATCACTACCCCCAACGTAGGGCTTGAACTCATAACCCCAAGGTCGAGAGTCTCATGCTCTTCTGACTGAGCCAGCCAGACACCCCTGCTTTGGACATCAGGATTTAAAAATTTTTTAAATATATTTTTAGAAAATTTATTTATTTATTAGAGAGAGAGAGCAAGCATGCACATAAGCTGGGGGAGGGGCAGAGGGAGAGAATCTCAAGCAGACTCCCCACTGAGCACGGAGCCTCTCTCGGGGCTTGATCTCAGGACCCTGAGATCATGACCTGAGCTGAAATTAAGAGTTGGTTGCTTAACTGACTGAGCCACCAAGGCGCCCCCAGACATCGGGATTTTAAGAAACCAGGTTTGGCACCATTGCCTTAGCGCGTATCTGCTTGGGCGTGGAATTCCCCTGGAACTGGTAGGTCATAGACTAGGTGCATCTTCTGTTGTATCCAATATTGATTAAATTGTTTCTCATAAGGAATGTGTGAGAGTCGTAGTTGCTCCAGGGACCTGCCAATATGTGGTATCCTCCAAGTCAAAAAAAAGTTTTTTGTAACATCAATTCTACCGTTTGTGAAGGGATCTATGAATGTAATCTGCCTTTTTTTTTTTTTTAATTTTATTTTTCGAGAGAGTGTGTGTATGCAAGTGGGGGGCGGGCAGAGGAAGAGAGAGAGAACGAATCCCAAGCAGGCTCCACACCCAGCCTGGAGTCTGGTGCAGGGCTGGATCCTGCAACCCCAAGATCATGACCTGAGCCCAAACCGAGTCAGACCCTTAACTGGCTGAGCCACCCCTGCTTTTATTTATGGTTTCGTCACGCTCCTCTTTTATCACCCATTTACTGCTACTTTTACTTATCTCGGTCTGTTGCCTTTTCACCTGAGTCTGTTTTTTCCTTGTGATTCTTTATGATTCTATATTTCCTAGCGGCCACATCTTCTTGTATCTGACGGTGGACGCAGAAAAAGTTTGCCCGCATCCCCCTGTTGTTCTGGTCACAGAGGGCTCTCTCGGTGGTTTGCTTTTCCGTAGGCCTCCGATCCCACATCTGCTCTGCTTTTATCCTTCTCTGTTTTTTCATGGACCCCCATGCTGCTTTTGTTCTCTTAATTTGCTTTTTTTTTTTTTTTGCTTTATTTAAAAAAATTGCAGTGGAGTTGACATCCAATATTATGTGAATTTCAGGGGTACAACACAGTGAGTGGACAAGTCTGTATGTCACGGTTTGTTCTCCCACGTGTATCTGCCACCTGTCACCACATGACGCTGTTACAGAATCATTGACTATGTTCCTGATGCACATTTTACCCCTGTGACTTATTCATTGCATGACTGGAAGCCTGGAGCTCCCGCTCCGACCCCCATTCCCTCCGGCAACCACCAGTGTGGTCCCTGCACTTATGGGTCTGTTCCTGCTTGCTTGTTTGTTTCTCTGATCTCTTAATTTGCTCTTGATGAAATATGATGTTTGTCCATAAGTAGAAGGCGAATTACCTGTATTCTCATAGGGGTCATGGTCCCATGTCCTTCCCAGCCTATAGCTGAAGCAAGGCTTTGGAAGCACAGATCTTGGTCCACTTCTTTGATGAAAACAGACTCTTCATTGGGTCACCAATGGTTATAGGAGGTGACATCTTCCTCTTGCTCCCATAGTAGGCTTTGGGGAGAAGAGTCTACCTGCATTAATGGCAGGGCAGAAGAAAGGTAAAATGCCAGTGACCTTCTCCAAAGGAAAAAAAAAAATGGTACTGATAATGGCATCTGTGGATTAACCACCCACAGAGGCCCTGGTGTAATGACTGTCAGATTGCAAACATTTAGTAAGTGGGAGCTGCCACCATCATTGGTATTTCATGAGTGTCATGAATCGTTATGTCTATGTTATTGACATGTGGCCTCATTACTGTTCATCATACTGGGATATAAGTTGCAACAAAGGTAGAGGTCCATTTTGTTTATTTCTCTATCCTTACCAACTAGAAGAGTGCATGACCCATAGGAGATGCTCAAGAAATATTTGTTGGATGAATGAGTTTTTGAGAATTTGGAGAGACTATCATTGAACTTGCTCACCATGTACCAATTTTTAAAAAAGATTTTATTTATTTATTTGAGAGAGAGAGAGAGAGCATGAGAGGGGCAAGGGACAGAGAGAGAAGCAGACTCCCCACTAAGCAGAGAGTCTGATGTAGGGCCGATCTGCGGACCCTGGAATCATGATTTCAGCCAAAAGTAGACAGTCAGCTGACTGAGCCATCCAGGCACCCCACCCTGTGCCATTTTTGAATCAGAAGTTGGCAGTGTTGTTCATAATAGCAAACAATTTGAATCAACCTATATGTCAAATAGCAGGGGTTAGTTGAATGTGAACAGCACGTCATAGGCTGGAATGTGATGTCCTTTTTGCCAATAGTGCTGTGCAATCTCTTTGTTGGGGGAAATGTTTACTTATGTGGCTGGAATGAAAAAAGGGGAGTTACCAAATGGTATGTATAGTGTGATCTCAAATATAGATGGGCGTGTATAGAGAAAAACTAAAAGTCAGGTTTGATGATTCTTTGCATTCCAAGCCTAAGAGGAGTGGGCCCCTGGTGGGGTCAGTCAGTAGACTCCCGAGACTCTTGACCTCAGGGTTGTGAGTTCGAGCCCCATGTTGGGTATAGAGATAACTTAAAAAAATTTTTTAATTAAAATTTTTTTTAAAAAGTCCAAGAAGAATGTGTTTGACTGGCAGATCCCAGGTCATGGGTCTACAGTCTTGCTGTAGGAGAAGCTGGGAACGTGGGGTCGGCAATGACCAGCTCTGTTTTGTACTAGCGCTTGTGAGAGTGTGGACTTCTCAAGACGAAGAGGTTCAGAGGTTGACCCACCAAGAGAATTACTGGTGTCTGTGTCCTGTCCCCATATTGGGGGTGATCAAAGAAGCAAGAAGGGATAAGGTTGTTTTGTCAGAAGATGACAGACAGTAGCATTGCTTCATAATCGTTTTGCTCTGGACTTTGTCAGAACCAAGAAAAATGCACAACAATTTTTTTTAAAAATTTTATTTATGTAAGTAATCTCTACATGCCACATGGGGCTTGAACTCATGACCCTGAGATCAAGAGTCACATGCTCTTCCAACTGAGCCAGCCAGGCGTCCCACAACAAATTCTTTAAAAATGAATTAAAAAAGGAAAAGTGTTCGAAAAGAGTCTGGTTAATTCAGTTGAACAACTATTTTCAGTCTGATTCAAGATCTAAAAATTCTTTAAAACATTTAAAGAAAAAGGCAGAAGACTATCTTTTTTATCATCGAGGCAGTAAGGGATTTTCAACATCAAATACAAAGAGCATAAACAAGAAAGGGGAACAAAAAAAAAACCCTGCTAGATGAGATTCTCTAAAATGTGAAATCTTTGTTATCAAAAAGCACCATAAATTAGGCAAAAAGACGAGTTAAATGTTAGGAGAAGATATTTGTGCCCGTTTAACTAGCAAAAGATTCGTGTTTAGAATATTTAAAACAATTTCTACAGAGCAGGAGGAAAGAACAACCACCACCCAATAGAAAAACGGGCCCCAGAACATTGTTTCATTTGTTGCTGCATGAAAATTACCCCCAAACAGCAGTTTAACACAATGAACATTTATTGCCTTACAGAAAGCTAGGAATTCAGGGGCATCTCAGCTAGGTAGTTGGAGGAGGCAAGACATCTCCGAGGCTGGGCTCATCTGTATCTTACTCCCTTCCAAACTTATCTACGAGGCTGCCTTCTGGAGACCTCCGTTCCTTGCCATGTGGGCCTCCCCAAAGGGTTCCTCACAGCATGGCAGTTGGCTTCTCCCAGGTTGAGTGATCCAAGGGAAAGGGAATAATCAAGATAGAAACTGCAGTGTCTTTCAGAACCTAATCTTGGAAGGGACATACCATTTCTTTTGCCATGCGCCCCTAGTCTCGTAGACCAGCCCTGGCACAAGGCGAGAGGGGACCACACACACGGGTGTGACCGCGTGACAGATGATTGGGGCCATCTTGGAGGCTGGCTAGCACAGTTACAACTCATCTCCTAGAAGAAGAAACTCAAAACCACCAATACACTTAGGAAAATATGCCCCAGGGCACCTGGAGGGCTCAGTCTGTGAAGCATCTGCCTTCAGCTCAGGTCATGATCCCGGGGTTGTGGGCTCGAGCCCCTGTAAGGCTCCCGGCTCAGTGGGGAGCCTGCTTATCCCTCTCCCTCTCCCTCTGTGCTCTCTCTCTCTCTCTCTCAAATAAGTAAATAAGATATGTTTTAAAAATAAAAGTACAGAATGTAAGGGAATGACGTAGTCCTCCTTTTGGAGGTGGGAAGGGGATGAGAGTGGGCCTTTAATGCTGTTTGAGACATCCTATTTCCTCTAAAAAAACACACACACAAAGACATTTGAGACAAATGTGACTAACTACTAACATCTGTTTCATCTCGGTGGTGGGTATGGGGATGCGAGCGTGATCTTAATAGTATTCAACAACTGACAGCCTCTTGGTGTCGACCAGCCAGAACAGACACTGAATGTAGGGTTGGAGCCCCATGTCGGGGTGCCAGCCATCCCATTAGTTGCTGGGTTATGTATGGGTGGGCCCTTGAGAAAGACCCAAGGACATGTAAATTACCACCCGAGCCATTGGGTAAGCTCATGGATAAGGATCTCGTGGGCTGAAGACATGCCTGGTAGATCACCAGGGGACCTGCTTCCTGGCTGACTTCTTTTCGACAGGGTCAGCTGGGACTTGGATGAAAACAGTGGAGACACTAAGTCAGATTTGCAGGTGATGCAAAATCAGAATGGATGAGGGACGCCTGGGTGGCTCAGTTGGTTAAGCCACTGCCTTCGGCTCAAGTCATGATCCTGGCATCCTGGGATCGAGTCCCACATCAGGCTCCTTGCTTAGCGGGGAGCCTGCTTCTCTCTCTGCCTCTGCCTGCCACTCTGCCTGCTTGTGCTCACTCTCTCTGACAAATACATAAATAAATAAAATCTTTTTAAAAAAGATTTCGTTTATTTATTTGACAGACAGAGATCACAAGTAGGCAGAGAGGAAGGCAGGCAGAGAGAGAGGAGAAAGCAGGCTCCCCGAGGAGCAAAGAGCCCGACGTGGGACTCGATCCCAGGACTCCGGGACCATGACCCGAGCTGAAGGCAGAAGCCTTAACCCACTGAGCCACCCAGGCGCCCCTAAATAAATAAAATCTTAAAAAAAAAAAAAAAAAAGAATGGATGAATATTCCCACACTTGACCAAATCTCAAGACTCTTCGATCTCACACGTGACTCTCCAAAGGTAAGACTGAATCTCTCATGTAATAATGATCTCAACAGGTGGGAGAGAGACACTAGAGTCAATTAAAATGCAATTAAAGGAGTATAAATACAAGTATTTCATTTAGCTTAAAATCAATTACGACTTATAGACACCCAGCTCAGCAGGTGGGCTCTCATGTGAAAATTCCAGGAGTTTTTTTTTTTTTTTTGAAGATTTTATTTGTTTGACAGACAGAGAGATCACAAGTAGGCAGAGAGGCAGGCAGAGAGGGGTGGGGAGCAGGCTTCCCGCGGAGCAGAGAGCCCGATGTGGGGCTCGATCCCAGGACCCTGGGATCATGACCTGAGCCGAAGGCAGAGGCTTAACCCACTGAGCCACCCAAGTGCCCCAATTCCAGGAGTCTTAAAGCCTTTTATAATCTGTGGATGGGAGTATACATTGGTTTCTGGAGGATAATTTGGTGATAGATAATTAAAAGCCTTGCAAGAAAACACATATCTTTTCAATTAGCAATTTGACCTCTAGGAATTTAAAAAAAAAATGTAATTTATTTATTTATTTGAGAGAGAGTGCACATGGACAGGGGGAGGGGGAGAGGGAGAGAGAGAACCGCAAGCAGACTCCAAACCAAATGCGGAACCTGATGTGTGGGACTCAGTTCGAGGATCTGGAGGTCATGACCTGAGCCAAAACCAAGAGTTGGATGCTTAACTGACTGAGCCACCCAGTGTGTCCCCCAGCCTCTAAGAATTTTAAAGAAATCCACTGTTAGGGGCACCTGGGTGGCTCAGTGGGTTAAGCCGCTGCCTTCGGCTCAGGTCATGATCTCAGGGTTCTGGGATTGAGTCCCGCATCTGGCTCTCTGCTCAGCAGGGAGCCTGCTTCCCTCTCTCTCTCTCTCTCTCTGCTTACTTGTGATCTCTCTCTGTCAAATAAATAAAATCTTAAAAAAAAAAAGAAATCCACTGTTATGCTAAGTCAGACAGAGAAACATAAATACTATATGATTATCACTTATATGCAGAATCTAAAACAGCCAGGTTCAGAGTCGTGGTTCCCAGGTGCTGTGGGATGGGGGAGATGGGGAGATATGGGTCAAAAGGTACGAACTTCTGGTTGTAGGATTAACAAGTTCTGGAGCTATAATGTACAGCCAAGTGATTATAGCTAAAAATATTCTATTGCATACTTCAAGGTTGCGAAGAGAGTAGATCTTAAATGTTCCCACCACAAAAAGACATGGTAATTCTGTGATGGGTTGGCAGTGTTGGCGAATGCTACAGTGGCAATCATTTTGCAATATATAAACGTATCAAATCAACACCTTGAACTTAGACAATATTAAATGTCAATTATAGCTCAATAACGCTGGGGAAAATAGAGAAGTATACAAAGTTGGAGGTATATGAATGTTAATCCAAGCATTGTTTGCAATTGCCAAACAAACACAACTGTCAAGAACCTGTCCAGAGGGGACTAGCTAAATATATAACGTATATTGTAACAGTGCATGGCCAATAGAAAATACACCATAATAAGCATAGGGAACAGTCTGGACGATTTTGCAAGAATGTATTTATAGAGATTATCACAAGGTGGGGGGTTGTGAGAGCTTTTGAGATTTGTCTTTTGTGTATTTGGGTTTTATAACTTCCAACGATTTTGTGTGGCTTGTATGATGAAGCGGTGAGTTTTAAAAAATAGTTTTAGCTGACAGTACACCTAAGATAATCCAACAGTGTAATGTTGCTACTAAAAAAAAGTGGTCCTTTATGTAATTAGGGAAGAGACCGGGGGAAACAATGATTCTATTATTATTTTCATGTTCTCGTGTCAGGGGTCACGTTTTAAGGGCTCCGAGGAGTGGTACCAGGATGTGGACAACGTTGGAAATTATGTCCTAACTCATTGCTGAGAGATTGGGGCTACTTCTCCCAGGAAATAAATGACTGAGGCAAAGTATCTTAGCCTCAAACAATTGAATGTGCATCATATGGAGAACATTGGCCCAAAGTTGCTCCAGAAAACAGGAAACAGTTGCTTCAGAAAACAGAAACAGGGTAGAAGTCACGAAGGGCAGAGAGCTGAGCTTGCTAAAGGGAGCAGCTTTCTAACGATTAGGGATTGTTACTATTGCCATAATGAGTTGAATCCGCCAGGGTTCCTTGGTTGCAAACAGTAGAAACAGACTCTAGCTAATGATATGCAAGAAACAAATTATTGGAAGATTTGGAGTGTCTCATAGCGAGGAGTCTGGGGGAACAGCCCTGGAAAAATGAAAGAATATTCTGAGTCATACGTAGCGTGTTTTGCAGAAACCAGTGGCAATTTTCATCCAAGAATATTAAGGATGTACTTAAAACTCCCCAGTGTCCTCTTCGCCATCTGACTCGGTTCCACTACCCATGAATTAAAGAAACCTTTTGTGAACCCAGATATTTTGTTACACTCTACCTCTTCTGGCTTCTTATGAGGCCCATCCGTTTTGACATCCCAAAGAGCCTTATCACATAAATGGATACTTCCGTTTCTTGGTTCCCCAGATTCTGTTCCTAAGCATTCACAGATGTCCCCTAGTGTCATGTTTTGGGGATTTGGTGAACAAGTTCAAGTTCATGTTTGCCCTCAAAACTCCTTTCATTTTAAAAACCGTGGGCAGCTCTCCACCCCAGGTCTGTTAGCCTGTGGAATGATCTTTGCTGGGAAAAATGGTTAGGGGATGGAGAGACTGTGTGTCTTCTTCCCATGGGAATGGCTTTCCTCCCACCCGTCAGAGCATCATGGAGCTAGAAGAACGCTTGAGTGGAAGGAAAGATGTGGAGAATAAGGAGCTGAAAGGAGAAAGGAGAAAGGAATCATTTGAAATGCCTACTCCGTGCCAGGAATCATCCTGGGCACTTGTGTAGGCAGAATCCCTAACATAAGCACAGAAATGGACTGAAGCAGATTAAAGCAGGAAAAAAAAAAAAAAACCACCACAACATTATTTTGAGTCTATTGGGTAGTGCACAGAATTCTCAGAAAGATTAGATAACCAGACAGAGCAAATAGGAACAAATGGGGCCTTGCCGTCAGAGAATAACAGAAAGCTTGCCACAGAACAGGTTCAGTTCTTAAAAAAAAAAAAAAAAGAGAAAGAAAAAGAAGAAGAAGAAAAGAAAAGTCTGTGCCAGCACCTTTATTTATTTAATTATTTTTTAAAGATTTTGTTTATTTATTAGGGAAGAGAGTGTGAGCAAGCAGGGGAGGAGCAAAAGGAGAAGAAAAGGAAGACCGTCTCTAGCAAATTCCACACTGAGCGCAGAGCCCAACGCAGGGCTCGATTCCAGGACCCTGAGATCACGACCTGAGCCAAAACCAAGAGCCGGAGGCTTAACCGACCGAACCCCTGTGCCGGTACCTTTAAAGTCCAGAGCTTGCAATGCTGACCCCTCTGGGCGGGACACCCAACACGGAGGCTGAGACTATTGTCCCTTGCTCGTGACTGTCCCGCCCAGCCCCACGCTGGTCCTTTCTCCTAGCTTCAGTTCCTCTCCCCACCCTCACTTAAAACCCAGGAGCATGAGCGTCGGATTAACTGAGTGTACATCACCAACCCAAACCCACCAGAGTTCCACATCAGCTCTTGGCATGTGTTTCTAATCCAATTGTTTTAGCAACCCCAGGAGAGGGTATTTCCACCATCTTTTGACAAATCTTTGAACAAATGGAGGTTCCGAGAGAACAGTAATTGGACTGAGGTCAGGCAGTGAGTGAGCAACCTAACTAGGGTTAGAGCCCCGGTCTCCTTCCTTATCTGTTACACCACAATATCTCTTATACGCCAGGCATTGCACTGAGCCCCAGACACAACAATCCTATGAGCTAGGCATTATTATACCCATTTTACAGATAAGGAGATGGAAGGTCACTCAAGGTTCTCAGTTCGTAAGTGATAGGAGGCTTGGTGGCATGATATCAGAGTCTGTCCTTGAACCACACTCCACGGTGCTGACTCCTGGAGAAAGAGAGAAGCTGATGCATCCTCTTTCTCATGCTTTCAAGTCTTTGTCAGGCAGACCTGGAGGGCACGCCAAGTGAGCCCCCCAGACACCCATCTCAGCCAATAGTGTACTAATCCCTCCATCACCTAAGGTTGGAAGCTTGGAGCATTCTCAGCTCCTAGATTCTCACTCCCCATAGGATGAGTCGGCAACTTCTTTTTCACATGCAAGACGTGTCTTCAATTTCTCCTACTTCCTGCCCACAGCCGCATCTCTGGTCCAGGTCTGATTACTTTATGCCAGTGATTTTTTTTTTAATTTTTTTGAGAGAGATCGAGACTGTGAGCAAGTGTGAGAAGGAGGAGAGAGAGAGAGAGAGAGAGAGAGAATCTTAAGCAGGTTCCTTGCCCAGTGCGGAGCCCAACATGGGGCTCCACCTTACAGCCCTGAGATCATGACCTGAGCCAATATCAAGATTCAGATGCTTAACTGAGGGATGCCACACAGACACCCCAATCCCGGTAATCTTGTACTGTCTTGTCCATTGGTCTCCCTGCCTTCACACTCCCCTGGAGCCCATCTGCTTGCTGGCAGCCAGTGGTGGACATCACCACTCAGATGGCAGATCCAAGCCTGCCATGGCTAATGCTTCTATCTTCTGAAAGGGCCGTGTGACCCAAGACCGGGGGAGGGTATCTGCTGGGGGGATGCTTCAGGATTTGGCTGTGCCTGAATGTGTTCCTGGCCATTTTACCATTTTGCAAAGCACCTCAAGAATAAAGCAATAACTAGTGTTTGCACAGTGGAAAGGCAGAAAGACCAGGGGTCTTTCGGAGATTGAGCACTCCATGCCTGCAGCCTGCCTTCCTCTGAATTTCCGGTTAAGTGAGATAATGAATCTCCTTATTGCTTCCTCTGCTTTTAGTTGGGTCTTTGTTACTTGCAGCCGAAAGCATGCCGCTGACAGTCAATACAATCTACTGATTCCCTTCCTCTATGCCTTTGTACCTTTGCAGTCAAGTCCACACTCCTTACCTGGATTCCATGATGTGTGAAGTCTCTGCTTATCTGTGCATCAGCCCCTGGGTCTCAGACTCTCCCAACCCCTTTCCTAGGCCCTCAGTTTGCGATTAGACAAACTGCCTCCTCTTCCCCAAAAACATCCTGCATGTCTACACTGTTTCTTTTCTAGAATGTTCTTTTGTCTCTTTCTCCACCTGCCAAACTTCTTTTCATCTTCCAGGATCAGCTCAAGCGATGACTCCTCTTTGAAGTGTTTCCTGATCCCCAGGCAGAATTACAGAGTCTGTTAACTGTCTCTGGGCACTTGGAGTCTGTGTTTCTGGTGCTTTGTGGCTCCCCAAGTACAATGACAGGCACTTATATTCCTGCCGCTCTGCTAAAACATGAGCTCCTTAAAGACAAGGGTTATAGTTCACCAAGGGTTATAGTGAACCTATAGTTCATCCACCCTTTTCCTCTGGTACCTTTGCGAGTAATGATTCTGTATGTAGTCATGAAACATTTTATTTACAAAGTTATTTATTTGAGAAAGAGAGAGAGGGAGCACAGGTGCATGGCGGGGTTAGGAGTGGAGGTGGGGGTGGGTAGAGAGCACATGCAAATGAGGCGAGGGGCGAGGAGCATGGGGCCCAACTCTGGGCTGGATCTCACGACCCTGAGATCATGACCTGAGCCAAAATCAAGAGTCAGAGCCCCCCAGGCACCCCTGTACTAGTGGAATTTTTACTGCAAAGTCTTTGTTCGTTCAGATTGTAGATAACTTGGCGTATGGCTATTAAGCATTATTTATTTTCATTAAAAAGTAGAGCAACATTATCAATAATAATTTCTTTAGGATTTTGCAGCTTAAGATGCTCTTAATATACAGCATCCCAGCTAATCCGCACGTATTGCTACAACACCGATATTACCCACACTTCACAGATGAGGAAACTGCACGCCCCACTGAAGTGTATTCATTGAGTGCCTACAATTTGCATAACATTATATAAGAGTCAAGCTGTGGAGGGAGGTTGCCAAGGGGTAAAAACCACAGTCTCTCTCTTCACAGAGCTTGCAATTTACTTGGGGAGATAAGAAACAATGCAGCATATTTCTGTTGCAAGGGATGACAGCAGAGGTGCCTGGGTGGCTCAGTGGGTTAAGCCTCTGCCTTCGGCTCAGGTCACGGTCTCAGGGTCCTGGGCTTGAGCCCCGCATCGGGCTCTCTGCTTGGCGGAGAGCCTGGTTCCCCTTCTCTCTCTGCCTGCCTCTCTGCCTACTTGTGATCTCTGTCTGTCAAATAAGTAAATAAAATTTTAAAAAAGAGAGACAAGAGCAATGCAGCACAATAGTGAAGGGATGTTGATGGCAGTAATTTATGACATAGAAAAAGAGGGGTACAAAACGGAAGTGTCGTAAGATTAAGATGGAAGATAACACCATGGGCTGGCAGTGGGTGTCTGTGAGTGATCTTCCAAAGAAGAACTGAACCAGGGGCACTTGGCTGGCTCAGTTGGTAGCGCACACGACTCGTGATCTCGGGGTCATGAGTTTGAGCCCCATATTGGAAGTAGAGATTACTTTAAAAAAAAGAATTAAACCTGAATTTTAAGGAGCAATGGGATTATTACCAAATGGAAAAAGGGGAGAGACATTTCCTGTGAAAAATGAAGACTTAGCACCGTGCAAAGAAGAGAGGATTGTGAAAGTCCCAAGGAAATGAATTAGTGTTTGCATGGATGGATGGATCGATGGATGATAGATAGACAGACAGATAGTTAAGATAGGTGGGTGAGTGGGTAGTTAAATGAATAGAGAATAGAGAGATAAACCCACAGATATTTGAGGTTGGGCTCATTTAACTGTCTCCCAACCCAAAAACATGATACTGAGTTAGTTGTATTCTTCTTGCCAAGCAACTTCGCTTTCCTTGTCCAGCTGAAAGAAAGGACTTGCAGATATCCAAAGTCACGTTGAATGAAGACATTTGAATGTGGTCAGGACTGCAAGGAGACATGCCTGCGGTTAGGATGTAATCAGGCCAGTGTGGGTGTGTTTTCTCACAAACACGTGTGCAGAGACACACATAAAACTTTGGGGTTTTCCTCTTCCTTTTCACCGTGTCACGCCAAGCTTTTGTTTTGACTGAATTGTCCCTTTCCGATTTCCCATGTATGGGAGCCCAGAGCCCCTCGAATTGGCATAAATGAAATACTTGGACCCATAATGATGATGGTAGCAAGTGTTTACATAACTTGGGCAAAGGATACAATTTAGCTGGTTGGGGGAAAAGGATATTCCTCATGGGGAAGTGGTTTTGGCTCTTCAGCCCCATCCTTATTTTTGGACACAATCCTGTCCTAGATTCATGGGCTTGTGTGATCTGCAAGAGGTGGGAGTTGCCCCCGCCTCTCGCTTTTAATCCCTAAGAATGGATGAAGCCATATTATTGGCAAAAGAGTCTGATTTCTTCCTAGTCCACAATGGAATCCATGGTCTAGGTTTCTGGGACTGACTTTCTGGTTGGGCCACAGAAGTGGGGGCCATGTGTCCAAACACAGTGCTTTTTCCTCCAGCACAGAGGCCTTTCCAGTCTAGGGTTTTTTCTGTGGTGGACCTAGCTCTGTCTAACCCACTGTTTGAACTCAGCTTAAAATGTGCCATTGTTCTGGGGCGCCTGGGCGGTGCAGTCGGTTGAACAGCTGACTCTTGATTTCGGTTCAGGTCATGATCTCAGCATCCTGGCATCAAGCCTCATGTTGGGCTGTCTGCTCAGCAGGGAGTCTGCTTCTCCCTCTATCCCTCCCCTCTCCCCCGGCTCATGCTCTCTCTCTCAAATAAATAAATAAGATCTTTTAAAAATATGCCATTTTTCTCCATTTTCAAATATTTCCCAGCCTAAAATGCCTTGAGTAACCTTCTATCCAATGTCTTTCCTTGAGTTAGATGTGGCCATGTGACCCGGTTTGAGTTGATGATAAGAGGAGGGTATCCTCCTGGGGCTTCTGGGAGAATTTCTCTTCCTTGTATAAGGGACAAGTTGAGAGCTCACCATCCTTGTCTCTCCCTCCTTTGTCTACCGTGGATGCAGAAATGAGGTCTAGAGCTAAGATAGCTATCCCGGGACCATGAAGCTCCAAGCACGTGGAAGAAAATTCAACACACTAAGAATAGAAGAATAAAAAGGGGCACCTGGTGGCTCAGTTGGTGAAGCGCCTGTCTTGGGCTCAGGTCATGATCCCAGGGTCCTGGGATTGAGTCCTGCATTGGGCTCCCTGCTCAGTAGGGAGCTTGCTTCTCTCTTCCCCTCTGCCTGCCATTCCCCCTGCCTGTGCTCTCTCTCTGACAAACAAATAAATAAGATCTTTAATTTAAAAAAGAACAGACGAATAAAAAGATAAAGAGAGCTAGAATGGCACAGCTGAGCTTTCAGGCAGAGTGAAACCACTTTCAATCAATGTCCGCATCCTTTAAATCTTTGCTGAGTTGTCTGATACCTGCAGCCAAACACAGTCCCAATGAATGGTCTGCCCAAGCTTGGCTAAAGAATGGTGGTGAGGAACAAACAGGTGGGACTGTGGATCCCAGAGACTGACCTTGGAAAGCACCAAGGGGGTGGGAAGCCAGAAACATGGAGAATGGTTGATGAAAGGATGCTTCATTTTCTTTCTTTTAAAAAATATTTTATTTATTTGTTTGAGAGAGTGAGAGAGCACAAGCAGAGGGAGGGGCAGAAACAAAGGGAGAAGCAGACTCCCTGCTAAGCAGGGAGCCCGACGTGGGGCTCCATCCCCGGACCCCAGGATCATGACCTGAGCCGAAGGCAGATGCTTAACCGTCTGAGTCACCTGGGCACCCTGGTAAAAGGATTCTCCTGACTGTCTTCCTATTTGAGTGTCCCTAATTTCTGCGACTTCAAGTACCTTTTCACTGAAGTTGTAATGCATTAAATCCCTTTATAGGAAATCTAAGATACTGTTGTGGCAAATGCCACCTGTGCCCTCCATCAGAAGCAAGTTAAAATTTATCCTTTCCCTGAATCAAGCTGCACACAGGTATGGATTTCTGGCTGTTTTCTTCAGCGTTTCAATCTCAAATTCCTGAGCAGTGCCTTGCACATAGTAGGTGCTCATTAAATAGTTGTCAAATAAACGAATTATTGAGACTTTGCCTTAAGAGCCTGTTGTTAGCTTGAAAGCAGAAGGTTTAGCAAATTAAACACTATGAGGTTTAGCGGGGCTCCTGGGTGTCCCAGTTGGTTGAGTGTCTGACTCTTGATTTCAGCTCAGGTTGTGATCTCAGGGTCACGGGATCAAGCGCTGCATCCCGCTCTGTGTTAAGCACAGAACCTGTTAAAGTTTCTCTCTCCCTATCCCTCTGCCCCTCCTCACCTCAAGCTCTCTCTCTCTCTCAAATAAATAAATAAATATTACACCAAAAAACCCCCCACAAAAGTATGAGGTTTGTGATCTGATCATATGGTTCAATTGTAGATCTCACATTGCTTCCTCTAAGGTCTTTTTTTTTTTTTTCAAGATTTTATTTATTTATTTGTCAGAGAGAGAGAGAGAGGAGCGAGAGTGAGCACAAGCAGAATGGCAGGCAGAGGCAGAGGGAGAAGCAGGCTCCCTGCTGAGCAAGGAGCCCGATGTGGGACTCGATCCCAGGATGCTGGGATCATGACCTGAGCCGAAGGCAGCCGCTTAACCAACTGAGCCACCCAGGCGTCCCCTCTAAGGTCTTTTAAATTATACTCTTGAGGTCCGTCCTGTCCAGAGACCCCAAAACTAGTTGAAAAGGCACGGGTTATGGAGAATGGTATCAGAAGAAGTGACCACTCCCTGTGAACTTCCAGGAAAATTCTACTGGACTTTGAGATGAGTCCAAAATAAGCCTAGTGTAGGGATATTTTTTGAGGACAGAATTCTGCATAGTCGATGTGGGAAGCTTCTTTCATTTTGTTTAATTGTACACTAACTATAATGTGCTTAGTCTTTAACAGGCTGGTCTAAAACTACCCTCCCTCCTCACACCTTACTCACATGCCCTGCCTTGTATCTGACCTTATCCTAGTCAACCCTCAAGACCCAGAGTGGCCTTTCCCAATTCCCCTCCCTACCCCACCACACGTAGGGATAGTTGCTCTCATCCCAGGCACCCTACAGCCCCTTGTTCCTGCCTCCCCGACAGCAGCTTGTCCAGCTGTCCCACAAGCTGGAATTATGTCCTTCCCATATTTTTGCCTCTAGTACATAATGACGGTCGTTGCTAACATTTACCAAAACTCATTTCATGCCAGACCCAGTTCTAGGTGTTTTATGCATATTGACTCATTTACTCTTCCCAATAACCCCAAGGTAGGTACTACTGATAATCCCATTTTACAGATGGGGAAATTAAGGCACAGGGAGCGTCATGTCTTGCCTGCAGGTCATTGGGCCGATGGGTAGCAGAACAGAATTCATAATCCTTCTCTCTTAGCCATTCTATCATGCTTCCCCTCGTGAAGGCATGCGTGTTGGGATATGACTTGAGTCGTTAAGGATGACTTGGGTAGCTCGTTTAGCGAAGGAGTCACTACTGGGTGTTGGCACTGTCTTAGTTATCAGGGATGGAGTCCAGACCTGGCGGGAAGCCTACTGTCCTCCTGGGGTTGACATTCTGGTCCCAGCAAGGGCAAAGCCAACAGAGAAGTGAAAAAAAAGAAAATGGATGGGCCCACAGTTACGGAAAGTGGGCAGGCCTGCTGCAACTTTCCCGGGCTGAGGATGGGAAGGGGCCCTTCCCCACCACAGGGCGCTACTGCCCAAATTCCACAGACAAGGCAGCCTGAAGATGAAGGGATCACAGCAGGGAACTTCACAAAACCCACCGGGCAGAGATCAGTCGGAACCATGAAAGGGAGGACGAAAGAGGGGAGAGCGAAGCGGGGAAGAGCGACGGGGTCTGAGGAGCACACGTCCGTGCCCCGCGGAGAGAATAGAGTGGTTAAAGAGCAGCCTGGAAACGCTGGCGGGGCGGGAAGCGGAGCCCGCGGTAATGAAAGGGATTCTCACGAGTGCCTGGAAATAGGCTGGTGGTGATTGCACGGGGTAAGCTCAAAAAGGCTTTGTTCTTCTGCCGAATAAGGAAAGCCATTATGGGGTGCAGGAAATAAGGAGCTTGTGTGTGGGGGTGAGAGAGAGAGGGAGGGAGGGAGGGAGAGAGGTGGGGGGGACGTTCCCTACCCCAAATGCAGAATGATCATCACTAGCAATTCTGTACTGTGTACATAGCCAAGGGGTAGGGCTGGAACTGCCCCCATGGGGATGTCCCCGATAAAGCCAGGCTTCGGGAGGTTGGGATGTGGTGTGTCTGACTCACGGCACATGACTTTCTGTGAACCAGGATGACCCTCCCAGATCACCAGGAGGGCATCGCACCCTGCTTTGGGGTCCCAGAGCCCACCAGCCAGGGTGCCAGGTGACAGGGAGAAGCAGGGACTGAGTGCCCCAAGGGACCCCCAGGTGAGGCAGAGAACCAGGGAACAGGGAGCATGGTGGCCTGGAGGGAGCCCTTTGTGACCCACGAAGCTGCAGGGTCCTATTGTCTGGCTCAAGGGAAGACTAGAGAGAGACAGGGGGCTGCAGAGAACAGCGGGCTGGGATCTTCTGCCTTTCTGGCTCTCTCCTGCTGCTGGGGGGCAGTGTGAGGCAACGCTGTAGAGTGTGGGTTCTAGAGTCACCCCCACAGCCAAATCCAGGCTCCCTCACTTTCTACAGGGTGGCTTTGGGCAAACTCTAACCTCTGTTTCTGCCGATACAAAGTGGGCACAAGAAGAGCCCCCTCGTGGCAGTCTAGGGGGAGGAAAAACTGAGAAGAACTTTATGGAGGACATAAAGAAGTATGTAGAGTATAGTAAGCTCTCAATAAACTTAAGTAATAGTTCTTACTCATATCGCCCTTGGGGTTGTTTGGCACCGGAAGGGCACCCATTCCTTGGGATACACAATTTCCTTTCTTTTGTTAGTTTCAAGGACAACCAAAGTTTTTCAGGACAAAATGAAGTCTCAGGACAAACCTTACAGTGAAGTCCCAGACCCCTCAGTTGCCACTTCCTCCCTCCTCAGTCCTGGGAAGTGCTAAGTGGGTCTCCAAGGGGGGGGGTGTCACCCTGGGCTCATAATTCCCAGGACGGATGGCTGCAAACAAGCAAGCCCAATTTGTCACCCCTTCTCCAAAAGTTCCAACCGCCCAGGTGGTAGGTTATCATGGTGGAGGGGGACATTGGAATGGTCCCTGCCCCCGATCCCCCACTCCCATGACACAGTGCTGCCTAGACTCTGCACAGCCAGGACATCTGTCCTCTGTCTGGTCACTGCTGAGTTTCTCCCTTGGTTCTAAAAGGAGGTGGGCAGTGGGGAGCAGGAGGGGTGATTTGCATCACATTTGGAAAGAGAATTTTGGCCGCTCTCGTTAGGTGCCAAGGGTTTTGTGAAGGGCACTCACGCGAAAGAGGAAAAAACAAAAGGAAATATTCTGGGAATTCCCAGTTAGTTCTTGGCACCGGTGGGAATCTTAATGCTCTAGGAAGCCTCTCTCTGCGTCCCCATCTCCTCCCCCCACAACCCGCCCCCTTCCTCCTAACACTTTCCAGCTTTGTGAGTGCCTGTGGCTAATTTGAGCCCGAAACATGTTCCCAGAGGTTCCGGTGGTTCCCTTGAGTCCCCTCCCCCCAGAAGGCTATGTGTGTAGAGTAGGTGAGCTCAGATGGGGAGCTCACGCCCTGTCTGAACCTCTCTGCAGGATTCCCAGAATCCTCTCTGCAGAGCCCTTGTGGGACCAGGGAACCCACTGTGGACCTTGTTCTCACTGGTGTTCCTTGGCTTTGCTGGTGCTCCCTAACGATGCTGAATGTGGCAGCTACCTCTTTGAAGTGTTGGGAGGATAGAACACAGAATGGCTTAGGACAGTGCCTGGTCCATATAAGCACTTAGTAAATGTCAGCTCTTTTCTGGAGCACATTATTTGCTCAAAATAAACTACTTTGGGGGCTGCTGGGTAGCTCAGTGGGTTAAGCACCTGCCTTCGGCTCAGGTCATGATATCAGGGTCCTGGGATCGATGTCTGAGTCAGGCTCCTTGCTTGGTGGGGAGCCTGCTTTCCCTTCTCCCTGGCCCCGCTTGTGCTCTCTCACTATCTTTCTCTCTCTCTTTCAAAATAAATAAATAAAATCTTAGGAAAAAAAGAGAATTCTTTAGTTATTCTAGATCTTACACACTTCCTTGTAATTTGTTAATTTGTTTGTTATAACTTGTTATAATTTGTTTATTATAACTTGTTAATTTCTACCAAGCAGGGCTGGGGTGGAGAGAGAGAGGGAGAGAAAGGAGAATGTAGGGAGGGGATTCAGGAAGAGGGATTAAGGAAGAAATGTAAAAGGCTGTAGTCATTTTTAGTTTGGATTGTGCCGAATCTCTAAATTAATTTGGGAGGAGCTGATACCTTTATGCTACTGTGTCTTCTAAGCAATGAACATGTTATGTCTTTGTTTTAGGTGTTTTTAATAGCTCATAATAAAAAAGTTCTTTATTTTCTCTGGAGAAGAAAACAACATGATTTGTCTTATATGCAGCCAGAACTTGATTTTTAAAAAATGTTCATTAACAAACATATACTTTTTATTTTTTTTTAAGATTTTATTTATTTATTTGACAGACAGAGACCACAAGCAGGCAGGGAGGCAGGCAGAGAGAGAGGAGGAAGCAGGCTCCCTGCTTAGCAGAGAGTGGGGCTCGATCCCAGGACCCCGGGACCATGACCCAAGCTGAAGGCAGAGGCTCAACCCACCGAGCCACCGGGGCGCCCCCAAACATACAATTTTTTAAAAAATCATTTTTCAACCCGTTGAAATCATTTTCAACCTGTTTCAACCTGTTACACAAGTATAATTTACTTTTGCATTTTGATTTAGAAAGGTTTTTTTGTGAAGAAACTTTTGGTTTGGGATGAATTTCGATTTACAGAAAAGTTGCAAAGGATACAGAGTATTCCCCTCACTCAATTTCCTCCACTGCTAACATGCTACATAATCATGGCACAGCTCACAAAGCTAAGAAATCGGGGCGCCTGGGTGGCTCAGTTGGTTGAGCATCCAATTCTTGGTTTCGGCTCAGGTCATGATCTCAGGGTTGTGAGATCGAGCCCCACATCGGGCTTCCTGCTCAACGTGGAGTCTGCTTGGGATTCTCTCTCCCTTTCCCTCTGCCCCTCCTGCTCATGTTTTTTTTTTCTCTATCAGATAAATAAATAAATCTTAAAAAAAAAACTAAGAAATCAACACTGATACATTACCAAAATATAAACTTGAGATTTATTTGGATCTCATCAGTTTTTCCAGTAGTGTCTTTTTTTTTTTTTTGTGGTTCCAAGATACAATTGTGGCTATTTCATTGCAATTAGTGTATTTTGATTTTTGAAAACAGCTACCTGCTAAGTCCTCTTATTAATTCTAATACTTACATATGGATTCCTTGAAAAATTTCACGTCTACAACCAGCGGATAATGACAGTTTTGTTCCCCCCTTTCCCATCCTTGTCTCTTTTGCTCTTTTGTTTTCTTTTCCTGCCGTATTATATTACATAGGACTCTGATCTATAGAAATAATGGTGGTGGGAATCCAGGCCTTATTCCTGATCGTAAAGGAAAAGCTTTCAACCTTTCACCATTAGGGTCTGATGTTTTTCTAAGCCTTTCTGCAAAGACTCTGTATCAGATCATGGAAGTTCCCTTTTATTCCTAGATTAAGAAGCATTTTATAAAATGGTGAATGGATGCTAAGTTTTATCAAACATTTCTTTCTGCACCATTGAAATGACCATGATTTTTCTCCTTTAATCTGTGAATGTAGAGTATTTTCTTTTTTTTTTTTAAGATTTTTATTTATTCATTTGATGGATAGAGATCACAAGCAGGCGGAGAGGCAGGCAGAGAGAGGGGGAAGCAGGCTCCCTGCCAAGCAGAGAGCCCGATGTGGGGCTCGATCCCAGGACCCTGGGATCATGACCTGAGCTGAAGGCAGAGGCTTTAACCCACTGAGCCACCCAGGTGCCCCTATTTTCTTTTTTTAAAGTAGGCTACACACCTAACGTGGAGCCCAACATGGAGCTTGAACTCACGACCTTGAGATCAAGACCTGAGCTGAAATCAAGAGTCAGGTGCTTAACCAACTGAGCCACCCAGGCACCCCTAGGTATGTAGAGTATTAACACTAATTGATTTTTTTAAGATTTTATTTTATTTAAAGATTTTATCTATTGAGGGAGAGAGTGAGGGAACATGAGCAGGGGGCAGAGGGAGAGGGAGAAGCAGACTCCCCAGTGAGTGCAGAGCCTGATGTGGGACTCAATCCCAGGACCCTGGGATCGTGACCTGAGCCGAAGTCAGATACTTAACCAACTGAGCCACCCAGGCGCCCCCAACACTAATTGATTTTCTAATGTTCAATCAAATTTACAACCCTGGAAAAAAACTCAGCCTTTCCCCAAGATACATCCTTTTCTTTATATATTGCTGGATTCAATTTCCTAACATAATTTTAGAGGGTTTTTTTTTTTCTTTTTTGCTTTTACGTTCATGTTCTCAGTTGAGACTGACCTACAATTTTGGTTTTGGTATCAGAGATCACACTGGATTCATAAAATGAGCTGGGGGCACGGGCTTTCTTTACTTCACTCTCTGAAAGGGCTTGGATATGTTTGGAATTCATTCTTCTCTGAACACTTCCCCCCCATCGGTATCTAGAGGCAAGAAACTTAAGGGGTCATGACTTTGTCTCACCACCACCCGTACTGCCCTGGTTTTTCCCAGAGCCTCAGGGGGCCCTCGTGGATTTCACTAACCGTTTACAGTAACAAGTAGAGCAGATACATGTCTCTCTTGTCCTCTCAGGGCTCCGTAACTCCAAGGGGCAGGTCATGTATGCCAGTCTTTGCTTGAGCTGAGCAGGAAACTTTGTTTGTTTGTTTTGTTTTTTTAAGATTTCATTTATTTGACAGAGAGCTAGAGAAAGCCAGAGAGCACAAGCGGGGTGGGGATGGGGAGAATGATGGAGGAAGAAGCAGGCTCTACGCCAAGCAGGGAGCCCAATGCAGGGCTTGATCCCAGGACCCTGAGACCATGACCTGAGCCGAAGGCAGACGCTTAACTGACTGAGCCACCCAGGTGTCCCACGGAAACTCGTTTTTGTAAGCTTGTGGGATATGTGATGGTTGGGGAAGGTGCCCCCGCGGGCTTGTTTTCTGGGCTGGGAAGGAGCTGGGGAATTAAAGAAAGCCAAGGTGTAGAGCCCCAGGTGCCCGGAGTAGCAGTGACATTCACGTTCCCTCCCCAAGCCATTCCTTGGCGTCCGGCCAGAAGCTGGAGAATCAGTATCCAAGTGCCTGGTCCTTGCCCCACAGCATCCCTCTCCTGCATCCCTGCATCCCTGCATCCCTCTCCTCTCCTGCTTGGCCACAACACTGCCAGCATCTTCTGTGATGGGGACGCCAGCACAGCCCTCTGGGAGGACAGGGTGTGACACGCACAGGGAGGCTGGTCAGGGCACATTCCGGGAAAAGAAGTGAGAGGAGGATTCCTTTCCCTTTCCCCTTTACTGCACCCCGGGGAGAGCTGCCTTACTGGGGGCAGGTTGAGGGGGTGCCAGGGGGAGGAGTGGGTAGGAGGGGGTCTCTGTATGGCTTTCCAAAGCTCCGGCCACAAAAGGCTCCTTTCAAGCCTCAGCTGAAGTCCTGTGCTAGTGGTTCTCAAAAGTTTGGTTCTAGGACCCCTTTATCGTTTTAGAGGAACCCAAAAAATGTTTGTCTGTGTGGATCATATCTACTGGTATTTACTGTACTAAAAAATAGAACTGAGAAATTTAAGCATTATTTAATTTATTTAAAATGACAATAATTATGGGACGCCTGGGTGGCTCAGATGGTTAAGCATCAGACACACTCAGGTTAAGATCCCAGGGTCCTGAGATCGAGCCCTGCCTCGGGCTCCCTGCTCAGCGGGGAGCCTGCTTCTCCCTCTGCCTGCCGTCCCCCCCGTTTGTGCTTCTTCCTGCTCTCTCTCTGATAAATAAATAGATCTCTAAAAAAAATGAAATAAATGAGGTTATAGACATTGGGGAGGGTATGTGCTATGGTGAGTGCTGTGAAGTGTGTAAACCTGGCGATTCACAGACCTGTACCCCTGGGGCTAATAATACATTATATGTTTATAAAAAAATAAAAAAAATTTAAAAAAAGAAATGAAAATTAACCCATTAAAATGAACACAAAAAATACACTTTTATGAAAAAAAAAATCACTGCGGTTTCCAAAGTAAAGAAAAACTAATGAGAAGATCGGCATTGTTTTGCAATTTTGCTAATCTCCTAATTTCTGACTTAATAAAAGATAACTGATTTTCATATCTGCTTCTAGTATTAGATCTATTACAGTAAGTTTTTTTTTTTTTGCTGAAGTATGTGATGAAACTTTAGGATCATGTAGATATGTAGTTGGAAAGGAGGAATATTTTATTTTATTTATTTATTTTTAAGATTCTATTCATTTATTTGAGAGAGAGACAGCACAAGCTGGGGGTAGTGAGCAGAGCTGAGCAGAGAGCCTGCCCCAGGGCAGGGTTGTGGGGGGAACTCCATCCCAGGACCCTGGCATCATGACCTGAGCCAAAGGCAGACGCTTAACTAACTGAGCCACCCAGGCACCCCAAGGAGGAATATTTTAATAGCTTTTCAGATAATTAGGAATGTTCTTTTTTGACTGTTCACCAAAATTTGACCATTGGTAGTTTCTTAAAAGTGAGTTGCAGTGTGTAATCTAATACCCTTCAACTTTTATACTCAGTCCCGTTAAAATTCATTGGCTTATTTCGCACTTTGAGTAGATCTTGTACCCATGCATGATTTTGTAGTATCATGCTCTGGTCTCTGGGAAAATACTGGCTCACTGAGTTCCACAGATATTCCAAATGTTAACACATCTCCTTGTGCAGTATCAAAGCATCACGTTTATTTCCATCACCCCTAATATCACCAGAAAAGTCTTTAAGTGTTGGGAAACTCTAGCACTCAGGGTGACAGATGACAAGTTTTCAAAAATTCAAATCTTCGGGACGCCTGGGTGGCTCAGTTGGTTAAGTGTTCTCAGGTCATGATCTCAGGGTCCTGAGATCGAGTCCCACATCGGGCTCCTTGCTCAGCGGAGAGCCTGCTTCTTCCTCTACCTCTGCCCCTGCTCCCTGCTTGTGCTCTCTCTCGCTCTTAAATACATAAAGTACAATAAAAGAATATTTTAAGAATGTATTCAAGGGTTGTGGTTTAATAAAAGTAATACCATGTACTGCTAATTGAGGACATGCAGAAGGAAACCTGAATTTTGTGTTTCCTAAGAGCGCCAGGCAGAGAGAAGACCATGGTGCTAGGACAGTTTGGTGTCACTGCCTTGACTTGGCTTAAAGCACCAATAATTCACCACTGCTCTCGTGCCATCAGACTAACATTGACACAGAGAAATAGGGACATGATATGAAATGGATGCACTATGACATCGACTCAAACGGACCTAGACGTTTTTTATAACTCCCAAGAAGCGATAAGCCTTCAAGATGATGATGACGAAGATAACGGTGATTTCTATCCCTTTCCAAGTGAGGAATGTGCGTGTGTTGGGTCTTGTTTATCATTTCTCATGAATTGTCTCTTTTAATCCTCCTCCCCCCCCTTTTTTTTGAAAGAGACATAGACAGAGAAAGAGAGAGAGAGCATGAGTGGGGCAGAGGGAGAGGGAGGGAGAAACTGAAGCAGACTCCTCGCCCAACACAGGGCTCGATCTCATGACCTGTGATCATGACTTGAGCTGAAGTCAAGAGTTGGTCATTAACTGACTGGGCCACCCGTCCCCTGCCCCTGCCCCGTCCCCCCACTTTTTAATGCACTGATGCTTTATTGGCTGGTTTCCCCTTGGGCAGCAAGAGTGAGGGGAACGGGGAAGAGAGGGAGAAAGGAAGAACAGATACTTGATGGTGCTACCAAGCTGCCCTAGCTGGTTATGGGGTCGTGCGGGATTTCTCTGGAGAGGCCATCTTGAGCCCGTCCAATGCAGGCCAGTGGCCGTCCAAGCGACTGTCCTCTGTTCTGTGCTTCAGGGACCCAGGCCACCTCCATCCTGGAAGGCCCCCATCTCTGCCATCCTGGCTCCAGTTCTGAGATGGACTCTGTCCTTATTTTCATTTCACAGATGGAATGACAGGTTTGCTATGCCCAAGACTGTCTGGCTAGTGAGTTGGGGAGCTGGGAGCCATCTCTTTGGCTCTCCTGCACAACCTGGGTGGGGAGGGAATGAAGACAGCAGGACTGGGCATGGAAGATGCTGGATCATGATGTATCCACCAGAGAGGTCTCAGCTGATCCCACACACGTGGGGTGCTGGGGTGAGACTCCGGAGCTGGCTGTTACCTTGCTTTGAACAAGGGGATCAACCTTTACCCCTTCTTTGCCTGGCCACTGGATTGTAGGCTGCCCTGGGCAAGGGGGCATGATCCTGGGTGAGCTGTAATTCCTGGTGGTAGTGGGGGGGCCTTAGCTGCGAGCTGTCAGCTACCAACATTCCCAGTAGGGTTAGCAATGGGAGACCAAGCAATTGGAGGGGGATCTGGGGGGACCTCCACAACGCCCACTATAGGGTCTATGGCTCAAGATTGTTGAGTACTTTCCCCTAGAGCCTGACTCCCAATGGGGGGAGAGCTTCACCTCTGGGGGGTGAAAACAGCTAGGATAATAGCTCTCCGTGAGCCCCACTGAGGCCAGCGGCTGGAATCCATGAACAAGGTTCCAGCATCTTCAGGGTAGGAGGGGCCTTAAAACCATCAGACCCAAACTCACCTCCTCAGACTCCATCCAAACCACTCGGTGAACTGGATTTCTCTTCTGCCGCTTAACCGTGGGAAAATCAGTTTCATCTCTGAAACAGAATTGGTAAGCTCACAACGCCCCTCGCGGTATTATGGTGTTAATTGTCTCAGCATTTTGTAAAGAGCGAGCTCTCCTGTTTCAGTGCTGGGCAATGTTCATGCTGAGGATGTCCTTCTTTTTATGAAGCAAGCACTTGGGGTATAACTCTTACCCGATGCTCTGGACCCGACCTCTCCCAGTGTCCCAGCACTAGCAGCGTTGGCATCCTGTGGGAACATAGGAGAAATGCAGATTCTCAGCCCTGCCCCGGGGCATGGGGTTTGGTGGTCTTCAGTTTCACAAGCTCTTCTGGGGACTCTGAGACCAAGATAAGTCTTCAGGTCACACCTGTACACAGCACTCACCATCCGCGTCCTGTTCCGTGGTGGTCATGGGTCCGCCGACCACAAACCTGGATGCCACACTAGTGTCAGATAAACGCACTATGTCCGGGAGGGACCCCCAAATCTGCAAGGCGTCCCCACGCTTCTTCTCTGGGCTTAATAGGACCAGTTTCCTCAACTCCTCTCCAGGATGTCACGTTTCTACACCCCAACCTCTCCTACCCTGCGACCCCCCGTTTAGGCTTCTCCTAGAGATGTTATCCACTCCCTAGCCCTCAACTTGCATGGTCTCTTTGCTTTCCACCCTCTTTCCTCCCGTTCCTAGCCCTTGGCGCTGTTTCCTCCAGCATTTTCTCGGCTGGCTCCGGCCCCAGGGGAATTTTCAGATTGCTCATGCTTCTGGGAAATTCTTTAGGTAAGAGGAAGGAAATCGCTCCCGAGTGGGACAGTGCAGTGAGAATCTGTCCATCCTGGCCTCAAGCCCTGGGGGGCCTCCTGACCCCACTGCCCCCCTCCGGGGACTCCCTCCATGACCTTTGGAGTCACCCCAAATCTACATGAGTAACCTGGGGCTTTCTTCTCTGACGTCCCTTATAACATCCCGGGGCTGGAGGGTAGCGCAGTGCCAAAGACAGTTCCTGCCCTTGCTGGGAAGAGGGTGCTCCTCACAACAATCCCTCATCCCCACCACCTCCGGGTCTCCCGGGACTTCCCAGAGCCAATGGATCCCCCCCGCCCCGCAAAAGGCTTTGTTCCAGAAAATCCCATAAACTGTGTTTGCTGGGAAGGAGCAGAATGGGGCCAGTTTCACACCTTAGCATCTCAGCGAGGATCCATCCATCAGATTAGTAAAGAGTCTGCCCGATCCCAGAGGCATAAAACTCACAGGTAGATAACTGCAAGACATTAGACCGCTCTTCACAGAGAAATGAAGACTCAGAGATTAGAAATTCCTTTTCATTACCCTGATCAGGGGCCTGCCTGACACATCATACGTTTTCACAGGGCTTTGATGGGTACTGATATAGTGACTTAGGTTTTAATTTCTTTTAGTAAATACGTTAATATATAACCGTCGATGTGGCCATGCATTGTTTGTGCCTTTGCCTTTTACGGTGTGCGTAACCCTCCAAGCAACCCTAGGTTTTCTGGCTGTGTGACATCAGGCCAATTCTTAACCTCTCCGTACCATGCCTGTATGGAATAAAGTAAGATCCTGTGGCAGAGAGGAGTTTGGTGAGACCTGAGATGATGCGTGTAAAGCTCGTAAAAAAACCACCTAGCACATAAAAAGATCTCAGTTAACGTTAGCGGCTCTTATCATAATTGTGCCCATAATATATCCTGACGGTCCTCTCTTACTAAGCATTTTTGGTTATTTGGGATGATTTTCTTATAAAAATGCTGTTAGGAACAGTCATCCTTTCTGGCAACGTCTAAGGACTGCCTCATCCACGCTAGAACATTCTAAGATGACAAAGAGCGGGCCAGCCCTTGACGGAGGTGGCCGTTCCGTGGGGGAGAGAAAGCAGCCCTCCCCGGGCCTGGTGGGAGATGTTGTGGGTTTGCAGACGGCCAGGAGAGAGCACGGGAGGCAGGTAACGATCAGGAGCCGCTCGGGCGAGCCGCTGACATTTTAGATAAATCTGGAATGCCTTTGAAAGGAAGGCACTTTTCCCACTTGTTATTTATTTCATGATTACGTTCCCAGTCCTTAGAACAGCTCCTGGCTGGTCTCCGTTCCTGTTGAAGACATGAGCGTTGCTCGTCCCTGTCCGGGCCAATGACTGCAGTGGGCCGGCCCTGGGTTCGGATCCCAGCCACGTCCTGATTTGGGACCAGATGTTCCGTCTGGCCCCACCCGGACCTCTCCTTCCTGACTCATGGGACAGGAAGCTCCCGGGCTTCTGGGCAGCGCCTCTGAGCTATGGCCTTCCTCCTCTGTCAGCAGTGAGAGGCCCTACGTGGAATTCAAGTTGCTGGCGGGGGAAGGAAATGATGTTATGTTAGGAGAAGTTAGACTCTTACTTAGCAGGAGTATGGAAGGCCGAGGGGGTATCTGTTGGGTCTGGAGGGCCAGCTGGTTGGACAGTGAGTGAGAAGAGCCATCCCACACATATCCTAGAGCTCAGAGTCGTAGATCAGCAGGGCCCTTTTGTGGAGGGGGCAAGGGAAGTAAGTCAAGGGCAAGAAGGGCCGGGGAAATGCCAACTGGCGTTTCTTGGTGGCCCACTTTGTGCCAGGGGTTCAGAGCCATCGTGGGGACCGGCCTACACTTTGGCCATGAGAAGGCACCATCAGGCCACCTCCAGAAGTGACAAGCAGACTCAGTGGTCACCTGCTGGTGAGTTCTCATCGCTGGTCCCTCCTGGAGCAGGAGCCTCACCTGAGAGGAGGAAGAAGGAACACTCTTCCTTACTCTCTATTCATGGGGCTTGGGTGGGGTTGACTCCCGTGATTCGCACCCAACCAACCCTAAGCTCCCACCCTCCTACCACCTCCTGACCGGGAAGCCTGACCATCTGGACAATCAGAGCCTGCGAGACCCAGCCCTGGGGCTCTTACACAAGTGCCTGGGAAAGAAAATTTCTTTCCTCTCCACTGCTGGTGTAATATTTTAAGATAGAAGATAGAAGCATGGTTGTTTTGGAATCGCCAAGGGACAGGCTTCTTGGGAATGAAGTTAATTTAGAGGAAAGCAGAACTGATGCAAGGAAAGAAAGAAAAATCAGAAATCACTGGAAAACCTAGACCTACCCCCATATCGGTGCAGTCCAGGCAGCTGAAAGATGGACTGCCCTTGGAGTCTTCATTGGGGTGAACCCGTAAATCTTCATTTTTGGTTGATGCTTGAAGCTGACTTTCTGTCAGAGCAGAATGAATTCTTAAGACCAGCGCAGAGCAGGGGAATTGGGGCCGGGGCGGCAAGAGTCTACTTCCCTTCTCGTTCTCGCTGCCCCACACTCTGAAGGATGTAAATCCTTAACCCTGAGAAGACCTCTCAGTTTGCTTCCTTGAAGAAGCTGACCTAGTGGGATCGGTGGGAGGCTGGTGGGAGGGGGGGTCTGGCCCTACGTACCCCAGTATCTGCATGTACAGAGTTGCAGATTGGTTTTAACTTGGATCCTACTGGTTCCACTTGAGGCTGATGAATGTTTAACAGGCTAACAAATAAAACAGCCCTGCATTGCAGGGTTCACCCATTTCTGCAGTGTTAATATTTCCACCACGGCCATGGCAAGCCACCAGCGTGACGTCACTGGATGCAGGCATTGGAGGAAATGCAAGGACCCCACCATTAAATAGGATTCCCACCACACAGCCTTAACAGTTGTCGATAACCTTAAGGCCATAAGCAATAACAAAATGTGGCAAATAATTAAGAAGTCAAAAGTTTTGATTTTTTTTAATGACCTTTGTTTTTAATATACTTCATCTCCTTGTAAGTTTCTGTAATTTAATTTTTAATAATATCAGTGTAGAATGAGTGGCTCGGGAAATTTCCTGAAATGTTCACGGTCGGCTCTTGTGAGCTGGTACGAGCTGGTTCCAGTACACCTAGGGGGCCAACTGGATCCCAGAAGAAAGAACTGGGTTCAAGAGTGATACGTGCCTGTCTGTTCCGGTTTAAATAAAGGCAAAAGGACCTGGAAGCGATCTTAAAAGCTTGAATTTGGTGAAGGTCTATATCTGGAAGTGTGCAATGAAACTGAAGGTGTAATTACCTAGTGGGATGGAATTTGGGACCTAGAGAGGTCCACACAGTGCGGCTAGGTAGGGTTCTGTTGAAAGGAAACTGCAAAGTTCAGTAAGCACCCTAAGAGAGCCGTTCAGGATAGTGCTTGGGGCGGGGGCGGGGAACTCTGAGGAAGGAGGCCTGCCTGCACCTCCTGTTTCAATTTTTGGAACACTGCAGACTTTTGACTTTTGTCAGTTGCAACTTGTGAATTGCACCTCCCTACCTCCTGGAACACATCCTTCTACTTTCCAGGGGAACTGAGATAATGTAGCATCTGGTGGCTGAATAGCCCATCATGCGGTAGATAGTTTAACTCTGTCAGTGCCAGTGATAATCCTTTCAAAATAACCCGTGTCTTCTTGTGGTTTTGCCTTTACAAGCCTGTACTCCCTGCCTGTAATTTGGTGGACGCTTTGATTCTGGTAAAATCTGGGTATCTCCCGGATTTCAAACCCGAAGACCCCAAATAAATGCTTTGGTTCCTTTGCCTCCTCTTCTTCTTGGCCAGCAGCTCTTAACTTGGCTGGTCCTGTTCCAGAGGAGGGTCATGGGGCCCTGAAATAGATGTGCAGGATGGGAGTGGGGGGGTGGGGGAGTTCTGCATCTGGCAGAGATCCCTGCAGGAAATAGATGGCATGCCCAGATTACCATAATGTGAGGAGTGTTTGTGGGAGATGCACCTTCCAGAGGTGTGGCCAGGTACTGGGAAACTGCAGGGAGGCCCTGGGACTCCAGGTCTGACATTTCGGGGCTCCATGACCCTGGAGCTGAATGTGCAAGCAATAGGCACGAGGACCAGTTACTGGAGATGGGAACCGGGAGGGCTGGGGGAGTCGCTTGTCTGCTAGGAAATGGGACCTTTGCCTGGAGGTCTGCAAGGAGGGTACCCAGAGAACAAACAGCCTTGGACTCACTCTCCTCCTTCCTGCTTTTCTATCTCAGCAACCCATGGGCTGGACCCACTTGCATGGGAGGGCAAGGAAGCTGGCCCTTTCAACCTCTTCGGGAGACTTGAGAAAGTGGAGGGGTCTGAAGGGTTGGTCCAGTGGTATAGGTCTTGATCTTGGGTGTCTCGCTGAGGCATGGACACCCTGATTCTGTGTCTTGGGGCTAGGAAAAGGGTCAAGGCACCTACTTTTGGAACTGCCTTGGGCCACCTTCATCCCAGAGCCATGAAGGGTCTGGTCACCTCCCCTGTTAGGAGCAGGGGGCCTTCTAGCCTTTGGGTCAACACTACTCTTCCAGCCTGGGAGAGGGTTCTGGGAGGAGGAGAAGGCTCTGGGGAGCAGACCCTTGGCGGTGGTCCCAGCTTCTGCTGCCAGGGCCATTCACTCTCTCTGCCAGGCCATTCACTCTCCTACCCTCAGTCTGGAGATTCTATGGGACCCTCTTCTATGGACACTCAGCTTGGGAAGCCCTGGCCCCTGGGAGCCAGGAGACTCTGGGTGTCTGTCTCTGACACTGTACTCCTTAGGATTACAAAACCCTATCACGAATAGGAATTTTCTCATCTGCAAAACCAGGGGCCCAGACGGGATGATCTCGATTCCCGAGGACACCTCCGATTCTCTGAATGTCTCTTTTGGAGACTTTGGTGGGATGCACTCTCAAGGTCATTTGTATAATGAAAAGCGTGTCCTTCCACAGCCAGGAGGTGGCAGCAAAAGCTCTGTTTTGAAGGGGGTCGGGGTAAGTTTGGCGCTCCAAAGCCCAGAGCCCCCCTGTCCCAGTTTGGTGGCTGGGGTTCTCCACTGAACAATAATTTAATGATGGCTGCAGCCATGCCATTCTCTCTGCCATTATTGCTAGCAAGACTATAGCAATGTTACCTTCGGTTTGGGCCATACTGCACCATTGAGGAAACCTCTTGCACAGTATCACCTAGAAATTTTTCAACAACCCTATTCCACAGGTAGGTAGTGCCCTGACTTCCAGCCCCATGATGAGGCTCAAAGACATCATCTGACCTGCCCAAGGACTTCTAGAAAGGCTGACGCGCCAAGACAGGAGTGCACGTGTTGGTCCCATGCGCACTCTACCTTGCCATGTGGGAGACCCAAGGCTAGGCTCTTTCTGCCACCCTCTTGGTTTTTCCACAGAGTTAGAGGAGTCACAAGGGGTCAACCAAAGAGCCTGAGGGTCCAGCTGTCGGCTGGAATTCGACATGCAGACACTGGGAAAGAAAACTCAGCATGTTACTCCTTTCTCTTCTTCCGGTCCTCAGAAAAGAAAATTAGAAATGTCTCATCAGGGCATACTTGGTGTCTAGATATGGAAGGTTCTCATTCATTCATTCATCTCTTCGTTCCTTGATTAGGATTCTGATGTAGTAGAAACACTGTCAAGCACTGGGAAGGGTAGAGGAATGTTCTTTCTTCCTAACTCAGACATCCTGGGATATAGGGAGCTGGGTAAATAGAAGAGATCTCTGGGTTCATTTTAGGGAGCCCCAGGTGAACCGGGCAGTGTTTGAGGGGGATGGGATCCAAAACTTTTGTCAGGATGTCTGAGAGGAGTGGAATTCCAGAGTAATTTCTTTTTTTTTTTTTTAATTTTATTTATTTATTTGACAGAAAGAGCGATCACAAGCAGGCAGAGCAGCCAGCCGAGAGAGAGAGGGGGAAGCAGGCTCCTTGCTGAGCAGATAGTCCGATGTGGGGCACTATCCCAGGCCCTGAGATCATGACCTGAGCTGAAGGCAGAGGTTTAACCCACTGAGCCACCCAGGGGCACCCAAATAGTAATTTCTTTTGATGATTGCCAACCCCGTGGCTTGTTATCTTCTCAAACCGGAGGAAGCCCTAAGGGGACAAAGCTAAACCCAACTGTTGTACATCTGGACCCATGTTACCTTCCACCCCTGTCCTGAGGCCGTGTCTTGTCCCTCTCCACCATGATGACAGGTTCCCGGAGTGCTACTGATGTTCGGGGCTCTAGACCAAGGGGGCTTCTTGAATCATCTTATTTACTTCTCAAAATAACCCTGTAAAGTACCATGTTACACCCCTATTGTATGGGAGGCAGCCGAGGCTTATAGTCATGAAGCCACTTGCCCCAAACCACAAAGCTAGTTAGTGGTGGGGCAGGTGTGGGACCCAGGGCTCTTAACATGACATCACATGGCTGCACAGGGGCAAAACCCACCATTGTGAGGCTGTGTGCTATATGGAGGGTCTGAAGAGCTGCGATCTCTTCTTCTCAACCCTGTTTAAGCCATAGGCTGTCAGCAACACTGCTAGAAATGAGAGATTGATATCAGCCTGATCTCCTGATGGGCTTGTTGTGTGGCTTGAATGGAAGGGAGAAAAAGGAGCATGTGAACACTTAACACATTCACAAGTGTTCTGTGTATTTGAAATTATTGGGAGGGCTGGACTGGGGCAGATATCTGGGGACCTTGAGAATGACCTCAGTTTCCTTGTCTGTAAAACTGAGGAGGTTGAAGAGACCTTTTTAAAATAGACTCCTCCAGTCTTGAAGTTTAGCACTGATGATGATGGTAGTGGTGATGATGGTGATGATGATGGTGATGATCCTGATGACAATGGTGACAATGATGGTAATGATGGTGGTGATGATGTTGACGATGGTGATGATGGTGATGATGGTGATGATAACAATGATGGTAGTGATGAGAGTAATGATGATGGTGATGATGGTGGTGATGATCCTGATGACAATGGTGACAATGATGGTGATGATGGTGGTGATGGTGATGATGGTGGTGATGGTGATGATGATGACGATGGTGATGGTGGTGGTGATGATGATGGTGGTGATGGTGATGATGGTGGTGATGATGATGATGGTGGTGACGATGATGATGATGGTGGTGGTGATGCTGATGACAATGGTGACACTGATGGTGATGGTGATCATGATGGTGGCAATGGTAATGTTGATGATGGTGATGATGCTGATGATATTGATGATGATGGTGGTGATGATGGTGGTGATGATGATGGTGGTGATGGTGATGATGGTGGTGATGATGACGATGGTGGTGATGATGGTGATGATGGTGGTGGTGATGCTGATGACAATGGTGACACTGATGGTGATGGTGATTATGATGGTGGGAATGGTAATGTTGATGATGGTGATGATGATGATGATGTTGATGAGCTTGCTGCTGGTGGTGATGACGATGGTGATGATGATGGTGGTGATGCTGATGATGATGTTGATGATGATGGTGATGATGGTGATAATGCTGATGTTGATGATGGGGATCATGATGTCAGACATATGAGGTCACCTGATCTCAGAATAGTTTCCTGCCACCATCACTGCTGCCAACTGCCTCACCTTCCTACCCCACTGTGTTGAAAGCACGTGGGGCGGGCTGGTGATGAGATGGAAAGGAGGATCGGCTCTAGAAAGCTAGAGAGAATAGATGACACAAGGTGTTAGAGGATAGTGTACTTATCTTGTGCCTGGTACAGAGTGAGCCAGTTTTGGTTTTATTGAGATATAATTCACATACTATTCGATTCAATGGCTTTCAGTATATTCATAGCTACACATCCATCCCCACGATCAATTTTAGAACATTTCATTGCCCCCAAAAGAAACTCTACACCTCTTGTCACCAGCCCAGCCCCTCACCCATTTCAGCGGAGCTATGATTTTTATCTCCACCTTACAGAATAAGGAAAATGGGGCTCAGAAAGAAGACTGACTTGCCCAAGGCCATGCAGTTAGCATGTGACAATCCTGGGATTCCATCCAAGTTTGCCAGAACCCAAGTCCATGCACCTGGTCAGTATGATCGTTGAGGCAAGTCAGGTTCAGAGAGCGTGTGGCCAACCCAAGGCCGAGGCCAACCCAAAGCCGTGCATTTACAGCTATGAAGTGATCAGGCCTAATCCTGTCCTTATCCCATTCTGCTACATCTTTACCCTTCCATGTAAGCAATTCAACACAATCTGATCAGGATCCAGGAGTGAGCCCCCAAACCAACAGAGGCTTCTCTCTTGACACTGGGCCAGGCTCAGCCTGGACTCTGGAAGTTCACAGCCCACCTGCTCCCTTCACATTTTGGCTCTGGGCACCGTGGGAAGGATCCGTGCAGGTGGGGCAGAGTGAAGACAGCTGGAAGGAGAAGGCAAGCAAGACCCTACCCAGCGTTTCCCAGGAATGAATGAGTTGGGGTGCATCTGCTCCCTGCTCAGTTGTCATGGGGAGCAGTGGATGTTCAACACAGCCCCTTAGAAGGACGGGATGGAAAAGCAGAATTTCTTAGCGGCAACACTGCCTGGGAGTCTGGGACCCAGGGCGTCTCAACTCCACCCTGCCTCGGGTAACCATAGTCGAGGACTTAATCTACTTGGGCCCAGTGTCCCTGTCTGGAAGTTGAGAGAGACACTGGGGAAGTGAATTGAAACAATTCTGTGTTCCGAGGAGAAAATGTGCTCTGGTTACCTGAAAGGGGCTTTATTTCAGTGAGAAGGAAGCCGGTGGCTTACTTGGCGGTGGTTTTTCTCTCCGCCTTTCCTGCTGGATCCGGGGGGACTTCCTCTTATTTACCACATCCCTTATTTCTGTGTATGCACAGCAGATCGGACAGGCCTCCCAAAGCTCCCCGAGCAAGTGGGATGGACTATGATTATGAACACGCAGAGCCAGAGAGACGAGGAAGGAGCAGACTTTATTTGTCACAACACCGTCCTTCCCCTCTCCCAGCGTGTCACACAGCAGCGGGCATCGGGAAGGCCTCATTCTTCCAGCTTCTGTGGGAGGAAAACAAGCAGGAAATGAGTCAAACCCAAGGCAAGGCTGAATACTGCCTTCACGTGGGACAGCTGGAAAGGCAGGAATTTCCGGAAAAATATCGAAGAAGGGCATTGTTTCCCTTTGCGCATCATAAAAACAAAGCCATGGGTCCCTGGAGAGGGACGAGTCCCCTGAAAAGCAGGGGCTTCCCGGGTAGCGCCTCTTACGACAGGGAAGCATGGTGGTGATAAGACGTCTGGTCGGCTGTCCCCGGCTGCTCATTGCCCCATGATTCTGGAACCAGCAGGCGCCTGGCTGGAGGGGCGGCCTCTGTACTCTCCCTGGGTGCTCCCTGGGTCTCGGCCTCAGAACGTCTGGGGAAGACACCTGCTCTCACCTGACCCCCCACGTCTCGGCTCTTGGCCCGCAGCTTGTTGACCTGAGACTCGGCAATGTCTGCTCTCTCCTCCGCCTCCTCCAGCTCGTGCTGGACCCTCCGGCACTTGGACAGCTGGGTGTTGGCCTGCTCCTCCTGAATGGGGAGATGGAGGGATGAGAGGGAGTCCCTCACTCTGGCTTTGAGGTTCCTTGTCCCTCCCTGGGGAGCTGGGGAACCAGGAGGGCTTGGACCCTGGATTCCCTGAGGGCAGAGGAGGCTGAGCCCAGCTCTCCTGGTGCCAGGACACCACTCCTAGCCCCTGACCATGTATGCTGTCTGGCCACCTTGAGGGTAGTGCTGCCACTCCTTGGACCTCTGCATGTTCCCCCACATCCTTGCTCTGCTGGGACCCAAGCCCTGAGTCCTCCCAAGGCACCTGGAAGGTCAGAGTCTAATGCCCTAATCCCCCTTGCCCTGGCCTTCTCCCAGCACTGTCTGCCTGTGGCCAGGCCACTGTCCCCACATCTACTGAGGACAATCCGAAGGTTCTCCAAGAAGGTGGTCTCCTGGTACCCTCCCTCCCAGACAGTCTCGCTGTGACCATCCTCATCCAATGGGCACAGACCCCTTCCCCTCCATTTAACCAGCTCAGATCTGCTTCCCTGTGATCAAGGTGGAACCACGAGCCCCTGGGCAGGGAGGGAAAATGGACAAGGAGAGAAGCCATCTGCTCAGTCATTTATCAACAGCAGGGTCCCCCAAATTTTGTTCCTCAGAACCCTAGTGCTATGGACTGCTCTCCATACAATAAAAAGGTTCCAAGTTCCACCCGGGTTTGGGGGCAGGGGACAAAGCTGCATTCTAGAACGGTGTGTTCACTTTGAAGAGTGCATTACCCATCACAGACAAAATCCGAGAAATCCTTGAAAGCAACCAGTTCAACTTTGCTTAACCTAGAGTTTCCCAAAGTATTTCTTTTCTGTAACAGAGAAAGTCCTCCCCACCTCTCCCCTACCCCCAACCCCCACCCCCGCAGGCCAGCTTTCTGCTAGAATATCTCTGAGGTCTGTTTGATCAAGGGCAGATCAGGAAGGGTGGGTGGGAGGGAGGCAGTGGGGATGAAGGACAGGGGCAAGGTGTGATGTTGTGAACGGGGATCGGGGGCGGATCTAAGGTCAGGTTGCCGGCATAGGGAGGACTGGTGGGGTAGGCTGAGCTAGCTGGGACCTCAGGGTGAGGTAGGGCTGCCAAGGGGGGCTAGAATGTTCTGGGCTGGGGGTGGGGGATAAAGTGAGTGGCGGGGCCACCTGAGATGAGACAGGAAGCATGGGAGAGGTACAGCTGGGGGGCAGACAGCTTTGTTTAACACAAGCCAGGGGAGAGAAGTGGGCAGGCGTCCCTGACTTTGTAGCCTGCAAATGAAAACTTGGGCCTTAGGTTCTGTGACAGGACAGACTCTTGATGAAGACTGGGGGGTCCTAGGTGGGCGTGGGCTTCCAGGGCCCCCCTACTCACGGCCTCCTCAGCCTGCCTCTTGTAAGCCTTCACTTTGGCCTGCAGCTTGTTCACCAGATCCTGGAGCCTGAGGATGTTCTTGTGGTCCTCCTCGGCCTGCAAACATAGCACCGTGCCACCGCCACCACAGCTTATGCCGGGGTCAGAGCAACCTGGAGCTCACGGAGGCTTTGGAGACACCTACCTGGTAGGTTAGCTCCTTGACCTTGCGTTCATATTTATGGGCCCCCTTCAGAGCCTCGGCCCCCCTCTTCTGCTCAGCATCCAGCTCGCTTTCCAACTCACGCACCTGTTTTTTGGGGGGGAGGGTGGAGAGAGCAGAGCGTTTGGGTCAGAGCAGCCAGACTTCTCCCACGGTCATTTTAGGGTGAACTTGGGATCCCCTAAATATAGTTTGTAAAAATGTCTCCTCCTAGAGCTCAGGAAACACCCTGGGCACACAGGGCCACCACTGCTGGTGTGGTGGCCTTGTGCAAAGGAGAACAAGACACAGCCCTTGGTGCCCCCAGCAGGACCACCAGGCTAAGCTTGGCCAAGGACGCCTCTTCCCCTGGGGGGAGGCAGCTTGGCGAGGCCTGGGCCTTAGCCCTGACTCATCACTGCAGGTGAAGCCTGCGTGAGCATTTTGGGGGGCCTGATTCCTGGCCAAATGAGGCTGCAGGGGGTCAGGGAGGGAGCCTGGGCCAGGAACGGTCCAGGTGTGTTCTAGCCCTGGGACCAGCTGACTGATTCCAAGAGCCAAAGCAGCTGCCCCTAAGAGTGAGTTTCTATGGGTTTAAGGTGGAGACTGTAACTCCCACTCCACCTGCCTCAAAGGTGGGAGTCAAGTTAGACAAAGCATGTGAAAGTGTGTTTTAAATGATAAAGCACTCTGCCAGTAGTGGTCACTTCATAGCTGTTTCTGGCATTCCTGAAGTCTTGAGGGGACAGGACAGCCACTGAGGACACAGGTCACTAACTGTGGTCCCAAAGCCACAGTCTAGAAAGAGTCGAGACGTGACTGTGGTGGCCAGCCACAGGGAATCCCAGTGGCCACAGACACGGGCAGCCCTGGGCTTGTGGACTCACCAGATCAACCTTGGAATCCGCCAGTGGAACAGGTTAACTCTGGGCACTGTTCCAAAAAACGATCCCTAGCCCCTCCTCTACCCATGTGCCCTGGGAAGCTGTTTACTATTAGGTTCTGTGAAACAGCTGGGTTCCTGGCAGTGCTCTAGTGGCCTCTGTGAGATTTGCGGGACTAAAGATAATGGGGCAGCTGGGGCTGGAGGCCAGTCGAGGTGCCTCCCATGCAATGAGGGGGGTTGGCTGGCCCAGGAATCAAAGAATCAGGGAGGGAGGCATGGGCTCTAATCCCTCCCTCAGTGGAGGGATCCATGAGGACAGGCTAAGCTCATTCAATAGAGGACGACTGGGAAGAATTAGAAGTAAGAATTTCGAGAATTTGGGGGAAAGAAATCTGACTTCCGTGGTGTTGACTTTTGTTACTCACGTGCCTATTGCCTTGTTGTTTTTCAACCAAAAAAAAAAAAAAATCATTCACACTCATGGTGTGTGTGTGCTGGTGAGCACATCCTTGGGAGGCCTGAAGCCTGAGTGCATTTGGGGCGCCTCCCTGCTGAGGGAGGTCACCTCCTCCTCTTCCCCTGCCCCTCACCACCTTCTCCTCCCATCCCATCATTTCCTCCCTCCCAGGACTACAGAGACGATAGAACAAGCTCCCCGCCCCCCAGCCCCACAGAACTGGTAATGGAGCCATTTGCAAAACAAATGAAATAAACCATCCCCAGGTCTCACGGGAAAAGCAAGGGGTCCTGGCAACAAAGGAAGCCTTTCTCAAAGAGACAAAAACAAATACAGATCAGCTCCTAGATTCAGAAAAAAGCAAGACTGCCTCTGCGCTGGGGGTAGAGTTTTTCTCCGGAAAAACGTGGGAGGAAGTGCCAGTCACCTGCCCTTTAGGACGGAGCGAAGGAGAAGCTTCCCAGCACTGCAGCCTGACTGGGTTCAGAGACTGAGAAGTCTGGGACAAACGGGAGCCCGGGGATGGGAGGTGAAGAGAGACTCTAGACTTTACGTAGGATAAGCCATTGTTCACCAAAACAGAGGCTGGTCCAAAATGTAACTTACATAAACTACATAATGTTATGAATGCAAAGTACATTTCCCCTCACTTATATGGATCTGAATTCCTATAAAAACAGGATGTGACTATTTGCAAGTGTCTTCATTCTGCAGCTCCTGAGGCTCGAGTGTTGTAAAGTGTGTGTGTGTGTGTGTGTGTGTGTGTGTGTTGGGGTGGAGGAACCAGAGAAGGAGAACTAGGTGGACATATTGGCATGTAGTCCTCAGACCAAACTTGCATGCCCTCCATCCACCCCCACTCTCTTACAACCTAGTTGCTGGCCTGGGCTGAACTGGATATCACTTTGAGAACCAGAATCTTCTAGAACCTTCTAGAACCCTACCCGGTTCTCCAGTTTCTGGATCTGCTTCTTCCCGCCCTTCAGGGCCAGCTGCTCAGCCTCGTCCAGACGGTGCTGCAGGTCCTTCACCGTCTGCTCCAAGTTCTTCTTCATGCGCTCCAGGTGGGCGCTGGTGTCCTGCTCCTTCTTCAGCTCCTCGGCCATCATGGCCGCCTGATGAAGTTCAGAGGAAGTATGAGTGGGCCTCCTGGCATCCGGACCAGGAGTCCACAGAGGATGCTGTCAAGGTCAATACTGTGCATGCTGTTCCTGGCTCCCTCATTCCACCATGACTAGTGCAGTATCTCCTCCCCAGCTGATTTTGACTGATGCTTCACCTAACTCCCTCTCTCTAGGAAACCAGCATGACCGACTGTAGGTCATCAGGAGACAAAGCCTACTTGCCTTGTCCCCACCTCGAAGCCCCTTCCCTGACTCCAAAAACAGGCTCTGAAAAGAAGGAACAGAGCTCACATCCGTGATGGCCTTCTTGGCTTTCTCCTCCGCGTTTCTGGACTCTTGGATGGAGTTCTCCACCTCTGTCTGGCACTGGGCTATGTCCGCTTCCAGTTTTTTCTTGGTATTTATCAGGCTCGTGTTCTATAGGAAAAATCAGATGCCAGAGGTTCAGGTTATCATTGGAAGCTTTGAACAATTAGGGGGAGGAATTTGCATGGGGAAGGCAATCAATCATGGTCATATTTCTTATTTTTCCCTGGGGGATTTGCTAGGTACCATTTCATTCTTGACCAAACAGAAGGTCCTGAAACAGACCCAAGAACTGTATGTAAAATGAATGAGTAACTGATAAAGGTAGACTTTCACGTGTCTGAGGAAGAAGTTAAAAGGTGTTGGAGCAAGAAAAGATGGGTAGACCCAAGTATATAAAATAAGAAATAATTCTAATGATCAAGACACACCGTAAATACAATTACAAGCGTTGTGACAAAGTGGAAATGCTCCCAATGTATATTGCTCAAAAAAGGAAGAAACAATTACTGATTAGTAATCAAAACTTTACTGTATTTTTTTTTTAAGTAGGCTCTAGGCCCAACATGGGGCTCGAACTCATGACCCTGAGATCAAGAGTGGAGTTGGATGCTTTACCCAAAGAGCCAGCAAGGTGCCCCAAGAAAATCAACATTATATAGGTGAGGTGTTTTTCAACCATGAAGTTGGTGAGGATTAAAAGACATGTAACTAGGGTCTTTGAGGATTTCGAGGCAAGAGCTCTTACATATTCTCTCAATGAGAATAAAAATGGAGGCCACCTTGCGAAGGCTCATTTACAATAAGTTGCAAATATCTTTATCCTTTGGACCATGAAATTCTGCTTCCAGCAATCTGTTTACGTCTAGGAATATTAAGGAAAGAAACAATAACGGGAAAACGTAAAAATTTAATTATAAGTTAAGTTCATCATAGAACTCTTTCTAGTGGTAAAGATTTTATTGGGAATAATTAAAAACATCCAGTCATGGAAGATAGATTAAATAAAACTGCCATATCATCCTACTGTAATAGACCACTTTTCTGCCATTAAAAATAGTCATGGCGGGGCGTCTGGGTGGCTCAGTCAGTGAAGCGATTAGCTCTTAGTTTTGGCTGGGGTCATGATCTCAGGGTCATGGGACTGAGTGGGGAGCGGTGGCGGGGGGAGGGGTAGTGTGTGTGTAGGGTGTCCACGCTCAGCAGGGAGTCTGCTCGAGATTTCTGCCCTTTCCCCCCATGATGCACACGTGCGTTCTCTCTCTCTTTCAAATCAATCAATCAATCAATCTTAAAAAAAAAGTCATAGAAGATTACTTGAAGGGGTGGAAATAACGCTCATGACACTTTGTTAAAACGAAAATACGAAGTTGCAGAAACGTCGCTGCAGAAACATCAACGGCATTTTTAAAAAAGTATAATAATTGCAGAGATCGACGAGAGCTTGGAAGGAAAGGTTTCCAATGGGGACACAGTGGCTGGTATGTTTCTTCTACTTGTTTGCTTGCAGGCTCTCTATTTCGCAACAAAGAACTGTTTTTATAAAACATTTATAAAGGTGGCGGACCTTTCACTGCTCCCTTACGGTGTATTTGATAAACTTCTATCTCCTTAAAAATCCAACAAGAACTTTCATACAGGTAAAAAAAATAATAATTATTTTGAAAAATAATTATTTTGAAAGATAATTCTAGTTTTCCAAGATTGCAGTTAGAGGTTGCTTCCTCTGTGAAGCCTTCTCCAGCCCCTTGATGCAATAACTCATCCTTCCTTTCTCTGGTTTTCCCATGACGTGCGTGACGTTTTATCTTCAGATTAAAGAAAGCTCAGAAATCTGCCCACCTGGAGCATAGTTATTCCAAGAACTAAGCTTTTTTTTTTTTTTTTTAAAGATTTTACTTTTAAGTCATCTCTCCACCCCCAAGTGGGGCTCGAACTCACAACCCCGAGATCTACCGACTACGCCAGCCAGCCACCTCCAAAGAACTAAGCTTAAAGCAGCTTGGTCTTGACCGCTCGTCTGGGTGGAAGGGCGAGTGCTCCCTTCCACTGCGAGGGTCCTGCCTGCCCCCCAGGGTGGGCCCTGGGTGGAGGGAGGAGGGATGCACCTGGGAGTGGAGGAGCTGCACGCGGTCGCTGGCGTCCAGCAGCTCCTGCTCCGACAGCCTGCGGGTCCGCTCCGTCTGCTCCAAGGCCACCTTCATCTCCTCCAGCTCCTCCAGCAGGAGGCCATTCCTGCGCTCCACGATGGCCAGCTGCTCCTTGAGGTCCTCATTGCTCCTCAGGGCCTCATCCAGGTGCAGCTGGGAGTCCTGCGGGGACAGCCGGACGTGAGTGAGGCCGGAGTCCAGACAGGGCGAGGGCCGGCCAGGTCCACGGGAGCCTGTGCTCACCTTGAGCTGACCCTGCACGGTACGCAGGTGTTTCTGTGTCTCTGCTACCTGGCGGTTGGAATGGCCCAGCTGGATCTCCATCTCGTTGAGGTCTCCCTCCATCTTCTTCTTCAGCCGCATGGCGTCGTTCCGGCTCCGGATCTCGGCGTCCAGCATGCTCTGCATGGCTTCCGCCACTCGCTGGCTGTTTCTTTTCAGCTGCTCGATCTCTTCGTCCTTCTCAGTGACCCTGCGGTCAAGCTCGCATTTCACCTGGCTCAACTCCAGTTGGACACGCAAGATCTTGCTCTCTTCGTGTTCCAAGGAGCCCTGATCAAAGCAGAGGAGTGATTGGGGGGGAGAGGTGGGGAGGTCATGGGCAGCCCCCCTTCTTGAATGGGTGTTTTCCTCGCCAGTATGATAGAACGAATATTATTCTACCCATTTCACAGATGAGCAGAGGTCAAACAATGTGGCCCCCAAATGTCCCTCCTAGTAATGAACCTGGGACTAAAGCTTTGCATCTGTTACTAAAAACTTTGTGTCTGGAGAGGGACAGAGCACCTTTTTAGTAAAACCTTTATTAAAACCTTTAGTAAAACCTTTATTGGGTGTGTCTTCTTTTTAAAGATTTTTAAAAATTTATTTACTTTTTAATAGAGAGAGATCACAAGTAGGGGGAGAGAGAGAGAGAGAGAGAGAGAGAGAGAGAAGCAGGCTCCCCACTGAGCAGAGAGAGCCCGATGCGGGGCTTGATCCCAGGACCCTGAGATCATGACCTGAGGTGAAGGCAGAGGCTTAACCCACTGAGCCACCCAGGCCCCTGGGTGTTTGTTTGTTTGTTTGTTTTTAACAGGGACCATAACTTAGGAGCCACCGTATTGTCCAAAATGACAGAGTAATCGCTCACCCCTTATCCTGCATTATGCAAATTTCCCTAGAAACAGCTCTACCATCCACCCTGCACTGGCCACACCGATTAGGGCCTCAGGACACTGACCCTGTTTTGACTTTCCAGAAATCCCAGTGTCCATAGACCACCTAGTGTGTAACCCTGTTAGAGCCGAGAAATTCTGAGCCAGCTCTCGGGATGCCTGCTGACTGATTTCTTGCTTCCTGAGAGGAAGACATCGAGGACATGACGAATGTGTTTGTTTGTTTTCAAAAGGGGAGATGTTGTGAACCAGAGGACACCCAGGAGATGAAACACAGAACAGCTGTTTCCCCAGGGATGGCTGGTTGTTCTTCCCCGTGGAGCCTTGGCCCCTCCTGCAGGAAGCAGGCCCAAAGGTCTGGTCTAGCCCCCCATCCCGCCTTTGGCATCCTGCCCTCCTGAGCACCCTCACGTCATGTCCCGGACACTTGCCTCCACCTCTTCTAGGGCGACCTGGAGGTCGGACTTTTCCTGCTCCACCTGCTTCTTGGTCTTTTCCACTTCCTGGAGGTTCTTGCCAGTTTCTGCAATCTGCTCTGTTAAGTCGGAAATCTCTTCTGCAAAGGACAGGCTCGATTTAGCGTGTTTGATCGGGCTCGTGTTGACAGCAGAGGCATTTTGCCTGGCAACTTGGGGACTGGTGATTCTTCCCATTTATGCAGGAGAGAGCGTGGTGGAACCCTTCGTGTGAGGTCTCGGCACGACCCAGGATGTTGCCTCCCCTGAACCATGCTGAGGGAGGAGTGGCAAGAACGCTAAGTCCTCACCAAGTATGTAAAACGGTCACAGCGAGGGCCGGGGGAGAAAATTCTGGAGACCACGTATAGAATACAGAATCATCGTCTTTTGGGACTGGAAGGGGCTTTCGGGGACATCGGGTCTGGTCTGATTTTGCAGACCAGGGGTCTGAAGTCCTAAGGGATTTGGCAGCACGCCCAAGGACACAAAGCCACGTCCAGACAGAATCTGCGCAAGATCTTGTTCTCTAAGAAGAGGTGAGCTTGGCAATTCCCTTCGCCCTTCGTGTTCCAGAAGGACACTTAGTTATGACTGTGTCTGTGACATTAGCAGGGCTGAGCTCCAGGGTCGACGGAGCAGACAGAAGGGTTCTGCAGGGTGGTGGGAAGCAGGAGGCAAGGTGGGGTGGGTCCAGGTGCTCCCCTGGGGTGGGTGGGGGAGGCAGCTCACCTTGCAAGTTTTTATTCTCCCGTCTCAGCGTCTCCAACTGATCCACCACCTCCTCATAGGCATTCTGGAGCTTGAAGACTTCAGTACTGAGCGACCTGGATCCTTTCTGAGCAGCTTCCAACTCGGCCTGACTCTCGTCCAGTTTTTGCTTCCACTCTGCAAGGACCTGGGGGTGACACAGGGACACGTGAACAGCAGGAAGGACCAGGGCACCTGGGAGGGCCCAGGAAAACGAGGGCTGTCTGTGAGCAATGCTGAGGTTTTACCCTTCCATCCTGGGGACTCAAGAAACAGGGCGGGGCTCTGTCCTAGATCGCGGGCCCCAGACTGGGATGTTCCCATGCGCTTTCTGCGGCATCTCAGAGTAATCTGAATTAGCTCGAACTAAAAATCCACTTTGGAGGGACTGTCACGATCACAAAGAGACACTGCAAAGCCCAGCCTCCCACACACCGTGACTTGATGCTCGGCGGACCTCCCAGGTGGGCGTGTCTCTCACACACCCAAGCGTGAGAGGCTGTGGCTCTCTGGGGGCCAGACCTTATCGAAGTCCCTCTGCTTCCTATCCAGGAGGACACGGGCCGTGTTGGTGCGTTCCAAGTCAAGCATCAGTTCATCCACTTCGCCCTGGAGCCTCTGCTTGGTTTTCTCCAAGGAGGCACACTTGGAGCTCACTGCCTCTGTGTTTTCCTCTGCTTCCTGGAGCCTCTGGGCCAGTTTTTTCCTAGAAGAACCATTTTTTTTTGAGGGGGGGGGCAATGGTGAACTATTTCAGAACTGTCAGTCAGTTCGGGGCTAGAACTAGGGAAGACCAAGACACAGCATGGGACGTGTGGACAGGTACCACCTGAAGAAGCCCAAACAGCTTGGCAGCAAAGCAGGTCACCAAGAAGCCACCAAGGGAACCAAGTGGAAAGGACAGTCCCAGGGGAAGAACAGGGACGTCCTACCTGGATGCTTAACAAAAACTCAAAGGGCTGCGGGGGAAGAGACTGTCTCTCAAGGCAGGAAGAGTTCTCTATCCCTTCACTCATGTCCTGGGGTCACCACTCCTGCTGTCGCCGGGGAGCCCCTTACTTGGCCTCCTCCAGCTCCTCTGTGCGCTGGATGGCGTCCGTCTCGTATTTGGTCCTCCACTGGGCCACCTCGCTGTTGGCCTTGGACAGTGCCCTCTGCAGCTCGGCCTTGCCCTCCTGCTCCTCCTCATACTGTTCCCGCAGCAGGTCGCAGTCGTGGCGGGAGGACTGCAGGGCGTGGGCCAGGGCGTTCTTGGCCTGCGGGAGGAGGGTGGTGACAGAGTGCAAAGACATTGGGCCATACTCCAAGCTAAGGTACTTTCCTCTAAACCAGCATCTCCCAACGTGAGCTGTTCCTGAGCTGCCTTCGCAGACTTAGCCATATTTGCGTATGTCCTGTTTTATTTCATTTTTGTCACGTTGGCTCCCTGATTGTATTCAAATAAAAGTAAACTATTAAACTATAAATAGAAAAGCACTAACATGTGCCACACACAGAAGGGAACCCTAAGAATAAATGCAACGGGGTAAAGCAATGTTATTGATCACTTTCCAGTCAGGTACTTGCTGTGTGCCTCCGTACCTGAAGCCTGCTCTCTCTACGCCTTAATAAGGAAAATGAGCACATGCTAGAGAGATGGAACCATGCTGAGCTCTTTTCTTTATGCAAGCAGAATAATTGAAACAGACTTAGGAAGGGGATCATTTTCTTGTTACTTGATGCAATGTTACAGAAATGTACCGCCGTGAAGAAAACCCAAAAAATATTGTTTGGTGTCACCAGAGGCTGTGTCCCCATACAGGGGGACTCTGATGTGAGCTGTTCTGTTTCTGTGCCTCTGTTACCTCTTCCCGAGCAGGGGAGAACATGCCCAGAGGCCTCCTTCGCTCAATCCTGCCTGGTAAGAAGACAATTTAGCTCTCGTCTTGATGGTCCAAAACAAAACTCTTTCTTTTCCTTTTTTTTTTTTTTTTAAGATTTTAAGTAATCTCTACACCCAAGGTGCTTGAACTCACAACCCTGAGATCAAGAGTCATGTGGTCTCGACTGAGCCAGCCAGGCCCCCCACAAAACACTTTCTGAGGCCACCATGAAGGAATGCCATTTGGGTGGACTCCTGGATTCCCATTCTCATGCTTGAACACCTATAGACAGCACTTATTAGGCACCTGCTGTGTGCATTGTAGCTACTGTTTGGTGCTAGGGAAAAATTATTCTTGCCTAGGAGGAGTTTACAGATCTGCGGGGAGAAGGGCGTGATGAACATGAACACCTAGATATGGAAGTCAAGAACACAATGAGAAGGTTCATGTTCATGCATATGTCCCAAGTGTGTCCCCAGAGCTGTGCAGTCTTTTGGGAGGGGGGAGAACTTAAAATCAGGTGTTGCAGCAGGTGACGCATGAGTGATGAGGAAGAACGAAGAGGGCATCTTGGGGGGCTGGGCTGAATGGCTGAGCAGAGTGAGAACACAGAGGCAGAGATCGGTCGAGCAGGTGCAGTGGGGGATGGGGGGAGGAATGTGGGGAAGGGATGCCCTGGCTGGTGAGGGTGTTTATCAGACCACACTGTGAGTTGCAGAGGAGCCCAGAGGATGGAGCACCTTGGCTCTGAAGGAGATCCAACACCAAAGTCCTGTGCCGTCAAAGAACAGGTTCCTACCCTCCCACACAGCAGAGAGGAGAAGTAGCAGACTTCATGCTGTAGGGTTGCCCCCAACCAGTTTTCGTGGCTTTGCAGGTTCTGATTCGGCCATTCCAGAAAGAGGCATTCTTACCTTGGTTTCTTCTTCCAGTTGCCTCTTCAGCTCCTCCAGCTGCTGGGTGAGGGCCTGCTTGCCTTTGGTTAGCTGTGAGATCAGAGACTCCTTCTCTTCCAGTTGGTGGCTCAGTTCCCCTACCAAACAGGAGCATGAGTGTTGCTGAACATTGTTGACCCATGGCCTGTAGTTTCCGGAACCCAGCCCCTCAATCCTTACCATTTTGGGTCTGCAGTCTTGCCTTCTGCATGTTCAGATCATGGATTAACTGTGTCTGTTGGTCATCCTTGGCTTTGATCTCATTAAATTGGTCTTCCACAGTCCGGCACATTCTTTCCACGTTACTCTAAGAAAAAAAAAAAAGTCAACATGAATGGAAAAATTGGGTTTCTGGTGTCCAGGTCTGAACTGGGAAATTGGGTTAGTTTAGCTTCTTGTCAGGTAAAATAAAAATAAGAATGCAGAACACATACACGTCAGTTTAAAAAATTACCATCACTTCGGATTTGCTTTAGTTTTATCTGTGATGACTGCTTAGTCACCAATTGGTTGGAGCAACAGCTTTAGGTAGATAAATATTGATTGGTTTGTAAAACAAAACCAAAACCAAAACAAAACAAAACAACCTTTGAGAACATGCTACTCCAAGGAACCCCAGGATCCTCTTGTAATATAAGTAATTCTGTTGCCATATGAGTAATATTACCTTCTGATTTATTTGTTTGCAAGCAGTATATTCAGGGGACACTGTTGCACATTTCATTTGATTATACAAAAGATTCCTTATGGGGAAGGTGGCACGGAGGGATTCACTCCCCGAGCCTCTAGTTTGGCCCCTGTTTTCATGGAGTTTATTTCAAAACCTTGCATATATTGTAGATGTCCTCCTCCTACCTCATATAATATAAAATAAATATGTTGAGCATATATTTTTGAGTATAAGATGGTAGCAGAAGAGGCAAAGATTAGATTCAAAGGAAGGTCTCAAGGGGCTTTGGATATCTTTGAGAAAATGACATATGAACATACAATAATTTTATCTAGGGTAGTTGACAAAGAGACAGCAAATCACAAGGTGAAAAATCAAAGGATACAACAACTTAAAAAATATAAAGCAATATAAGGTACTTCTTCCATTGCATTCTAAAATTGAGAACAGAGAGCATGAAGTGATGGAGGAAGGGAAGTGGCAAGGGGGTGCTGTCATCTCTTCTAATCCAGACAACCCTGCAACCTGGACTGGGGGTTACAGGGGTAGAGAGACAAAGACAGAGACAGAGAATACATACAGACCTAACTCCTCAGAGGGAAGAAAAAGCCAAGAAGGACAGAAAAACGGAGAAGCAGGCAAGAGAGAAAAAGGAGTTGCAGTCAGGCACTGAGGAAGAAATCAAGAGGAAAGCATGGGTGTGGGAGTCCAGATCCTAAACAAGGACAGCAAGAGGCCCCACGAAACTATGACCATATTGTCGCTGAAGAAGCCTTTGCCTTGAAGTCATACACAGGGGTGGGTTTACCAGTAAGCTGGTGTGGTTGAGCACAACCTTTACTTGCATGGGCCCTAGATCACGCAAGTAGCTGTAGAAGGTTCCAGGTGGGGAAGGAAATCTACAAGCAAGCAGAATATATATCTAGGGAGACATTTCTGGCAAATGGTCTGTGTCTCCAGGGTGTCAATAATTTGTGACTTCTTTCTCCCACTCTAAATGACTATTTACTTTCAGGCCTAACTTTGTATTTACAATTTTATGTACATTTTCTTAAAGAGTTCCTCCCCTCCTAAATTTTACATGCTTCGAGCGTAACAAAATTTGGATCTACCCCTGTTCTCACGCATAACTTCTCATTAGTTATACCTCCCAGGGATGGATACCGTGGGCCAAGGAGGCGGCATACCCAATCATACCCAGCAAGGCCCTTTGGTGCAATCCATCCATAGGCTTAGTTCTAGAAAATGCCCAATGGTTTGGAAGATTCTGAAAGCTTTCTGAAATTCTGGAAGGATGATGAGACCTCAAGTCATAGTAGGTCACTGAGTCAAGCTCCAATGACAGGAATGGATTTGGGGGCACTGAGAGCAGGCAGAAGGCGGGAGAGCCTTGCAGTTTGGAACAGGCAGTGAGTTTGGGGGCATCAAATTATGTCTGCTTCCTGGGCAGGAGAATGTAGCTGCCTCACATTTTCTAAGAGGAGGGGTCAGTTACCTTCGACTTGGAGACTGTCTCAATGTTGCCAGCCATGTCATCGATCTCCATCTTGAGCTCACTCTTCTCCTTCTCCAGCTTCTGCTTCACCCTCTGCAGGTTGTCTATCTGCTCCCCGAGCTCGGCCACGCTGTCCGCGTGCTTCTTCCTCAGGGTGGCCGCCGTGGCTTCGTGCTGCAGGGTGGCCTCCTCCAGGTCCCGGCGAAGTTTCTGGAACTCGGCCTCGCGCTTCTTGTTCATCTCAATCTGGGCAGACGTGGCCCCACTGGCTTCCTCCAGGCGTTCGCTGATCTCCTCCAGTTCCCGGGAGAGGTCAGAGCGCTGCTTCTCTGCTTTGGCCCGGGAGGCCCGCTCTGCCTCGATTTCCTCCTCCAGCTCTTCTGTGCGGGCCTGAAAGGGTCACTGCATCAGGAATGTTGGTGGGGGGGGGAGGGAGCAGCCCACTTTGGGCGGGGCAGGTGGTGACGGATTGGGGGTAGGCACCACAAAGAAAAGACTACATGATAACATTAAGTTAATGAGGAATAGGTTGGAAACATTCTAAAGGTCCTTCAGTAGGGGATGGTCAAATCCACCATGATGGAAGCATGTTCCAGAAGTTCATAAAGTCTTTAGAATTGACCCATGTCTACTGTCTACCATGGACAGCTCTGTAGGATGCATTGCTACATGAAAGTAGCAAGTTGCAGAACCATAGTCTCTGTGTTATCATATTTAAGCTAAAAAATATGAAGTATATAGAACATAAAATGCACAGACTTAATGAACATATTTACATGTGTAAATAAATACATACGTACAGATACATAATATATGTTTGCATTTATGTTCTTGTTCCCTCATATTTTAATACATATATGCATATATATATGTATGTGTGTATCATGTATCTATCTCTCATAGATAATTTCTTTGAGTCTTTCTTTATAAAGATTTCATTTTTAAGTAATCTCTACACCCAACATGGGGCTCGAACTCACAACCCTAAGACCAAGAGTTGCACGTTCCATCACCTGAGCCAGCCAGGCGCCCCTCTTTGGGTCCTTAATGTATACATAAACCCATAGCAAGGGAGCCAGTAGGATACACAATCCACCAGAAAGTGAGAGCGACTTCTGAGAAGGGAGGGTTACAGATGGTGATCTAAGCACCCTTACCAGTCATATCTGGCCTTATTGGTAACACCGCAATATTCCCAAAGAAATCTGTGTATGTGCTACTGGCAAGATTAAAGCCTTAATTTCAGAAAAATCAAGGGAAGGACAAAACATTGCCTCCAGCTCTGAGGATAGGAAGAAAATGAGCAGCTAAAGCAACAAAAGCAAGGGCAAAACCAAAAACAGAAACAAGGGCAGGAGGGACCCTTGCAAAGGGTTTTCAGGATCGGGAAGGTTTAGAAGTTCTACCTGCAGTTCTTTGATCTTCTTTTGTAATTGTAAGCTGTGGGTTTGCTCCTCTTCAATCTTGGTTTGTAACTGACTGATTTCAAACTCCTTCCTGCAAACAGATACATAGTTATACAGTTGAAAGAACAACAACGTGAAATACAGGCTTTTAAAGTGGGTAAGTTGGCACTCCGGCTTAAACGCCTGAGGTCAAACACGATATAGCTACTTCTTCAATGTCTCTTCCACTCGCTGCTTGTCGTTTTCTAGATCCATAATGGATTCCTGGGACATTTTCAGGTCCCCTTCCAGCTTCCTCTTCACTCTCTCCAGGTCTGCCCGCAGTTTCTTCTCCTGCTCCAAGGAGCCTTCAAGCTGGAGAGACACAGGCAGAAAGGTTGGAGCTCGCCCCTTGGCCAGCGTGGCCACACCGGCGCTGATGGCTTCCGAGAGCTCCCATGAGGCATGACTGCTGAGCTCTGGCCCAGGGAGGGAACAAGATTCCCCGTGTCTCCACTCTTCCCTCCTGCAGCAAAGGCTACCCTGTATCTCTTGGAAGCCTTCTGGTGCCTCTTTTGGCTGATTCTCACTTGGCCTGTTCCTTCCCTGTAGAATCATGGTGCCCATAAGTGCAAGCTTATGCCCAGAAGGGAAGAAGCAGGGCGTCCATGGATGGCCTCTGCTGTAGCTAAGCTGAGAAGGTCTAGACTACACAGCCGTCCTCCTCCCAGAGGTAGCCTGGTGCTCGTCTGCTCTGGCCTCAGGAAAACATGCAATCTGGACAAGTTCTAGCCACGGTCGTGAGTAAGCCTGCAAACGCCACGCTTGGCTCTTGTACCAAGAGCCAATATGCAATTGATGAATCACTACAGTCTACCTCAGAAACTTAAAAAAAAAAAAAAGGTAACATAGTAACATGATGGGGGAAATGGTAATTGTTATGGGCACAGATAGGACTTCTATTTAACAATGTTGAAATTATTCAATTTTAACAATGTTAGAACAAGTTGGAACTTTGCAACCCAAGGACCTGAGAGGGGATGTTAATTATGATGATGTTAATTACCATGACCATAACAAGGGGCATAGTAGCAGCTAATATTTTACTGAACACACTCTACCTGCTATTTCTTCCTTCTTCTTCTTTTTTTTTTAAATTTATTTATTGAGAGAAAGCGGGAGTGGGGGGGCAGGGAGAGGGAGAAGCAGGCTCCCTGCTGGTCAGGGAGCCCGATGCGGGACTCGATCCCAGCACCCTGGGATCATGACCTGAGCTGAAGGCAGATGCTTAAGGACTGAGCCCCCCGGTGCCCCCATACTGAGCTTTCCATGAAAACTTTCAGAGGTGAAGCAGGTTGTATCCCCATTTCACGAGGTAGACACAGGGACGGCAAGACTTGTGTGGAGAGGGCTGAGGTCCAGACTCAGGGAATCTGCTCCAGAATTAGAAGTCAGACCCTCCCGCCCACCCCATTTAACCCCAGCCTCTGCAAGCAACAGCCGCTGGGACCCGGGAGTAAAACATCCTTACGTCATCGGTTTGCTGCTCTAGCTTGACATTTATTTTGATGAGACCGTTGACTTTATCTTCCTCCACCTGAAGATCGTCTAGTGTTTGCTGATGGGCTTCCTGCAGGGACTTCTTCTCCTTGGTCAGTTTGGAGATGTTTACCTCGAGGGCTGTCATTTCTTCGGAAAGATTCTTTACCTGGGAGAATAACCACATCCATGGACTGCTCAGACAACTCAATCAGAAGCTACGGATTTTTATTTTCCCCTTACCTTTTCGCTTTTTTTTTCTTTTTTTGCTTTTTTGGCTACCGCGTCCCTACCTCCCTGGGAAGGCGGTCACTGTGTGGGTTACATTATCCTGAAATTGGCAGCCTCCCAGCCCTTTGCTTCTTGGTTGGCTGGCCACAGAGCCAGTTAGCATCATTCCTTCAGACACGAGTTTATGTCCTACAAGGGAGGGCTCTGAAATGCACATAGGAGGCTTTGGAAGGGCAACCCATCAGTCTCTCTTTATCATTATATATCCACAGGAGTCTGTTTCCCAGGTTGGGGGTTTAGAAAAAGGCACGAAGAGTAAGGAAAGATACAAGATGCTATGCAAGAATGGTCCAGAATGGGAACCTGTGCTGTCAGGAAGCCGGGGCGGGGGTGCCACATAGAAAGCTTTAAGGTGTTAAATCGAACTTTGCTCTATGTATGCCTCTCTTCCAGATCAGAGGTTCTTAAACTCCCACCCCTTAGGCTGAATCTGGCCGGGGACGTGTTTTCTGTATAGCTTCTGCATAAGTTATCAATATTGTAAAAAGCAGTGTAATGTCACACAAAATCTGGACTCCCGGCTCTTCCTGGAAAATCTAAAGCACTGGAGATTTGCATTCTCACCCGGAGCCACTGGGTCAGTGTTGCTGCCTCAAATGGAGAAGGGGCTTAACTCCTGGCAAGTCTCCACGCCTCCTTAATGTCCCTTTCCACCCCTCCCGGGTGTGGATCCCACACTCACTCCGGGTCACCTCACACCAGGTCAACCCGATCCCTTGCTCTAACTCATTAGCAACCATTATTATGTGACTCAAGGGCTGTGATTTCATGCATTTCTGCAAAGTGTGAGGATCCTTAATGTGACCGAGTATTTCCAGTGCTTTCCCGAAGGCTGCGTCAGTCTATAAGCTGCCAGTAACACATGAGGGTCCCTGTTTGCCCACGTCCCTGGCAGGGCGGGGGTGGCCCAGCTTCCTGCCCCCTTCGCCACCCGCCTCCCTCATCATCTGCCTGGCCCCTGGAGGCATTTTTTGCTCTTCCTGAGCCAAGTGCAAACAAGAATGAATAGGACGCCACCCTCGTTGAGGATCCCTTGCTTTGTGCAGGATGGGCTGGGGGCTGGAAGTTTGGGGTCCAACCAGCCAGGCGGGAGAAGGGTTGAGAAGACCCTGCTGGGTAGAGCGAGCAAGGCGGAGAAGGACGGGACTTGGTGGGACCTCACTGCCCCCCCACTGGCTCCTGCCTCCGACTTCAGGAAATGTCTGCTCCTAAGAGGGGGTAAGGATGGTTCCAGAAGCCGGGGGAGTGGGGGACTCCCTGGTTTGCCCACCTTGTTCTCAGTGGCGTGCTTCTCCTTTTCCACTTTCGTCAGGGTCAGCTCAAGTTCGTCGATGTCCCTTTTGAGAGATGAGCATTTATCCTCCAGGTTCCTCTTCTTGGCCACGAGGTCGGAGTTCACCTCCTCTTCCTCTTCCAGTCTCTCGTTCAGCTCCTTGACTTTGGCTTCCAGTTGGATCTTGCTTTTGATGAGCCCCTCACAGCGCTCCTCCGCATCGATGAGGTTTTCTGTTTCCTGGAAGAACCAGAGGGTTGCGTTTCGGTCAGACTCTCAGCAAACCCTACTCGGGATGTGCTCTGCCCTCCAGAAGCCCACTACCTGGACCTGAGGTGAGGAATGGCTCACACGCGCACACACACTCATATGCACACACACACATCCACACATGCATGTGCACATACACTCATGTACACACACCCACACACTTGTGCACACACGTGTACAGGTACAGACACATGCACACAAACACACACGTGCACAGTCATGTGTGCACACACATGCACACACGTGTGTGCACAAACACACACATGCACACACACCACTTGTATATTATCCGTATATCTTTTTTTAACCACCAAGGACAACCACTTAATAGAAATTCACCTGAAATAATTCCAAACAACGGAGTCCATACAGTTTACGAAGCTTCTGCCAATTTGCTCAAATTTGGCCAGCCTGCCATCTCACTTCCTCTCACCACCCGTGGAAAAATGACTCCTCTACCCAATGTTACCACAAGCTAACTAGTATTTTCAAAACATTACCACCTTTTAACTTCCAGTAGAAAACTTGCTGTCTGCCCCGGGAGTCCCACCTCCTTGAGCCACAGAACAGGAAGTTCAAGATAGGAAGAAAGGGATTAAGTTCGTAGATGTCCCAGAAGGCTCTGTAATGAGTCTCTCGGACAGGCCAAGATGAGCTGATTCTACTCTTAAACCCAATCGGGCTACATCTTCTTGTACAAGAGTGTTGTAAAAACTGGATCCCCACTTCGAGATTATGGATAAGAATAAGCGTCAGTGTTAATTGAATACGTACTACGTGCTCAGCATTTCACCCGCATGGGCCCATCTGATTCTCCCGACAACCTCATGACGTGTGTGCTGTTACTGGGCCCATTTTACAGATGAGAAAATGGAGGTGCAGAGAGGCTAAATAACTTGCCCAAGGCCACACAGCTATCGGGTGGAGGGTCTGGGATAGAAACCCAGCTATCAGGTTCCAAACTTATCCCCTGGCCCTCTCGGCTTGGCAAAGTGCTCCCAGTGACTGCACTGTGCTACTGGGAAAGGGAAAAGGGGAGGAGACAATGCTTTGTATGCACGGCCATTTGGGGGTTTATTAAAAAAAAGCAAATGATAAACACCTTAATTTGTGAATTGATACAATGATGCTGCCAGAGTGTGACATGCTGGAAGCAGCTGCTTTTCCCCTATTTCCTTGATTAAAAACTGCAAAGCATTTTTAGTATAATCATATTACCGAAACTTATACGCGTATGTATAAAATGACCCCTCCTTTGAATTGTTTCAGTAATTTACTTTAATGTTTATTTACATGATTTTTTTTTAAAGACCTGGGGCATGCCTGACAGATTTTTAATCATGAGGATAGACCCAGCCCCCTCATACCCACGACAAAATAGGTCTCACTGCGCTGTGGAATTCAGAAATGAGGGTGTGCGGAAATTCGCTTTGCAGACATGCTCCCAAGAACCTCCGCGACGGCGAAGCCAGGCCCTCGGCCTCCTGCAATGCTCCGTACACCCACGAGGTGGCACCACTGGCCCTTACATCCACGCACCTGTTGGGGCCTCCGTGTTGCTCCTGGTTTCTATTCTCACCCGGCAGGTACTTACAGACTGGACCTGCAGCTGGAGGTCATTTTTTTCCTGCAGCAGGGACACCATCTTCTCCTCCAGCTCCTTGCGGCGAGCCTCCGATCTGGCCAGCTCCTCCTTGGCCCTCTCGAAGTCTTCCTTCATGGTGGCCATCTCTCGCTCCGCCTCTGCGCTCTTGAGGAGCGGCTTGATCTTGAAGAACAGGTTCATCCAGGGCCAGTGCTTGACGTTCATGAAGGCGCGGATGTTGTACTGGATGCAGAAGATGGAGTCCCTGCACACCCCATCGGACCGCGTTAATGAACCCCAGCAAGGACTCCTGTCCACCCTTCCCGCCCTGGGGTCCAGGCCCTTCGCCCTTCCCCGATGCAGGGGCAGCCGAGCTCTGCAGCTCTGTGGGCCCAGGGGCTCACTCTGCAGGTGAGGGACAGAGGCAGCGGCATGCACAGAGGTTGGGAGGTGACAGAGCACACGGGACCATTTGTGGACCCCGCCCCCCACCAGACTCCCACCCCCACTACAGTACTGCAACGTAGTCCCTAAGATCCCGATCACCAATGCTGGGAGCATCTTCATCCCTACTCGCCCGAGTCTGTCTCCCGCATTTTATTTACGTATTTGACACAGGGAGAGCGACAGAGCACGAGCAGGTGGGGTGGCAGGGGGAGAGGCAGACTCCCCGCTGAGCAGAGAGCCCACACGCGACTGGATCCCAGGACTCTGGGATCACGACCGGAGCTAAAGGCAGACGCCAAGCGACTGAGCCCGCCAGGTGCCCGTCTCCCACATTTGAATGGCTGACTCTCCCCTTTTTGATTTGCCTTTGATTTCATGATTCCTGTCTCATGGTGCGCTCTGCCGCGTGGGCTCCCTCCTCCTGCTTACCTGTGCATGTACGCCTGGGACCGTCTCCCCGACACTTGTATTCATAGAATTTGCCGATTTCCCTGATTTCGATTGTCGCTGATGTCCCAGAGATGTCACCTGCCTTATCTCCCACTCTGTATTCTCCAGAGCTCGCATGTGCCTCAAAACTTGCTTCCCTTTCCCATAAACCGGCTCCCGCCCAGGGCTCTTCTCCTCCCTGTTTCTGTGCTGGCTTCCATTCACCTCACCCAGCTAGATGCCCGCGAGCTGTTCTTGACTAATGCACAATGGTGGCCCACATGGCAATACCCATGTCAGAGCCATATAGGGCATCGGGGAATTGGGGAGAAGGGACCTTCCCCCCAATTCCCCTCTCCCTGAAATTCCCGCATGTTACCAGCCATCAGGGTTGCTGGTGAATTACTGAAGGAGTAAGACTCTTCCGAGTCCCTGGACCCCAGTCCCTGCCCCCACACCACTGGACCGTGCCCTGGTTCAGGCCCTTGTCATCTTCTACAAACCCGGTCCTCTCACTGCTCCCGTAGGCACCTGCCATGGCTTCCCTGCGGACGCCTGGCTCTGGCCTCACGAACTCGGGAAAGGGGAACCTGTGTTGGGTGCCTCCCCTGAGCTCCTGGAGGGCAGTGTCCCTCTCTGTATGCCCAGCACCATGCAGGGTCCCCAAGCATGGACAGGCTGCTCGGCAGGTGCTGGGGTAAATGAATGAGCAAGAACATGGATGCCCCAAGACTAAAACCGGGAGGCAACCAGCAGCTGAGAAGTAGGGAGGGCAGGGTAAGGCGGGGCGAGGGTCCACCTCACCTCCTCTCCATCATCTTCTTGAACTCCACCCGCATCAGGTATCCCCGGCAGACGGCCTGTGTGCGTGTCATCAGGGTCACAAGCTTCTCGTCCCTCATCTCCTCCAGGAGTCCGAGAAGCCCAGCTTTGAAAAACACCTGCGTCAGAGGAGAGACGAGCCCGGCCGTGTTCCCAGCTGCCATGCAAACCGGGGTCCTCCTGGGAGCCAGTTTCCGCCCAGCCCAGCCCTCAGCCTTCAGAGCCGTGGCCTGGGACGGGCCGTCCCCTGGGCCCCACAGTGGCCTCTCCTGAGCTCGTTGCATAGGACGTTCCCGGCCCCTCCAACCCCCATGGCCCGGTTCAGACAGAGCTCCCACATAGGAGGCAAGGTTGCGCCCAGAAAGTACCCTCCGAGCTCTATTCTGCCCAGATTGGAAGAAACTCGTAGACAGTTCCTCAGGGCCACTTACCCATGGCCCACACCAGCTAACATTTCAAGGAAGCAAGGCCCCCTTTGGGGGCCTGCGAGCCCCAGTCTGGCCCTTTCCAGGAGGGAGAGCTCTGCGGTCTGGCCAGGATTTGAAGCTGGCCTTTGTCCCTCACTGTCCTTGCGACCTTGAGCACGTTTCTTGCCCTCTGGGTGCCCTCATTTCCCTTGCCCTCCCTGTAACCCCACGAGGTCAGGACTAGCCTTATGTCCCTCGGGTTATGGGGAGGACTGAATGCCGGGTGCACAGAGGGCGAATCACAGGGCCAGATCTCCATGTGCTCAATAAATGGTGGGCATTTCTATCTGTTATTATCATTCCCTCCAAGTTCTCACTGTTTCTGGAATCCTTGCTGCGTTCTACTCTCTCCTTGGCTTTCTCATCTCATGTAAAAGTGGCTTTGCTCTCCTCTCTTAGGACCCTAGAACTTTCTATGGCTTTCTTCCAATGCTGGGGCGGGGGTGGGGTCTGGCTTCCAATTAAGCCTCTAGACACTTAAAAACCAACACGGGGACAGGATTCTCAGTCCCCAGACCCAGGCTCCTTCTGCGTGGGCTCCTGCGCAACGGGGCAGTCAGGTTGGCCGGATGGGGAGAGCGGTCCTTTCCTCCCACCAGCCGACAAGCAGCCCGGGGGCCATGGGTGATGCAGGGTGGAGGGGGGAGGTGTCCCAGCTCCACGTGTACTCACCTTGGTGTGCCCAAACCTGTACTGTTCCCGGTCCACGTCGATGGAGCTCAGAAGCTTCTCAGAAGCATTTTTGCTGTCAATAAATTGTCCTTCGGGGATGGCACTGGCATTGAGGATCCGGTATCTGCGGGGCAGTGGAGGGGGGAGTGTGACGTGTACTTGGTCAGCCACCTGCTAGCAGCTGGGCGTTGCGGAGTGGGGGGAGGGGCGTCTCAGGCGAGCAGGGGGTCCGGCCCACAGAGCTGGGAGGGTGGTCCCTCCGTGCAATTTCCTGAGGGCTGTACCCTGGTCCTTTCTGCCCTGGGGCCTCACCCCTGCCAGGGCCCAAGCCATTCTGGGATGACCCATGGCCAGAAAGACCATGCGCTCCCCTGAGGACACGTGGACTCGGGAGAGCCACCAGGGTTTAAGGGACAAGATTCTACTAGCAGTTGGCCGAGCACATAGGAAGCTGAGAAAACACCTTACCCTCCCTCCAATCTGGCTTCGGAAGCTGGCTCAGGCCTAACATGCACTTGGGCCCCTCTGCATTGGCTTGACAGTGCTAGCTTGGAAGGTGGTTTCCGTCGAGGGACAACATCTTCTGAATAGATTCAATCCCCGAGAAAGGCCCCATAGCTAAGACAAGGCCTGCCCTATACCTAAGACCAGGCCTTCTAGAATCTTCTCCTGCTCCAGCCTTAGGGGGACATGGACTATCGTACAGCTAGTCTGGGAGAAGGGGTCCACAGCTGGAGTTTTGTTTTCAGAGGAAGATGTTATCTGCATAAAAGAACCTTGAAGTCATCTGTGACGCGCAGACCTGTGGTCCCCCTACTCCCGGAGGGTCCTCGCCCTTCCTCTACTCCAGACAAGGTCTGGAGTTGTGGGCCCAGCTGTGGGCAGCTGGGAGGAGAGAGCTGGTCTGGAGCAGCGAGACTCAAATGGGGACAACTGAGCCCCCCCACCTGCACTTCTCCCCCCCTGCCCAGGGGACACCTGACAATGTCTGGTGACATTTTTGATTGTCCCAGTGTGGGTGGGGTGTGGTTTGCTCCTGACACTGTAGGTAGAGGCTGGGGATCCTGCTAAAATCTTAACAACACTCACGACAACCCCCACAAGAAAGGATTATCTAGTCCCAAATCTCAATAGCGCAGAAGGTGAGAAGCTCTGCTCTGAAGGCCCAGTCGAGGTGGAGGGTTGGGGCTCTGATGCTGGGACCAGTTTGGGCTGGCCTGGCCCTCATTTGGGCATAGCTCATCTCCCCAGCTAAAGAGAAGGCCCCCGGGAACCTTGGGAAGCTGTGAACTCACCAGCCACTCAGCCCAAGGAGCCCTCAGAAGGAGAGAGATACAGGGTGGCCTGGGTGGCTCAGTGGGTTAAGCATCTGCCTTCAGCTCAGGTCAGGATCTTGGGGTCCCGGGATCGAGCCCTGTGTCGGGTTCCCTGCTCAGCGGGGAGCCTGCTTCTCCCTCTCCCTCTCCTACTCCCCCTTCTCATGTTCTCTCACTCCCTCAAATAAATAAATAAAATCTTAAAAAACGAGCGAGAGAGAGGGAGAGATGCAAAGCCAGGTGACCTACCTCTGTTTGAAGTCTGCATAGAGGATCCGGCTGGGGAAGCCTTTCCTGCAAATCCGGATGCCCTCGAGGACCCCGTTGCAGCGTAGCTGGTGCATGACCAAGTAGTGGTCCATCACGCCTGGGGAGAGAAGTAGTGGTGCATCACGCCCTGGCGTATGTCAGGGGCTTTTTCCTTGTCTTTGACGGTCTGGCCGCTGTGAGACACGCCAACACACCCAGACTTGAGCGGAAAGGGTTAACGCCAACTCTAAGAATGATGGGATGGACATAGTCTCGCAGTAGGAGACAATCCCAACCCCTGGGGACACGCGAGCATCTCATTCCTATGGGCTAAAAGACAAAAATGGATCTTTATCCTGTTGATGACCCTCGAGTCCAGCTAGGCAAGAATGAGTATGGGTAGCCCTCTGGACTTCCCTTTAGATAACATGCTGTGCCCTTCTCTACTCAAGGTCAAGGATGTAGTGTCTGCAGGCAGTGCCTTTGGGGGAGCAGAGAAACAGAGCAAAGGACAGCTGTGCTTTAGAGGATGCAAAGGGTTGAATGCAGGGGGGTCCTCTGCTGACCCCTGAGGATGAGGTCTGGGAAGGAAGGGGGGACACCAACATTGGGAGGAAGAAGAGGAGCCATAGGGACAAGCCCTTACCAGGGACACTCTTGGGTCACACACAAACGAGGACTGAGAAAATCCTGTATATGTGTGCATGGTTAGGAGCCTTCCGATGGCTGCATAATGGCTTTCCTTGTGCGTTCCCTAGGTTGCTGGGGAGAGGGAGGCTAAAGCTGTCTCTGATGAGCCTTCTGGAAGCTTCTAGAAGGCTCACAAGTTTTCTCGGTGGCTGAAAGGAGAGATGACTACTCACGCCATTTTCAAGGCTCTGCTGCTGGACTGTGCCATCTGGTACAGTAGTTTCTGGCCACATGTGGTTATTACAATTTAAATTCATCAAGATGAAAAGTTCATATTCTTAGCCACACCAGGTGTGCCATGTACCCAGCGGCTGCCGTACTGGACGGCATGGACGTGGAACTTTTCCATCATTCCTGAAGGTTCTACAGGCCTGTGATTCAGTCTCAAGGGAGGAGTGGGTAAGACTGAGGAGAGACATCAGACACGCAGAGGACGTCTCGTGGGAGCGAACCTGACGGATTACCAAGTCCAGCTCCCGGGATTTCTCGGATGAGAATTTTGAGGGGGTTCCGATGCCAGCTGTGGTATTTGCTAGCTGCGTGCCCCCATTTCCTGGAGAGGTGAGGGCCCTGCCTGGTAGTCTCAGAGCTCAGACTGGGCTGCCTCCTTCCCCGGGGCCCCTGCTGTCACTGCAGGCTCAGAACTGGGTTGACTTCTCCCAGGGTGTCCCTCCCAACCCAGGCGGAGACAGTCTCTGGAAGGCCCATCAAGAACGATCCTCTCTGCCCAAGTCCCCCGAGCTATTGCCTTGCCTGCCCTTTCTCAAGTTATCCCTCACTCAGCACCTCCAACAAACTCCTTCCTCCTACCAGCTCAGTCTCTCGGGCAGCTGTGTGAATGGTGCATCTTAAAATGCAAAAAAAATTGCAAATATTGCAAATGCAAAAATTGCATTTTATGATGTTTGGCACCTTGGGGACTTACAGACCCTGAGAGACTGCCCCCAATCCCCCCAGCCACCAAGAGCCAGTTCCTAGGATGTCAGACTGCTCCCCCGGGAGCACACATCTCACTTCCAACAAGCTGAGAACCAAAGCCAAGGTCCCTCAACCATTGCCTCATCGGGCTGCCACGCTCAGGCCAGGCACCAGACAACCACGGCAGCCCACACAGCCTGGGGCCTGCTGAGATGATCCAAACTAGCCCCTCCTGACCTGCTCAGCCTGCTGTCTCATTCCTCCTCATGCTGTCCCCTCACTCCCCTGCGCGAGTGGCCACCATCCACCATGGCCCAGAGTGTGCCTGCGGTTTGGTCCAGCCCCAGCTCCGGACGCCCTCGGGCAGGCACTTCAATCTCCTCCGTCTCTACGCCCTCTTCCAGAAAAGGAAGAAAGGAAGAAGCCCCACTAGGTCCTTTCCAAAGCCTCGCCCATGCTCCTATACTAGGGTCAGTCTATTCTCGGAAATGAGAAAGAAAACGGAGTGGGGCCAGGACGAAGGAGAAGCAAAACGGAGAGGAAGGGATGGTGATGTCGTCACAATTCTCCTTCCAAGAGAAAAAGGCAGGCGGTGGATTGCCCAAGCCCCTGGGGGCCCCGAGAGGCACAGGTTTCCCCAGCGAGGGGCCATCCATCCCTGTCACCTGACACCTGCAGGCAAGTCTTTATGGACCCCGCCTTTGATTTGTGCTGACATGGGCTCAAAAACAGTAACAGAAATCCGCTTTTGTGACAAGATAAGCTGCACACAAGCCAACAATTTCATCTGATGCACCGCAACCAGAGAAACAGCTCTGTTCCAACCCTGGAGGAGAACTGGGCTGTGCTGGGTGCACTGGGAGGGGTGCAGCCTGCAAAGGCAATGTGGGTCCTAACAGCACGTTTTCAGCTGGTTTTTGCCTTCGACCTGGACTTCCACGGAAGAGTAGCCGTGGTCATTTGGAGAATTAAATTCCTGGTTTTCCGTAATAATAATAATAATAATAATAATAATAAATATAATAAGTATTAATAATGTACTTATACTGCAACAATATAAGCAATTATTAATGTAGTAATAAATTAATATTTGTTATTAATAAATAAGATAAATAAAAAATAAATAAGGTAAATAATTAAAATAAAATACTATAATAAAAATAAAATATAAATATAATAAAATAAATATGAATAAAAATGAAATAAAATAAAAATTAATTTTTATTTAATTAACAAATAAACTAGTTTCCCATGATGTCATTATTTCTCATATGCATTATCATTCATAACATTATTATCATAATTCTTCTTGTAATTATACTAATAACAACTGTTGGGATTATCACTGACAGCCAGACACACTGAGTGTTCACCGGGCATGTGGCCCAGCTTGAAGTGCTTGACACGCACTCATTCAAGCGATCCTCATGACAACCCCATCAGGCAGGTTGAGTGAATTAATAGTTACAGAGTTTACACACACTCATTACATAAATAAATGAATAGCTAAGTAAGTGAATGCATGCATGAAATGTCACTTTAATCCTTGTTTTATAGCCCAGAAAGCTAAAGTACGCAGATAAAAGTCCCGTGGGCAGTAACAGGTGGAGAGTAATTGCATACCGTCTACGCTCGGGAAACAGGTGTTTTAACTGCGGACTACTCAGATGCAGTGGTGTTCTTTGGGGGAAAGGAGTCACAGAGCTCTTGGAAAACCCCGGGAAAGTCACGGATCTGATATGCCTCTCTACGTACTTGACTATGAGGGATACGGACTTCAGAGTAGGAGTGCCGGAAAAAACACAGGACACTAAGGTGAATTTGCATTTCAGATACGGTACCTCATTTTTTAGTGTAAATGTATCCCAGACACTGCATGGGTCATACCTACACAAAGAACATTTTCATTGTTTATCTGAAATTCGAACTGAACAGAGCATCTGTATTCGTATTTGCTAAATCTGGCCATGTCACTTCACAGATGACATTGAGAGGAGGTAAACCCCACAACCCTCGGCTCAGGGAAACCCGCACGAACGCACGCAGAAGTTTGCACGCGTTTTGGGGAGCCCAGTTCTGATGGATTCTCACTCACCGGGAGTCTTGGTCTCATTGGGAATCAGGCATCGCACAAAGTGAGGGTGAGTGCTCCTTAAATTGGTCATCAGTTTGTTCAGATTTTCCTGGGACGCAAATCAGAACGAGCACATTAACGTCAGCAAATGCCGTTTCACGGAGCACAAGAACAACCGAATGCAGAAGTTGCCAAAACACAAACCCTGAACACCGCCGACACGGTCTGGAAAGAGGAGCCTTTTTTCTTTCCGCCCTTCTTGCTTCCCCCAGAGTCACCTGGAGACAGATACAGAGGGTGCATCAGATTCAACCCTGAGCCTTCCCCCTGCTCCCCAGGGTTACTGAGATATCACTGACATGGAAATAACATTGCGTATCTTTCCGGTGTAAGGACAGAATAGTTTGATACATGTCTATATTTTGAAATAGTCACGTTGTTGCCCATACCTGGTTAGGATTACTTTCCTTGTGATGAGAACTTTTAAGATCTATTCTCCTGGCAACTTTTAAATACGCAATTGCTGTACATTACATCCCAGAACTTATTTATCTTATAATTGGAAGTTGGTATCTTTTGACACCTTCATCCAATTCCCCCACCCCTCACCCTTTGCTTCCAGCAACCACAAAGTCCGATCTCTGTTTCCATGAGAGATAGGTTTTTTTTTTTTTTTTTTTTTTTTTTTAGATTCTGCATATAAGTGAGATGGTACAGGATTTGTCTTTCTCTGTCTGGCTCATTTCCCTTAGCATCATGTTTTCAAGGTCTATCCATGTTGTCACAAACCCAAGATTTTTTTCTCTCTCTCTCTCTCTCTCTTTTTTTTTTTTATGGCTGAAAAGAACACCATGTTTTCTTTATCCATTCATCTGTTGATGGACACTGAGGTTGTTTCCATGTCTTGGCTATTGTAAATAATACTCCAGTGAACACGGGGGCGTAAATAATCTCTTAAGGATAGCGATTTTGCTTTCTTTAGATATGGATTGCTAGATCATATGGTAATTTTATTTTTAATTTTTTGAGCACCCTCCATACTGTTTTCCACAGTTGGCTGCACCAACTTACATTCCCACCAATAGTGCACAAGGATTCTTTTTTTTTTTAAGTGGTGGCCACATCCTTTGGACCCCTGAATGGGACTTTGGTTTTCTTTTGATGTCACAGAGCTGAAGAGTTTTCGTTCTGTTTTTTTTTTTTTTTTTTTAAGACTTATTTATTTATTTGAGAGAGAGAGAGAGAGATCTGGGGAAGGGACAGAGGGAGAAGAAGAGAGAGAATCCCAAGGAGACTCTGCACTGAGCACAAAATCTGATATGGGGCTCGACCCCAGGACCCCAAGGTCATGACCTGCACACAAACCCACTGACACTTAACCCACTGCGCCACCCAGGCCGCCCCTCCTAGTTTGTTTTTAAAATAATCTAATCATAGAACGAATGAGTACGTTGTCTATATTTTCATATTGAGAACATTAATTTTTAAAATTGATGCATTTAAGACAGTCCATCATCTTAAAACTGTTCTTTGGTGATTATTTTTAAAAATACAATGTGAATAAACTTAGCAAGTGATACTGGCTTGTGCAACCATTTTGGAAAACCGTCTGGAAGTCCCTGGAGAAACTGGATACAGAGTTACCGTAAGACTGAGCAGTTCTAGGCCTGTGGATAGGTGCAAGAGAATTGGCCTATGGATATATACAAGGGAACTGACACCATAAGCCAGCACAGAAACTTGTATACAAATGTTCATAGCAGCATGATCATCACTAGCCAGATGTCCATCAACTCCCCAGTGGATAGACAAAATGTGTGTTATCTGCGCCCTGGAATACTACTCATCTATAAAAGGAAGTGTGTCCCAACACAGACAAATCCTGGGAACATTCTGCTACATGAAAGAAGCCAGGTGCAAAGTGATTCCATTTACCTGAAATGACCACAATAGACCAGCCAGCCACCCCATCTCAATCTTTAAAAGCTATTTGAAAACGTGATACTGGCTCTTTTGTCCCCTGGGAGCCCAGGGACTTCCTCTTAAGGGAGAGGAAGCATAGGAGAAAGAAAATTGGGTAATCAGAGACAGACAAATAAATCCAGCTCTATCTGACGATCCCAACGGAATACTCGTTCTTCAAGGAGCAGCTCTGGGTCATAAGTAATTACGCAGAGGTTTGCACATAGTGGGGGTGGGGTGGGGAATTTCACCTGTTTCTGCACCAGCGTAGTTGGAAAAAAGGAAGGACAGCAGCTTTAGGGAAGACTTCTGGTACAGCCCGACCACGGTCTCGTTCAGGGGGTCCTTGTTCTTGTCCAGCCAGCCGGCGATGTTGTAGTCCACGGTGCCGGCGTAGTGGACCAGAGAGAAGTGGGCCTCGGCCTTGCCTTTGGCAGGCTTGGGCTTCTGGAAGTTGTTGGACTTGCCCAGGTGCTGGTCATAGAGCTTGTTCTTGAAGGAGGTGTCTGTGGCCTTGGGGAACATGCACTCCTCTTCCAGGATGGAGAAGATGCCCATGGGCTGAAAGGAGGATGACAGACCATGACTCAGCATTTAATATTGCATCTCAATGACTCCATTGTCTGCAGGAGTCAAATATAACCTTTCTGGTGTTACCACTCGCTAAGGAGCACCGCGGGGCACGGAGCTAGACACGGAGTAAAGGCTTAATGGATGCTTGTTGAACAAAAGAACATGGAAAGAAACTGTATGCATATAAATGTAGCTCACTTTTAGCAACAGGTTACCATCACCGCACCCTCCAAAAAAGGAAAGTAACATACATAGACATAAAATAATATGAGTGATATTGAAACAATCATGTGTGGATTTCTTAGCAGCCACCTTAGGAAGATAAACTCATTCCAACACCACCAGTGCTGCAAATGGTATGGGAATTTCTTTTTTTTAGTTATCTTTTTTTTTAAGATTTTATTTATTTATTTGAGAGAGAGTGAGAGAGAGCAAGAGCACGATCAGGGGGAGCGGCAGGCAGAGGGAGAAGCAGACTCCCCGCTGAGCAGGGAGCCCAACTCGGGCCTCCATCCCAGGACCCTGAGATCATGACCTGAGCCGAAGGCAGAGGCTTAACCAACTGAGCCACCCAGGCGCCCCCTCTTTGGCTGTTTTTATAGTAACATTATGCCAAGAACTCTACTGCTCTGTTGTCTGTCCTCCTAGGGTCTTTGGACAAGTTACAAAGGTATGAAAGGCCACTGTTCTCCCGGGCTCCCGTTCACATTCCTGGGAGAGCTGAGCCCTTGGATCTTAACCAACCATGTATCTGTTTAGGTGTCTGCATCATGCATGCATTCCAAACACTTGTCTGTGCAAGGGGATTCAGCTCTCCAGAGGCTGGAAGAGTAGTGCAAGGATCACCATTCTACCCGCAGGGTAGAGTGAGAGCAAAGGAATGACGGTCCCAGCCAAGGAGGGGCAGTCCCTGGGGAGCAGACTCTATTCCTCTACCTTCTCGATGAGCTCGATGCAGGCAGCCAGGTCCATCCCGAAGTCAATGAACTCCCACTCGATGCCCTCCTTCTTGTACTCCTCCTGCTCCAGCACGAACATGTGGTGGTTGAAGAACTGTTGCAGCTTCTCGTTGGTGAAGTTGATGCACAGCTGCTCCAGGCTGTTGAACTGAGTGTTGCAAAGAGCAAGAGTTGGAGCGAATCTGGAAAATCCAGTGGGGACTCCGCAAAGAAGACACAAAGCGGAAGGACCTTAAGAGGCATTTATTCGAACAACTCACGTCAAAGATCTCAAAGCCGGCGATGTCCAAGACCCCGATGAAGTACTGCCTGGGCTGCTTGGTGTCCAGCTGCTGGTTGATGCGGGTGACCATCCACAGGAACATCTTCTCGTAGACGGCCTTGGCCAGAGCGCCCACCGAGTTGGTCACCTTGAAGAAAGATCACCCACTCAACCCTCACGGTTGAAGCATGAAGCCAATGAGGTCTTCAAGGTCAAAAGCGGTTAGAGATTGGCAATTTCGTGTAGTCCAGCATGATATTAAATATCCCTTAAAGCACTTGCCAGCTTAGGACGTTCCCCTCCCTCTGAGAACTATCCCATTTACAAAGATAGTCTTCTAACAGCCATGGTATTAACACATGACTCTAGACCTTGGCTGTACGTAGCTGAACCAGAGGTGGACTTCTGATCCAAGTTGGGTTGCATGGAGTGTCTTTCCTGAGAATTTGGAATTGGGATCAAAGACACTGGTCTCAGTCTCCATGGGAGGCTGAACTATGGAGATGTGAACTTGGGAGCTATGGGGTGGCTGTGGGCAGGTAAGGTGGAGAGAGCTTGTCTGCCTAGTGAGGACACGGAAGAGAAGGAGAGCAATGAGGGTCCATGGAGCCCCAGGGAAGGAGCTGCAAAGGGGTGGTCTGGCTCCAGAGGACCCTTCAGTTTCTGGTTCCCGCCCTCCTGGTGCCTAACAGCACTCCTTTCATGTGCATTCTTTAAGCTACCCCTGGGACCTAAGAACGAAATTCCCCTTAATGCTGAAGGCAGTTGCATATGGATTTTGGACACCCGCAGCTTAAAGAACCTTGGGATGGTGGTTAAAATAGCAGAATAACTGAGTCAGCTGAACTCAGGGCAACTCCATTACCTGCTGGACGTTCTGCCCTTTGGTGACATACTCGTTGCCAACCTTCACCCTCGGACAACACAGGCCTTTCAGCATTTCTGCAGCGTTCAGACCCATCAGGTACCCAGCTTTGTCAGCCACTGAAGGAAGATGGCAATGTGGTCACACAAAGATGGCAGCGGCTGATGTGGCCAATCAGACCCTGGGGCCTCCCAGAAATGTTTCCTATAATCCTTTTTGGTCTTCTTATGTTCTCCTATGTGCACCAGGACTGGTGTTGTCTGAGAAAGTTTCGATCTCATAGTCTAGGGGCACAGGTTTTCTAGAACTTTAGTTTGCCTTCTAGATGCAATCTTGAAGGTTAATCTTGACCTATTGATATTTAAATTTCTTTTTTTTCCTTTTTCTGGGAGAGAGAGAGAGCAAGCGAGCAGGGGAGGGGTGCATGGAGAGGGAGAGAGAGAATTCTAAGCAAGGTCCACGGTCAACACAGAGCCTGACGTGCAGCTCAATCTCCTGACCCTGAGATCACGAGTTGGACGCTTAGCCGACTGAGCCACCCAGGCGCCCCTAAATTTCATTTTTAAGAAGATACAGTTACACAGTGATATTGGAGTCTGCTATTCAAAAAAATGGCTTGGAGTAATGGAGGCACCATTTGGACGGTTCACAATATATGTTAAGCAGCTTCCTAAATTCCTGTAAGATGCCACGCTTATAGCTGAGAGAGAGCTACAGAACTTTGACCCAGTCTTCAGATGTGGAAGAAGGTCAAAAGCAGTTGATAATTGGCAATTTCATATAGTTCATTGGGAGTGTGGTTGACTTTGGGTCAGATCTGGCTGCCTGCACTGAGCTCATCAAGAAGGTAGAGAAATATTGTTCCTCTAGGGGTAACTCCTCTTGGTTGGGACCATTACTTTATTGCTGGCTGGGGAATTGTGCCAATAAAAATCCAGGACCGTATTTGTCAAGTGTTTAATAAGAGGCCATATGTATGCTTTCCTCTTTGCTCAAACTATCCCTTTTTCCTGCTCTGCCCTTGTAGGTGCATGGTCACCTACAAGGTGACTTGTCACCTACACTTGAAAGTCACTTACACTTGAAAGCTTGGGGTGATTATTACATCCTTCTTCCTCGTCCCTGACCTGCCTGTGGTCAGACAGGCAGCAAATTCTGCTCGCTTCCCCTTCAAAATAGCTGGCATCTCCCACAGGGTCCCACACTTTTGGGAAGCCTGACTGCTCACCGATTAACTCCCATGAACTTCCCCTGCTAAGTGGACAGTTCATGGCTTCTGGTACCTACCACATACATTCTAAACCATATGTCCTGGCACTCAAGGCCTTTTCCAACTAATACCGAAATAACTGCTTTTAAATCCCCATCCCTTACACATCCTCTTCTGTAGCCAAAGAGGACCCCACTGCTGTTCAGTCCCCTCACATTCCTTCCCCCTCCCCCTTGATCATCATGTGTCCTCTGTTTAGACTGCCTTCTCCCCAACACCTTTGAGAATCCTACCCATCCTTCAAAGTCCATGTCGGTGCTTTCTTCCTCCAGGAAGCCTTCCCTGATTACCCCAATCAGAAGGGTCTCTTGCTCTGAACAGAGTTTCTCTGCTGCCCCTTATCTTCCACCACCTACACAAGCAGGATTCCAAGATGGCCCTGAGAATTGGCGCCCCCTGGTGTATATTTTTTGCATAATCCCCTCCCCTTGTGTCTGGGGGTGGCACTGGTGAATATGGATGGGCTATTCATTACTTCTGCGATGAGGTCCCTAGTCAGTCCACTTGGAATTAATAAAATTCCAAGTGGAATTTTATTTATGGGCAACCGTAGCCTAATCAGGTGAGCCTTTATGGGCAGTGATAAAGTCCCATATATTTTCCTGGTCTTTCTCTCAAGGCCATTGTTCCCACCTATGATGGTGGGGGGTGGTGCTCAAGACACACTGTGGCGATGTTACAATAGGTAGAATTATTGGAGATGAACCAGCCTTTCCCTTACAGACCTTGTAACAGTGTGAGAGATGATGTGGATGATGTGGGGAGGCGAGCGGAATTTGCTGCTTGTCTGAGCACAGGCAGGTCAGGGATGAGGAGGAAAGATGTAATAATCACCCCAGATGATGTGGGGCGCATGGTGGGTATGTCCTGCTGCGAGGAGCCCTTCCCACTGCCCCCTGCTCTGTTCCCAGGGCCAGGCAAAGGGGAATGGGGAGACAATCCAGGTGAGACTCATGGGGTAGGGGGTGGGGGATCTGTACACCAGTCCTGGGTTCAGGGTCAAGTTCAACAGATGTCAGAGTGGGACTGAAGGTCACAGGAAGAGGAAACCCCTTCACTGGGCCCAGGTGCTTAGGACCGCATTCTGCTTATGTGCACAGAGAGAAAGGGAGGTTCACAGAACCATATCCTCTCCTCAATGTCTACCTTAAGGCAACAGGTGAACTGCGATGGTGAAAGGTAACAAGGTGAATATTCATTGACAAGAATGATGACTTTTGTGTTTCAAGGATCCACCACTGTAGGATTCCTTGACAGAGGCAGTGTACTTCCCCAGGGCAAGTACAATGAGCTTTGGACACCCCACAACCCGTTTGAGTGACTTCCAATGAGCACCTCTCGGGAGGAACCCAGCACTCACCTCACAGGGCCCCGGCCACCCATGAACACAGGGACAGTGTCAGACGCTAGTCTCTACCCAGACGTGGTTACCTTCGGTGCCATCCGGCTCAGCCTGCTCCTCACGCTGCTTCTGCTTGAACTTCATGTTCCCGTAATGCATTACGGCACCCGTGAGCTTGTAGATCCCCACTTTTTCCTCTGAGCTGAAGCCCAGGATGTCAATGGCATTCTAGGAATTAGTAAAAGGACAGTCATCCCAGGGACTCCGTTGTCCCTAGGAAAGACCTCACCCTTTGTGTACAGCCCGTGAGACAGCATTTGCCCAAAGAAGTGGATGAAGTGGTTTGTTAACTTAGGGGTTAAAAGCCATTTCTTTAACATGTTTGTGTGGGAGGGTGGAGATTATGGGAAGAAAACGTGAATACTCTGTTTTCTTCCATCCAACCAGAACTGATTGGAATCCTTTACATAGATTTGGGGCTGTTTTCTCGATGAGGCCACTGGGAACCATCATGCGATACCAGGAGAAGGAATTCTCATGGAGCGTGTCTGAGAGATAGTGTCTAACACCTTGAGAGTCTGGCATTATAACCCAGGAACTCCGGTGTTGTTCAGAATTGAGACAATACGGCGCCCCAGCCTATTAGAACTGGAAGAGAAGGTCATCGAAGAGAACGCCATCATTCTTCAAATAAGAAAGGGGCAAACTCTGCAGGGGGGCTGTGCCAGGCGAGCAGTGAGGCACCATCCAGTGAGTCATCTCACTATGCCTCTATGAGAATCTCAGAGGTGTGCAGATCTTTCCAAAGTCCCAGGTGAGATCTGAGGTTCTAACAGGCTAAGTGACCTGCCCAAGTCGCCCAGGTAGCAGGTGATAAAGGTCTGTCTGCAGTAAGCACTGGGTCACTTCAGAGCCTACAGGCGGTTGCTGACTTGGTTTTATAGCCACTCGGCCCGTCTTCTACCGCAAAGATTTCAACTAGAAAATCCTCTGGGGTACGTGTATTGATTATGTAACAGGACTTGCAGCTTAAGCAATGCTCACTCGAGGAGGGACTGACATGCATGGAACGTGTCTGGGGAGGTGGCAGGTCAGTGTCAGCAGGACGGTATTGGACGATGAGGCACTGTTGGGGGTGGTGCCCCCTTTTGGAGAAGGGGGGTCCAGGCTGAGAGCTGATCTGGGTGAGGAGACATTCTGAGCCTCAGTGGCCTCCTTGACTCCCCATCCCACCCCATCAGATGCATATATGTGCGGTAGGAAGAGGCTGCTGTAGGTTAAAAGGAAAGACCTTTCACTCCACTTTGAAAGGAACCAGGTGAAGATGTTGCTTTCTGGGGAGCCTGTTGGGGAAGGCAGACTCTCGGAGGGAACACTCCCCCTTGTACTCGACCATAAACCATCACCCAGGAGAAGCTCCCTGGGAGATGAATGGCTCAGAGATGGTGTCTATTAGTTTAAAAAAAAAAAAAAAAAGGCAGGTTCTGGGGTGGGCAGATCTGACTTCAAATGTTCTGTCTTTGGAAAACTGTCTTGAAGCAAATTGTGTGCTTTCCTTCTAAGACTCACCTTTCATCTTTGTAAAATGGGGGCATTTTACAAGAGATTTTTTCTTGGGGGGGGCTTAAATGAGATAAAGTATTCATCTCAGTTTCCAGCCCATGTAAGTGCTCGGTGCACTTAGTTACTGTTATTATTCTAGTTATCAATGTTGGAAATACTTCCCAGAGCTAACGGTGGGAGGCCTGACAGGTGCGCTGAGGAGGTGTGGGAGCTGAGTGTGAGCCTGAGGGGGACAGGTAGCACGAGGCGTGGAGCGTCTCCTCCTGCAGACTGGGTTGTTTTTTCCTGCTTTACACTTTGCTGTATTTTTAAAAATTTCTTAAAAGAACCATGCAGATGGTTTTGTAGCCTGAGAAGTTCCAAAAAAACCTTTAAAAAACCTTATACGTGCAAAACCCAACTCAAAAATGCTACAGAATGGAACTGGAGGCCTGTTTCGGAGAACTTCCTGTCCACCCACGGCATCTCCTGGGGTGGAGGTGAGCGGAGAGGGGTCCCATGTGGACTAATTCCCTGGACATCTCCAACTCTGAGAGCTCAGGTCTGATCACTGAGCATCCCTGGGTCTCAGTTTCCGATGAGACCGCCCGGGTGCCTCTCAGTTCACAAACTCAGTAATTTGTGCTGAAAGGAAGAAGGAAGGAAAGAGCGCGCTTACATCAGTCGCTAGAAGCTCTTCGCTGTCGTCAATGCTGGCCACGGTGACCTCTCCCTGGCTCACGAAGGGGAAGTCAAAGGGATTGGTTGAAATGAGGAGCAAGTCTGCGAAACAGGGAGGGCCCCTTAGCGTCTCACGCATGCGCGATGCACTCCGTTTGTCCAACGTGACTGATGTGGAGGATGAGACCAATACCCCAAGAACTTACCAATGAGTTCCGGCTTCTTGTTCGACAAGATTTGGTAGAAAATGTGGTAGCTTCTCTCGCTGGATAACTGAAATGTCACTCTGGATTTTTCTAAGAGATCTAAGGGTAATAAGAAAGTGGTTTCAGGTTCCTGGGTGGTGTGTCTCTGTGGTCAATACCGCTGTGCCTAATAGGGTGTTGGGACTCACAGGTTTCAATGTCCGCTGATGCCAGCTTTCCTGTGGCTCCAAAATGAATCCGAATGAATTTCCCCTGTCCAATGGCAGGTTGACAGACATCACAATTATTTTATTTAGATGGTACTGTGGCCGGTTTTTGCCAGGTGCTCCCAGCACAGGTGGGGAGAGTAGGATCAGGGAGGGAGTGATGATAGAAGTAAGGACTTCCCTCCTCTCTAGCTGTCTGGCACCCAGAATCCCCATGCTGGCTTACCCAAGACTCAGATAGTTCTACACAAAACATCTGGTCCTGTTCCTCCAATTTTGGGAGGAGGGCGCCCTCTCCAACTTCTGCTTGGGATCACCTTACTCTAGACAGTCCCCTTGGTTTTTATCCTGCTCTCTGGTACCTGGATTCCCAAATGCTTCTGGATACCTTTGATAGGCCTGGTTGGGCCATCTTGCCAACTTACTTACCTTCTTTCTTTCCTTCCTCCCTCCTTCCCTCCCTCCCTATCTCCTTCCATTTCTTTCTTTCTCTTCCTTTCTTCCTCCCTCCCTCCCTCCCTCCCTCCCCCTTTCTTTCTCCTTCCTTCCTTCCTTCCTTCCACCTCTGGATGTTCCTTCTGGGATTTCTTGCTTTGGTTTTCCTTGTTGCTTACATTAGGCAAACCTAGCTCCCAGACTCAGGCCAAGCTCTCTGGCTCCCAAAATACACATTCAGAGTCTGAGTTCTCCCCTTTAGAGAAGCAAGAGATGAAATTTTATGAGCGACTGGTTTCTACCACACTGTGAGCAAATCTGAAGGCAAAAATCTTGCCTTGTTCATCCACCCACGGAGCCTGGACTGTAGTCAGCACTCCATTATCTTCTCACTATTTTCCGAATGAAGCTTGGGGAGAGCGGGTGAAGGGTCAGTGAAGGCGTGAGTGAACGATAAGTGTTGGTTTTCAGTATTGCTAGCTGCTTGGTGGAAAATGATGGAAGTTTTAGCCTGCAAATGTTTATATGGAGAGTGGAAGGTGGGCAGGCTAACCAGGGTGATTGTGACTTCTGGGTCAGGGCCAAGAAGAGAGACCCAAGTACTCAATAAATGAGAGTGGCAATGGGGGTATCCAAAGATATCATCTTCCATTTTAAGCTGGAGCCAGGTTAGCTCAATTCTTAACTTGGTGCAAATATGTGCACCATATGTCTGTTGGGTAATGCACACCCAGACCGCCTACAAGGAAGACTTTTTAGTTGTGCACTAGGAAGACAGATGTGCAGATGGGCAATGCACAGAGGACCAAGGGAAAGAAAGAAAGGTCAGGGCTCGTAGCCCAGTCTCTGCTGGCTGCATTCACTTTCTCCTCAGGGACCATTTCATCCTTGAGAAGCAACAACAAAGCACAAGCTCGAGATTATCCAGGTCCTGAGAAGTGTGGAGTTCTGACAGTCTCTTGCATCTACAGGCATAAGCGAGGGCTTTGCCTCATGGTCGTCGCTCATTCCGTGGTACAGTGAGGTTAGGTAGAGGGCTGGATGTTTGTTTATTTGCCCATGGGGGAACTAAAGGCCTCTTTGGATGAACGAATCTTAAGCCAAATGTCGAAGGATGGGACATATCCTTCAGTATCTACAACATCAATGTATTCCCGTGTTTTGAGCTCTCCTGCTTTCCCCAGGTTTCTCCTTCTCCCAATGCCTTCTGACCTGGAGGAGTGCAAACCTGCTCACTTAATTCAAACTCAGGTTTCTGGAGATTGCTCAATGGACTTCAGCATTTTCAAATGCTTCCCCTTAGTGAGGCCAAGTGTAGCATAAAGGAATTGCTCTCTACTTGTGGAATTTGAATCACCGTGACTTCCGGATGTTCTGAGGTGATGAGCCCAGTTGGGATGGACAGATAAATCCCTCCCTCCCCCGCATTGCCAACAATGAGCCAACATGTTCTTCCCTGTATCCCATTATCCCAGCGGGGCTCAGTTGATCTGAATCACTTAAGGGTAGAATAAGGCTGGCTATATTCTAGTTTATGTGGGATTTTTTTTTTTTAATCCAGCATTTGAGGAGAGGATTTGGTTCTTGGGGTGGGTAGTTAAAATTGGACCGGGTCTTACAAATCTTGAGGAGTTGTCATTCCTCACAGTCTTGGCGTTTCCAAAGGCCTCAAGCAGGGGGTTGGCCTGGATGATTTGATCTTCCAGAGTTCCCTAATAATAAACAAGGAAAAGCAAAGGTGGGACTTTGGAGTTTCCTCTGAAGGAGCCCATGGTGACTCGAAAGTGTGGATGCTCTAGGCAGGGCCCAGGGAGAGATGCCAACCAGCCCAGCCTGGTGGCCAGTGTGGATGGGTGAAGGTACCCATGGGCTCGTGCCCACCATCCAAGGAGGCTTGAGAGTCCCATCCCAGAGAGGGTCTCAGTACAGCATCAACATGACTCTGGCCATCCCACATTCCAGGTTTCCTCTTGATTTTTCAGACTTCCTTTCCTCTCTGATAATGCTCCATTATAAATAATGGATTTTTAGAATACATACCTCTGTTAGAGTATGGATTATGACCCATCTAATATAGACATTTGGATTCAGAAGTATAAGCAGAATTGAGCAAAGACAGTCACTCAAGGGATCATACAATAGAAATTGTGGTTCTCAAAACGATTTTTTAAGTCGCAAAAAAATATGTAATGAGAATTTTTGCTCAGAAGTCAGCTTACAGGGGTGCCTGGGTGGCTGAGTCAGTGAAGCATCTGCCTTCAGCTCAGGTCATGATCCCAAGGTCCTGGGATGGAGCCCCGTGTCAGGCTCCCTGCTGAGTGAGGAAGTCTGCTTCTCCCTCTCCCTCTGCCCCTGACTCATGCTTGCCCTTTCTCTCTCTCTCAAACAAATAAATAAAATCTTAAAAAAAAAAAGAAGTCCACTTAGAGAAAGCAGAATTTTTACTCCCAGCCCCACCCCACCTCCCGCCCCTCGACTGCTTATCCTTCTGCCTTCAGAGCTGTTTTCAAACTTCTGTCCCGCTCCGTGGTTCCCAGAGTGAACAGTGGGAACATGATAGAAATGCAAAGTAGCAGGACTGTGCATGGGACTTAGGAATTTCAATCAGAAATCAACCCTCCCCTCACCCCCGCTCACCTTGCCTAAAGCATCCCTTCTCCAGGGGAAGCTGCTCACAGTCCCTGGGCTGTTGCAGATGGAGCCAGTGCTACCACCTATGTCCACGAGGTGGCACCACCTCCGCCGTGCCCCTCAAGCCCTCGTGGGAGAGACCCTGTCCCCAGCATCCTGCTGAGCACTTGGCCCTGCATACACTCGGTGCTCACCCCATCTTTACGTTGTCCTTACTCCAGCAAAACTCCAGATTCAGGGAGCATCTCACCTGCATCTTGCCTGGCTGCTGCTCCTTCTTTTTGTCCCCGGTGACTGCAATTGTTGCAAAGTACTGGATGACACGCTTGGTGTTCACGGTCTTGCCCGCCCCGGATTCTCCGCTGTGGAGTTGAAAGCAAGTAAGATAGAGGAGTGGAAGGGACGGCTCTGGCTTCCAAGTCATCGTGGTGCAAACTCAGGTTACTCACGTGATGAGGATGGACTGATTGTCTCGATCTGGAAAGGCAGAGGGGAGAAAACGAAATAAAGAAACCGCAAACACATGGAACAAAAAAATAGGGCAGCATTCGGGGTGAGTGGACTATATGGTGATGCTGTGACTAGCAGTGTAAGGACTTGGACGTAGCTAATCTTCCTCGAGACAGTTTGTGTAGATTTCTGAACGTGGGATGTGTAGCCTGGACCACATGGCAAGTGAACAGAGAATCCCACAGCGGGAAAGTGATTCTGGTTCACAGATCTTTAACAGATCTTTAACAGCTTGCCAGCAATTTCTCATCTCCTTTTTTTTTTTTTTTAAAGATTATTTATTTATTTATTTGACACAGAGAGAGATCACAAATAGGCAGAGAGGCAGGCAGAGAGAGAGGAGGAAGCAGGCCCCCCGCTGAGCAGAGAGCCCAATGCAGGGCTCGATCCCAGGACCCTGAGATCACGACCTGAGCTGAAGACAGAGGCTTTAACCCACTGAGCCACCCAGGCGCCCCTCATCTCCTTTTTTAACGAGGAGAGCAAGTCTCAGACTCAGGGCTTACAGGAAGGGGTAGCTTCTAATTAGAATCTATGGGCACCAACTGGTTGTCACTGAGTTTTTCTTTTTACCTTGACTCTATACATGTGGAAGGTGATCATGGTTTTCCACTTATAATCACTTGTGAGTTGAGTTTTATGCCCTCTACCCAAATTCATCCGTTGAAGTCCTTACCCCTAGGACCTCAGAATACAACCTTATTTGGAAACTGTGTCACTGTAGTTGTTGTTAGTGAAGATGAAGTCACACTGGGGGCACCTGGGTGGCTCAGTCGGTTAAGCCTCTGCCTTTGGCTCAGGTCATGATCCTGGGGTCCTGGGATCGAGTCCTGCATCGGGCTCCCTGCTTAGTGGGGAGCCTGTTTCTTCTCCTTCCCCCTGCTCGGGCACTCTCTTTTGCTCACTCTCTCTCTCTCTCTCTCAAAAATAAATAAATAAAATCTTAAAAAAAAAAAAGATGATTCATGCTGGAGTGGGGGGGGGGCGAATCTATAAGATCTGTGTCCTTATCAAAAGGAGAGATTTGGAGACAGACGCACAAAGGGAGAATGCCACCTGCAGGTGGTTGTGTAAGCGGGGTGACACTTCTACAAAGGAATCCCGAAGATGGCCAGAAAACAGCCAAGAAACTGCTAGAGAGGCAGTGAACAGATTCTGTCTGTCAGCCCTCGGGAGGAGAGGATGCCACCGACACCCCAACCTCAGACTTTCCATCTCAGACTTAAAGAAAACAGTTTCTGGTGTGTAAGCCACTCGTTTTGTGGTACTCTGTCAGGCCAGCCCTAGGAAACTCCTGCAAATCGTGCTGTCCATCCTCCTTTGAAAACTGATGTAGCTTCAGCCGATTTGAAGACCTATTATTAGGTGGGCAGGAATGGCTAGGCTTGAGTGTGAGAGAGGGAGGGCTGAGGTTTGGGCAGCTGGAGGTTTAGTGGAGGGCTCTAAGCGTCTACGGATCTCACAGGCTTGCTTCTGCCTCTTGAGTCTGCACCAGACCAAGTCAGGTGGAAGGGGGACAGACGAAAGTGACTCAAAACATAGTGACATGGCAGTATTACCACGTGTCTATTTTCTGTACCATTCTGGGAATTTAGGGAAGAGAAAGAGGAGCCCGTGTCTGGAGAAGAAGACAGTTAGGGAATTTTGCTATGCCCAGTTCTCCAATTTTGCATCCTAGTGGCTAGTAATTGAGTCTCTCTTCTTCTAAGGATGCTCATGTCGGGCAGGGGCGGGGGGTAGT
>NC_137904.1:16171881-16520928 GCF_963455335.1 Martes martes | reverse complement strand
AGGACCCTGAGATCATGACTGAGCCGAAGGTAGAGGCTTTAACCCACTGAGCCACCCAGGCACCCCTGCACTGTGGCTTCTAATGGGAGACATGCATCTCTGGCTTTTCATCATGAAATCATTGGAGTCTCCTAAGGTCACCTTGACCATTGCCCCATTCACATGATCAAGGCCTCTGAAGGGTTTGCATAATTAGCTAAGAACCAGTCCAGTTAAAGGGCTTGCATAATTAACTAAAAAAAACTGTTGTTGTTGTTGTTGTTGTTTTTAAATAGGTATTGAAGAAACCGCTCACCGGTCAGCATGAACTGGTAGGCATTGTCCGAGATGGAGAAGATGTGGGGCGGGGCCTCCTGGCGCTTCTTGCCTCGGTAGGCGGCCACCACCTCGGGGTTGTACACCGGCAGCCACTTGTAGGGGTTCACGGTGACGCAGAAGAGGCCCGAGTAGGTCTGAGAAAACCAGAAAATGCGACATGTGGATCCTGTCTTTACCCAGAGGGATAGACGGAATAGGGAGAGGCGGAAGGGTGCTCACGTAGATCATCCAGGCTGCATAACGCTCTTTGAGGTTGTACAGCACGGCAGGCTCATGCAGGTGGGTCATCATGGCCATGTCCTCGATCTTGTCAAATTTGGGAGGGTTCATGGGGAAGACTTGGTCACTGTTAAGAGTGAGTGTCTGGGGATTGAGAGGAAAAGCACACGATGGAGAGGAAAGCCAATGCTCTGAGCCCCGCTCTACTTGGTGTGGTGGAAGGAAGAGAGAAGGCAGCGTAATCACCCCCACCCCCGCCCCCATGACCGTGAATAGCTCCATGGCTCATTTCCATTCCCAGACATGATCCACAAACAACTGTCCTTGATTAACCTAATTCTGGTCAGAGTGCATAGCCAGTTCGGGTCTGATGTCCCAACCCTCTTCCTCCCAACCCCCCGGTCAGCGTGTCATCATGTGTGCCAAGAATAAGTTACAAGTGTGCACAGCAACAGAGCCCTTCAGCCCTCAGGGTCCAGGTGGGACTCAGGATGGCCCAGGCCAAAGCAGGTTGCCTCTGTTTACCCCCATTTGCTTTGAGAGTTTCAACGAGACAAAGGTTGGAAAGTTGGAAAGGAATACTCCAATGTATTCTGTGCATTTCCACTTAAATACTTCTGCTCACGTGGGTTCCTTCATCTGCGCTATCTTCACCAATGTTATGTTCAGAAACCCTCAAAGTTCAGCTCAAGCCACATCACTTCCATGACCTGTTTCCTGTCTCCCTGTCTTTTCAAGAGTTCCATAATTCCTTGCATCTCTGCTCTAGTACTTACAACATTTGAACTTGCAGCATGCCCCATGGCTGAACAATATTTCTGAGATTATTACTTAATTTCCCTCCTCTGGGTTCACCACCTCCTGTCTCCCCATTCAAGCATACAGCTGGGTCTGCATTCTGTTACTCAGGAGAGGTAGAAAAATAGGGTAGAAATGAGAAAGAGCCTATAAGGCTTTCTGGCTACAGTTTTCCCAAAGCCTAAGACCTTAGAAAAGCTTTGAGGATTTTAGTGAAAAGACAAAAGGAGAAAGATTTGTTTGGGACATGCCAAATCCCTTGAGGAAAGGAGATTTTTTGTTCCACTGTCCTCACTAGAGACACCCAAAGTAGCACAGGGAAGATGGAAAAGTCTGTGCATCCTGCAGCTTCAAAGACAGGGACTTGTTTCTTAGCAGATCATTCAGAGTTGGGGTGGGGGTGGTGGCGGTGGTGGCAGTGGTGAGATCCTCAGTGTGGTACTGTGTAAGGTCCTGAAAATGAGACACAACCATGGGAGGGGATCCAGAGAAGGACTGAAGAAAATTTATTTCCCTCCCAGTGAAAAGAGGCTGACATTAGAGGTTAAGTTCTGTAAACAAACAAGCAATAAAAGAAATATCTGCTTTGTATGCCTGAGTTTGTGAACTGAGAGTCATACCTTCCAGGCATATCTTGATTCCTACACTAGGTGGTAAACTGTGGGAGGGCAGGTGCTGAGATTTGCTTGCATTACAAAGGGATGGACGCTAGATGTGGTGGGTGTCCAGCAAATGTTGAATTGAACGATGCACGGTGATTCTCGACATTAAGCTAGCCATCACTTTCAGTGCTTGATCTGGAAGTCACTTTGCAGCCTAAGGAGGTATATTTGCAGGGCCCACCCAGCAGTGTTCAGCACCAATCTCTCCCTTAAAGGGTCCAAACTCTGCCACCCTCAACTTCCCCTTTCTCCAAAGCAGACATCACAAAAACTCTCAAAGCCCAAGTGGAAAAGTGAAAAAAGTGGAGTGAAGGTGTTTGGAATATGAGCTTTCACTGGTGACTTCGCTAAGGAATAGGTAAGTGTATGTAATGTTCTATCTTCAGATTCTTATGGACCCGCATGGGATTTCTAATATCCCTGTCCAAAGGCGAGTGAGGATGCCCAATTGATTGAGGACATCTGAGATCTATACTTACCCTGTCGTCCAGGGTCTTGACCGTGACTTTGTCATTCTCCCTGCTCTGGATCATACCTTTCACGTACATTTCCTTATCATCCACGGCAAAGCAGGCTTTCTTAGAATCAAATGGGCGGTTTTGTGCCTCGATTCTCTCCTTCTCTGGCTTCCGCAGGTAGGGAGCTGCTTCTCCAAAAATGGCCATTTCTGCATCAGAGCTCATGACTGCAGGGGGCTCTAGGAAGACCACAGAGATGGCTGAGTCTGGAGCTTGCAAAGATTCCTGAATGGGAAGAGCACCACCCTGTTATTTCCATGCAGACAGCGTGCCCAATCAAAAGTTCCTGGGACTCATTTAGGTCCTGGGGAACCCAAAACCAGGGCTGGGGACTTAGATAGGGCAAGTGGGAGTGAGCTAAAGGAGAGACCGTACTCTCAGAAAAACATTTGAGGAGGTATTTTCACCCCTGATTGCTGATTTGGGGCGCTACCTGTTAGTTCAGTCCCACGCATGGAAGGAAGTCTGAACCAACTAGAATGAGCCTAATAAAGGTAAGTCCTGTGAAGAGGGATTTGGGAAATACTCCCTTAATTACACATCATGTTTAAGACCCATGATGTCAGTGTCATCCCCAAATCTTAAGGGCATCTGGAAAGAATTATTGGAATGTTGATAATTCCTAGTAGAAATCTCAGACGGCCCAATGTCACTCTCTCTCCAAGTCACCCCCCTTTTCTTGGGCCCTTCTCTGGTTTCCCCTGCTTAGAAGCCAGAAAAATCCGGTTTTAAAGCTCCAGCGCTGACCTCGGTCAAACCACTTAGCTTCTCTGGGCCCCTGTGTATTTCTTTTCTTTTCTTTTCTTTTTTTTGGGGGGGGGGCCCTGTGTATTTCCACTTAAAATGAGGTAGCAAGTTGAGCTCATTTCTAAGGCCCCTGCATGTGGCGTGGTTCTCAGATTCCTTTTCTGCTTCTGCATCTGATTGTCCAGCGCGCTCTGGATTCTGACCCCTGGACCCCTCCACTTCTTCTCCCCACATGGCTTTCCTTCCCTTGTCCTCCCCTTCCCCTTCCCACTCGTTCTCCTGTAACTGATTATAGAGTGAAGTCACGCACACCTATCCCCATAGCTTTCTTAAGAAAAGTGCATATTTTTTTAATAAGGCTTTTTACGTTTCCCATTAAAAGTCAGAGAATTGAACATTTTATGGTTCTCCCTTGGAAGCCAGACTCCCCAGATCCCCCATTATGAAATCGCCCTCCATTTGGTAACTTGTTTTATTATTCCTTCCCGCTGCTGTGGGGTTTTACTCTTACAGAAAGAGAAGCATCTGCTTCTCTCTGGACATTATTCGGCTCAGTTACATTTTACTTGTACTTTGGCCACTGTTTCTGCTGAACCGTGGTGGTTAGAGTTTTATAGGAGACTGGAAGTCAGTAGTGCTCCCAGAAAGAGGGCCCCTGGCCTGTGGGCATTGTGCTGGTTCAGACTTCATTTGTTCCTGACTAGTGAATCAAGACAAATTTGGGCAGGGGCGCCTGGGTGGCTCAGTCGGTTAAGCGTCTGCCTTTGGCTCAGGTCGTGATTCCTCAGTCTCACGGGAGGAGACCTTGGTGGGTAGCCTGCTTCTCCCTCCCACTTGTGCTCTCTCTTGCCCCCTCTCTCTCTCTCAAATAAATAAAGAAAATATTAAAAAAAAAAAGAATTCATGCACATAGCTTTGCCATTTCCTTACAGTGGTCCCCAGGGTTGTTGTGGCTTAAGTGATCTTTCCAATAGCTGTGTTTTTCCAATTTGTGTTCTCAGAACCCCTTCACACTCTCAAAAATAATTGAGAACCCAGCAAGCTTTGGTTTATGTTGGCCATACCTACTGATATTGATCATATTACAAATTATATTACATGTTAATATACCTAACATTTTTATGAAAATGACTATATTTTGCAAAATGAAAATAAATTAGTAGGAAGAGTAGCATTATTTCTCATTTTTATGACTTTCTTCTTTATTTTTAAAAATAGATTTTATCTATTTATTTGAGAGAGAGAGAGAGAAAGAGTGAGAGAGCATGAGTGGGGGGTGGGATGGGGGCAGGGAGAAGGGGCTCTCCGTGGAGCAGGGAGCCCAATGTGGGGTTCGATCCCAGGACCCCAGGATCATGACCTGATCTGAAGGTGGACGCTTAAATGACTGAACCACCCAGGCGCCCCTTTAGAACTTTCTTTAATGCCTACTGAATAAAAGACAGCTGGATTTTCATGTCTGTTTCTGTATTCAGTCTGTTACAGACAATCTGCCCTTACATAATTATATAATTCAGAAGTAAGTTATATACAGTTTAATAATAAGGAAGTAATTTGGAAGAGGAAAAAGTATTTTCATAGTCTTTTCCTTTTCTTCTTAAACATTTATGTATACATGTATATATGTGTGTGTATGTGTATATATATATTTATTTATTTATTTAAGATTTTATTTATTTATTTGACAGATAGCACAAGCTGGGGGAGCAGCAGGCAGAGAGAGAGGGAGAACCAGGCTCCTTACTGAGCAGGGAACCCAGATTTGGGGCTCCATCCCAGGACCCTGAGATCATGACCCGAGCTGAAGGCAGATGGTTAACCGACAGACCCACCCAGGCGCCCCTCAGTAAAAATTTTTAAATAAAATGAAACTTTTTTCAGGGCCAGTGTATAGCAATGACAATGACTCTAAGTGTGGTTTGGTGCCATGCCTTCATTTGTAATAAGGCAGGAAGTTTTATCTGCCTTTGCTTTTGCATCATCAGGTTAACACAATGAGAAAAGGCAAATGGCATCTAGGTCTTATAATGAAAATTGTTTGGTTCTCATGTTCCTCCTGCGAAGTTCTTAGGGATCTCCAAAGATCTCCTCTTGCAAATGTCTGGATTATGAGGGAATCTTGTCGGGTTGCTGGTTTATGACCGCACATGAGTCAGCCTAACTTAGCATGAAGCATGGTACCCAAAACGTTGGAAAATGGTCCACATTCAAATCATCTGCAACAGAATCTCTGGGGCTGGGACTGGGGAACCCGAGTTTTTCCCAAGGGCCTCAAAACCAGTGATGTGTGGGAATCGCTAGCCTAAGGCACTATTTTGCTTCCCCAAAGCCATGGCATGGTCCCGTTGCTCATACACAAAATGACTTCGGGCAACTATTTCTTAATTTTAATAATGATGTGCTCATTAAATCTATGATTTCATCAAAATCTAATTGTCATCAATTGTAAGAGATATTATTTGAGTTTCAGAAACGAAGGAAAAAATGCATCTGATGACAGTTCTCCTTTCACTGATTACAAGATGCTCTTCAAGTTCAGAGATAAGATTTTGTGAAAAATGGGAAGAAAATGAAAATTGATCAAGTAGGGTAATGTGTGTTGTATCCGTTCAGGCTGGTGGTGTGCAGCAGTGTTTCTCACATTTCAGTGTGCCTACGAGTCCCACTGGGCGTCTTGCTGAAATGCGTGTTGTGATTCAGCAGGTCTGGGGTGGGGTTGAAATTCTGAATACCTAACACATTTCTCAGTGGATGGTCCACATTTTCACAGCAAGCCTACAGAGTGGGGTGACTTTCAAAAACAAATCTAAAGAGGGGCTCCTGGGTGGCTCAGTCGGTTAAGCGTCTGACTCCTGATCTCAGCTCCGGTCTTGATCTCAGGGTCCTAAGTTCAAGCCCTGCGTCGGGCTCCACGCTGGGCGGGGAGCCTACTCCGAAAAGAAAAAAGCACAAAAACAAATCTAAGGGGAAAAAGGAATCAGTGTAAAAGAAAATATTAATTGACAGGACTGGTATTAAATGGGTGCCACAAAACGTGTGATGTAGCATAAGAACAAAGCCCGAAGTTGGGGGGAAACCATAATGGCTCATGGTCATCTCTGAGAAATAAGACCTCTGTCCTGTGGGTTTCAAGTCACGACCAGTTTGGAGGTGCAGCCTTCTCCTTTTGGCCACTACTCTAACCAGGACTCAGAACCCAGTGTCTCCTAATGTTACGACCTAGGTGAGGCACGAGTCATGTCCGCAATATTCCCGCAGAGGAGTTATCCCGCCTATCTGAAGATCTTCACGGACAGACAACTCTTTTCTTTTAGGGCAGTTTTCACAGGCTGAAGATTCTTCTTGCATTAACCTAAAATCTGGCTTCCTGTAACCTCAGGACAATCGATCCTCATTCTGGCTCACCGTAAAGGCAGAAGGAGTTCAGCCCTACTTCCCATGAGACCGCCCTACACCCACGTGTTGGCTGCTCCGTGTTCTCCTTCACTCTGTCTTCTCCATGTGACACAACTTTATCCTCTCCATGCAACACAGCCCCAGCTGTATCTTCATCTGCTTCTTCCGTGACATGCTTCTGAATCTCCTTTACTTTCATGGTGACCCCACTCCTGTTAATCTCTCGAAGTGTGACATCCAAACCACATGTCGCCCTCCAGCAGCCTGTGCCCTCACCTCTCTTGACCCAGGTGTAATGCCTGAGGTGGTGACTGCCTTGGCAGTGCCATCACCCTGCTGACTCATCGCTCACTGTCAAGCCAAACCCCTCAATCGTCTGTCTGCGTGTGGTTGCTAAGTCAAATCTTCTCGCCATATTTTCGCACCTGTGCTCTGGGACCCAACGATAAAACCATCCATTCCTGGCTGGTAAGCTTAGCCTTGTTAGGTCTGATCCAACTCTCTAGGCGTGACTCATGGTGCTCTGGGACTCTACCCTCCCAAAGTCCCCTAATTAGGTCCTTCTCTGTTCCCAAAGCTCGACCTGCTTATATCCCTGCAGAGCTGTGTCCCTTCAACTACCAACTCTGTTCCTGTCTTTTGGGGGCTCCTCCTTGAGACAGCCGTCCCAGCCCACCTAATCTCCGTTTGCCACCTGAGTGTTCCCCCTTTCTCTGCTGCTCTGGACTTTCATCCCTCCCCTGGGAATTTCCCAGCCACTGTATCTTGTCAGCAATCATGGGGTCATGACTCAATCGTACTTTGTTTTCCTGGGTCCTGATTCATCTAGAATGGTCTCTAATAAACACAAAATTTGCAGGACGGGTGACAAGGAATGGGTTTTTTATTATGACCCTGAGTATAGGTTTGAATTGGTCTCTCTTGATTCTCCCAGTGTTATTTGTGAGTAAAGGCACAGGTGGGTGGATTTAGGGGTGTAGACGCAGCTCAAGGAGTAGCAAAGTTAGCCCGTGGATGAAAACTAAGTCATGACAGTATAAACATTAGGTTCTGGGCCAACTGACTATAGTGACCTGGAGCTTGCATGTCAAAAATCTGCATCATATTTTATGCCTCTTTGTATAATAAGCAAATTTGGGGAATGATTATTCTTTTGATAGAACCTCCATATTTTGAAATCTGGCTTTTGGAATACTTAAGTAATTGGTTTCAGTTTCCTCCACTTTCAGCTTCTTATGAATGCGGGAAGAATGAACATCCATAAAACAGTGTTCACTAATTTTAATTATTGCATCCTCCGTCTGGTTGAAATTAACTCTTACCTTCTTGGTTTCCGAAGTGACGTCCTTCAGGAACAAAGTGTCTTCTCGGGGGTTAGTTCAGAAACCAAAAGGAAACAAAAACAAAGACCAGATGAACTACAAGGAATTTAAATAAATATAGAAATTGTGTTTGTTCCAAGTTCTGCTTTTAAATAGGTACACAGTAGTTGTGGCGTGGAATTGCATTTGTCATTTCCCCCCTTTGCTTAAATGATGACTCCTTAAGTGATTGGTTAATTACAACATATGATTAACACTTTCTTTTTTTAAAGTATGTTCTGGGGTGCCTGGGTGTCTCAGTGGGTTAAAGCCTCTGCCTTCGGCTCAGGTCATGATCCCAGGGTCCTGGGATCGAGCCCCGCATCGGGCTCTCTGCTCAGCAGGGAGCCTGCTTCCCCCTCTCTCTGCCTGCCTCTCTGCCTACTTGTGATCTCTGTCTGTCAAATGAATAAATAAAAATCTTTAAAAAAAAAAAAAAGTATGTTCTGTGTGTGCAAAGTGCCACATCAGCTCCCTAAGGAGGTACAGAGAAGAAAAAAGACAGTCTCTACCCTACATGAATGCAAAATTTAGTAAGGGCTAAGAGAAATGCTCAAATTAATCTTCAAACGATGAAGAGTAACACCAGTTCTCTAAGACCCTAAGTGAAATGTTATGGGGACTTAGAGGATGCTTCCGGCTGAGAGTAGGGGGCTGTGAGTGGTCAGGAAAAAAAGAAAGGAGGGAGGGGGAATGATCCAAATTGTAACTCGGATGCTTGGAGTCAGTGGCTGAATTCTTTTAGCAGTAAGAGAAAGTGGTGAATTATATGAAAGGCTCCTTTAAAGGATCTAGGAAGGGCATCCCTTAAATATCCTAAATTCTCCTAGAGAAGATGAAGGTACATAGGGCAGCTGAAAATTCATCTAGGACTAAAACACCTCTGATTGCAGGAGTTTATAACCTACGTGATAATCTCCAGGAGCTGTGAGAGTCAGAAACATTTCAACATCAAATTTAACTTAAAGAGACTTCCTGCTTATTACACAGTACTTTGGTAGTAGAAACAGGGGGGCATGTCATGAAATACCATTTGGACAGGAAGAGACATTTCAACACTTGGCTTACTATTTTGGTTGCCCCTTCCTTCTTTCTCTTATGAGTCTCTGCTAATCTCTAGCTAGCCCCTAAAAGTCTTCCCAAATTTTTCAAGAAAGAACGAATTGGTTACGTATTATATCCTGAATCCTTAGCTCCAAAGAAGTAAGACTTGGACCCAGAATCTCAGTTTCTTAATACCGGCTCTACTAAGAAGCTCTTGTAATTTCTTTGTACTTTGGTTTCTTTTGTAAAATGGGACAGACGGACCAGAAAAAACCTCCAAGATTCCTTTTAGCCCTGTGAATGTATGATGGAAAGCACTCTGGTAGAGATGGGGGCAGAGAGTGAAAATGTCACAAGCCTCCCAATCCTGGAGCCCCTCTGCGACCCCTGCTGGGTCAGACATGACCCAGCCCACAGTCCGCAAAGGATGCCATGGAACACCAGTCTGGAAACCAGCCAATCATGACTAGGCTATGGTACATCCTAGGACGGATCAAATCCTTGGGAGAAATTCTTCCTGTAGTCATCTCCCAGAAATCCTGACATGGGAACAAAATTTTCAGTACCCATAAAAATTTCAAATAATAGTTCAAAGCAATCACAGAAGAGAATATCACAAATTAACAGGGGTTTAGGGACGCCTGGGTGGCTCAGTTGGTTTAACGTCTGCCTTCGGCTCAGGTCACAATCCCAGGGTCCTGGGATGTGGCCCCACGTTGGGTTCCCTGCTCGGCAGGGAGCCTGCTTCTCCCTCTGCCTTTTGCTTTCCCTACTTGTGCTCTCTCCCTCTCTCTGACCAATAAATAAATAAAATCTTTAAAAACAAAACCAAATTAACGTGTTTATTTGCCAACTCCAAGGTAGAACCCTGACCTAAAAAATCGGGGGTGGGGGGAGCTAGCATTATATTCCATTTTATTCTACAAGTCATTATTATTATTATTAATATTTGGTCTCTTAATGGCTTATATTCTTGTCTTTTTACTCCTTGTAAAAGCTTCTTGAAAGGCAATAACCTGTCTTGCCATCTCGTCACCCATCTTGCCCTTAACACCAGCCCTTACACCTAGTAGGTCTTCAATAAAGACTACTGTATGGCCATCCTCCTTGACCAGTAACCTGATCAGATTTAATCACAGCGGCATGGAGCAAACAAGTGGGCACTTGTGGGTACTTACCTTGAGATGCTGCGGCGAAGCAGTTTCAAGAGTGCGGGCCCCCAGCTCTCTTTATACTCCCAAATCTGCCAGCCCAGCACTCTAACTTGGCTATGTTTGGGGGATCACCGTTTACTTGTGAGATGTAAATGCGTCGTAGCCCTGATCTCTCTCTCTCTTGTTAAATTACTTGGATAAATGACCAGCGGAGGCTGCATAATGCCAAGTCAGCTGCGTAGGGATTTTGACGTTGGACACAGATCTTTGAGACTTAGAGAGTCCTAGGGGCTGAGTGCACTGGGGCAGAGTGTGCTGAGAAGGTCAGCGAAGGGCAGGACCACAGGATTATTGTCAAGCAATGGGCGATCGATAGCACGGACTGTAAATCCATCTCAACCATCTAGCATGGATGTGAGGAGGTGTGTGCCTCTTCTCAGAAGTTTCTGGAAAATTTAAGATGGACCATTGAACCCATCCAGTGTTCGTTATTTATTTATTAGTTAAAAAAGTGCACTGTTGAAGGAAAGCTTTCTAAAACGTATTACATACCATCTTGTGTTTTTAAATATGTATCTGCAATAGAATTTAACTTTTTCTGGCTCACTCAGGTGTCTGGGAGATGATGGAATGCAGTCATCTGGGATATTGTTTTTTTTTTGGGGGGGGGGTATGTTTTTCCCTGTGCTGATTTTTTCTAGATTGTTACGGATTGTGCTTATCTTTTAGTTTTTTATTTCTTCACCTCCATGACCAGGCTCTCAGGTGTGGTTAGAATGCTTGCCTCTACCAACCTGAGTCTGCCTTTTCCAATCTAACGGGGAAACAGATTACAAAGGTCATTCCGAGCTAGCTAAAAAGCATCAGGGAGCTCCAAGTGGAGTTCTGGAGTTCTGATGAAAATATATGGTCTTTGTGACAACTTTTGTGGTTGCCTGGGGAATTTTTTTGGTTTCGTTTTGTTTTTTGCTAAAACATAAGTGACGGTCGAATATGTAGGAACCTTCCAGCAGTCGACGCGATACAGAGTGATCTGTTTCCATTGTCTGTGAGCAACGTTTGCTGAATCGAGATTCTAATTCAGTCCTCCTGTGGGTAGTCTCGTGCGTGGGGAACTGCCTAAGGACAGTCCTCATGAGTTGGGATAAAATGGAGGGTAGAGGGGTGCCTGGGTGGGTTAAAGCCTCTGCCTTCGGCTCAGGCCATGATCCCAGGGTTCTGGGATGGAGCCGCACATTGGGCTCTCTGCTCCACGGGGAGCCTGCTTCCTCCTCTCTCTCTCTCTCTGCCTGCCTCTCTGCCTACTTGTGATCTCTGTCTGTCAAGTAAATAAATACAATCTTTAAAAAAAAGAATGGAGGGTAGAGGAGGAACAGACAGGAATAGGACCTCCACGTGGTGTTTTCCGGAGCGGGCTTGACAGAGTGCTGGTTTTGAGGGAAGCTGTGAGGTAAACAGTCCGGGAGTTAACTGAGTTTAGGAAATGTGGCAAACCCTGTAGCCTGCCTCAGAGCTTCGCCACAAATATGCACATATTCAGGGATCAGAGGCTTCTCTCTGTGAAGAAAGAGGAGTATCTTTGGTACCTGGGATCTGGTGGGGGGTGGCCATCTTGGTCTGGGCTTCCGAAAACAAAGGTGGGGGTAGGGGGTGCGGGGGGAGGGGGGGCTGAAGGCTGTAATCCACGTGGAGGGTGTCTCTGTTCCTTAGCAGCATTTGGCTCAGAAGAAAACAGCAGAGCCATCAGGCATAAACACAGCTGCCTTTATTCGAGGGACAGCCTTTTGTCTGTAGCAGATGCTCAGTCAATGTTCCAGTGAATAAATGAATCAAGAGGATTCATGGGGAATCTGTGAGGCGAGAAGAAGGGAAATGAAGTCAGGTTCAATCTGACTTCATCGTCGTGGCTTATGCTCCTTAAGAACTCACCACACGCCAGGCTTGAACCATATTGGCCCACTAAACCTCATCACCGTTCCTTTTGAGAGGTAAGTGGTAATGTTTTTCTACCAACTTTTTCCAGGGAAGGAAATTGGGCTACTGACAATGGAAGTGGCCTCCCTAAGGCTACACAGCTAGGAAAGTGGCAGGAATGGAATTCGAACCTTCTCTGGCTTGAGAGCCACAAGGTCATTGCCCCAGAGGAGCTGATAAGGACATGGGGATGGAGCACGTGGACAGGAAAGTCTAAAGCCACTTTTCCAAGGTCAAGCTAAGTGCCCAAATGAGTGGAATGTGCCGTGGATTAGAGGTAGGTATAGGGCACTTGAAACCCCTCAAGCATGTTGTATAGGCAAAGTCGGATCTTGATCCAGGGATACTGTTTTGGAGGAGGAAGAGATCCGGAGGGGAGTAGGAACGGCGGAGATAATCATGATCTTCTTGTAGTACTTCACACAGCACTTGTGTATGTTTCATTATGTTTAATTTTCTCTGTAAGCCTGAGGGGCTCATAGTATTCATATTCAGATTATTATTATTTCCATTTTCCAAAAGGGGAAACTGAGGCCAAATGGGGGTCAAGTGACTGGTCAAAAGGTCCCACAGCTGGTGGGCAATAGAGTCAGAACTGAAATCCAGGGTTTCTGATTCCAAAGACTTGCTTTCTCCTTTATTCTGTGCTCTCTCTCTCTCTCTCTTTTTTCGAAGCTTTATTTATTTATTTGAGAGAGAGAGAGAGTGAGAGAGCAAGAGAGCATGAGCACAAGTAGGGGAGGGGAGGGAGAGAGAGAATCTCAGGCAGTGGAGCCTGACTTGGGGCTTGATCCTATGACCCTGAGATCATGACCTGAGCCGAAGTCAAGAGTTGGATGCTTAATCGACAGAGCCACCCAGGCACCCCTATTCTGTATCTTGTCTTAAAGAAGAGGGACTATTCCATGGGTGAGAGGAATAGGGAGGAGGTTCTAGGCTTTGGGATCATGGCTTTGAAACAAGACTGCCCTGGGTGTGTTTCAGGAGGGCTGGTCGGGCAAGCCTGGAACAGAGGGTTGGGGTGGGCTCATGGGTAGTGTGGAAGTAGAGACCAGACGAGTGAGCGGGGCTCGTCTGTGAAGAGCTTCCAAGGGCCTGTGAAGGAGTCAGGACATTGTTCTGCGATCCCTGGGGAAACTCCTGAGGTTCTAAGTAGAAAAATGAGCGTATATATATATTTGAAGATGATTCTAGAACTGATGGTAGGGTTTAATGGACAGGGGAGAATGCGGGGAAGCCTAGAACCATTTAGCAACTATTTAAAAAACCTTCTTGTAAAACTTGCTGAAATGATTACACAGGCTAATCAGAGCCCACGGGGCAGGTGGGCAGTTAGAGAATTAGAATTATCCCCTAGATGCCCTTACGGACTCCAATCTGTGTGAAAACTCTTGGCAGCCCTGGAGGGCTGGCTGTCACAGGGGTTGTGCCTTGTTGTCTCTGAGTCCATCAGATTCAAGGAGAAGAATATTATGTGGATCAAAGTGTTTCTGCCTCACTGGTCCATGTAGGCATAGCAAGAAGAGAAAACTTTTAAACCCTGAAGGGGGAAAGACCCCTGTGAGTTGTAGACTTATTTTTTGAGGTCCTAACCCCACATTATATCAATATATTATAATCTACTTGCATTGAATACAAAAAATAATCATGCTGTCAAATGAAGAGGGCCTTGATTCTTTAAGAGAATTGAGATATAAAAGGAAAGAGTAGGGGAACCTGGGTGGCTCAGTCGGTTAAGCGTCTGACTGTTGATTTCAGCTCAGGCCTTGATCTCAGGGTTGTGAGTTCAAGCTCCACATTGGGCTCCATATTGGTTGTGGTGCCTACTTAAAAAAAAAAAATTAATGAGAGGAAAGAGAAAATGCAAGGAAGACCCTGGAGGCACAATCCATAGGACTTTGATGACTGCCGGGTTTGAGGAGGGTGGAGGGACCTTGCCTATCTTTCTTCTGGCCCTCATTTCAGCCTAGGAATCTAGGATTCCAGTCCAGAGGTAATACAGAAAAGGGAAAAGATGAGTTTAGATTTTTGCCATTTTGAGGTTGAGATGACAGGAGGGAGAGACAAGTGTTCAAAGATGAAAGAAGTCAAGGTTGAAGATGTAGGTCTATGGGGATGGGGGCAGTGGCAGGGGGCTGTCACCTGTATGGAGTGACCCTTGAACTCATTAAGGAAGTTGAGCTCCCAGAGGAAGGCTGTATGTTTAGGAGGTGGGAGGAGGGAATGAAGACAGGAAGAGTGGGGAGGAAAGGTTATTCTTTAGATAAGCAAATACCTGAGTGAGGTCTTGTTGGAGCCAAAAGAGCCAATGGGTCCATATTTTACTTCTGCCGTTTATTGACTATGGCAAATCACTTTACCTCTTTTAGCAACGATGTAGATGCAAAAGCTTGCAGATAATTCTGTTTCTGCCCAAGCAATGAGGATGGTGTGGATAATCAAACGAAATATTGTCATCTCTATCTAGACATGGCTGTCTCTGCATGCAGTCTGTTTCCAGCCCATGCCAAACCTTGTGTCTCCATCTGTGTCCTCCTTGGCATAGACCAAAGCATATAATCCGTTACCACCAAAAACCCAAGTGAGCAATGTGGACTTTACTGAAGATATTGTAGTGGAGGCATGGGAGGGTTATATTGCCACCCTAGATTTAAGTATTCAAAGTGTGCATCAGAAATGTCACTCTAGGGATGCCTAGGTGGTTCAGTCAAGCGTCTGCATTTGGCTCAGGTCATGGTCCCAGGGTCCTGGGATGGAGCCCTGCGTTGGGCTCCCTGCTTGGTGGAGAGCCTGCTTCTCCCTCTCCCTGGGCTACTCCCCATGCTTGTGCTCTCTCTTTTTCTCTTTTTCAAAGAAATAACTAAAATCTTAAGAAAAAAAAAAAAAGAAGAGTAATGTCACTCTACAAAGTCCATTTTCCTTCCCACAGATGCTGGCGGTTTATTTGTTTTCTTCCCCGGGGGTGTCTCCGCCTCTGCTGGTACTCAGCTGTTCCTCTGTTCTGAGAGCCTTTTAGCTCTGCCATAGACATGCTTTCCCATCCTCTTCATCTGGTTACTCAACAACATAAATGTCCTTAAATAAAGAAGACCACTTTTGGCCTTCCCAAGTTTGGTGACCACCTACATTTATACTCATATGCTTCTTGGGGGAATCTTATCTTTATCCCACTGCTATCCCCCATAGAGCATAGCTCACACACCACACCGTCCTCCCATCTCTCCCACATCAAAGATGGGCTCCGTGAAGGAGGGCTTTCTCCATTCTTGTTACAAAATCAGTGTGTCAGCTTGAAAGCCAAGGGAGACTTATTATTCGTGTCCAAAGAAGGCAAAGGAGGTGATATTTTCAAGAGAGAGGAACTCACGGAGAGCACTGCCGAGAAGCCAGAGAAAAACAAGACCCAAAAAAGGGCACTGGGTTGGTCAGGGAGGTGATCTTGACATTCATAGCAGCAGGATGGTGGGGGTGGAAGCTTTGAAGGCCAGGGATTAAGGAGTCAGCAGGTGTTAAGGAGGAGGAAAAAGTTTTCCTGGTTTTCCTAGGAGCAAATCTCTCCACCAATCACTACACGAGGTGCAGTCAGAGGAACTGTAAATTTGGATGGTGCAAGAAGGAGAGAGAGAGCAGTAGCAGGGCCAAAGAGAGAGGACGAGGAAACAAGTGTGACGAAGGTCATTCCTCAGAGGGCTACTTGAGAAGAAAGGGCAATTAATTGTGCTGATGGTGGGATCATACCTTACCCCTCACAGCTATGTAAGAGCTTATGTAACAGATGAAATTTCAAAAAGCAGCAGGAAGTTCCTTGGCCAGGAACAGAAATTTCTGGGTGAATGTCGTAAGACAGGTACATTCATGAATGACACTACTGCCTATCTGAATTGCTTGAGCAAAGATTTGGGTGAGAAAATTAGATTCCAGAACCAGAGGGGACCTGGAATATTATCTAATCCAACTCTGACCTTACAGAATCAGAAACTGAGGCTCTGGGCAAAGTACCTAGTTAGCGGTAAAGGTAGAAACAGACACCCCCACCCCATTTCCCTTGCCTTTCTACTCCCAAACCCAAGAGACCTAGGTCAAAACTTTTTTATATGTAACATACACTCTTCTTCAGTGCTGGCATCTATACATGGAAATTTTGCAAAGCACAGTTGATAGGGGATTAACAACAGAATCATTTAAATAGGTTCTCTTTAAATCTCAATGAGGAAAATAAATAAAATCTTTAAAAGGGGGGGGGCACCTGGGTGGCTCAGTCATTAAACATCTGCCTTCAGCTCAGGTCATGATCTCAGGGACCTTGGATTGAGCCCTGCATTGGACTCTCTGTTCAGGGGGAGACTTGCTTCTCCCTCTCCCACTCCCCGTGCTTGTGTTCCTTCTTTTGCTGTTTCTCTCTCTCTGTTAAATAAATAAAAATCTTTAAAAAAAATCTCAACAAGGAGATAGATTGATCAGCTTTACAAGTGGGAAAACTGAAGCTTGGCAAGGTTAAGGGACTAGTCAAACAGCTAGTCAGTGGCAGAGTGGGAACTAGGACAAATATCTCTGTCTCCAAGTCCAGTTTGTCTTTTCAGCACAAGACAGCTGCTTCTGGCTTCGGAAGAGTCTGTAAGACACTAACGCTCTCAGAATTATACACGCTTCTCAGTATTACACACAAGCCAGGCACTCTTCTCTGAAACAACACAGAGAGATTGCGGGGATGGTCTGGGAACACTGTGTTAGATGAAGAAATCCTACCAGCGAGGTCTGTTCAGTAAACTGGAGACTTCCCTGCCTGGCCTCAAAACCTGGATCGGTGCCTGCGAGTGTTAGGGTCTCCTGTCATTTGCCTGTCATTTTTGTCCATTAGTTGTGTTTTGGTTAGTCTGGTTGCTCAAAGCCTCATTAGAATGAGGAAAAGCATGACCACTTACTTTCAATTGTTACTCTCAGGGTCTTAAATGATGTATCTTAAAATGTATACTTTTTTTTTTTTTGGTGGACATAGCCAAAATATGTATTTATATGGTTGAAATCTGCATGTAATGCAAGATTAAGAACTAAGATTAATGTAAGAACTAAGAGCGGACTTTGAGAGTCAGGATAGAGTTTCAAATCCTGACTTCATCATTTAAACTCTGTGAATTTTGGCAAGCTAGTTAACTTTTCTGAGCATGTTCCTTGGGGGTGACAAGAACACATAACTCACGGGGTTCCTGTGGCAGTTGAGTTAATGGGTATTTGGTAGGGTATGCCGTCATGGAAGTAAGGCGATGGTTTGGGAAAGGGAAATGTAGGTAGGGCCATGTCACTGGGACAGCCTGAGATTTAGAAACTCAGAAACTTTCTCTGGAGCTTTCTATCAGTGCCAGAGGGCCCTGGAAGCCAGGAAAAGGTCTTTGTTGTTAATTCATGTCTTTTATGTTGCTATTTGGTGAAGCTTGTCAGCTGACCACAGGCTGACCACTGTCCATCCAGTCCTCCCATCCTACCCACTGCGTTTGGCCAAATTCCTGTTCAGATGGCTCAGAACACTCTCAAGTCAACAGCAACCCCCCCCCCCCAACACATAGTCACACACCACAATAAAACAAAACAAGAAAGATGGAGCCTGGACACTGGAAAGTAGGGTGAGCCACCATCTTAGTTGGCATGGGATCAAAGAGGTTCCTGAGACTTTAAGTTTTAAAATCAATATAACCCAGGTAAGTTCATCACCCTATCTGGAAGGTTTTTGGGGCATGAGGGTGAAGCCCTCAAACCTGGCTCAGAAGGGGCTACATGGGACCAGCTTGAGATCTCCCACCAAGCCAGGAGGGTGACAAAATTCATACCCGGAACTGTTAATTTTGAGGCTATGATGCACAGAACCAGCAACATAGGGGGCATGCACTCATTCAATCGGTTATTCACAGAACATTCATAGAGCATCTACTATGTGCTAGATTTTAGGTGCTGGGGGAACAAAACAGGCAAAGCCTCTACCTTTACGGAGATTCTATTCGAGTGTGTGAAAAAGCAGGTTAAGGATATAGTGGCTGTGTGGGGTCTAAACATTGATCCGGGAAGGTTTCTCTGAAGGGGTGATATCTGAGCAGACACCTGTTGCAGTGAAGGAGCAAACCATGAGAACGTCAAAGGGAGGCTCTATTGCAGGCGGAGGAAACAGAAATAAAGGCTCTGGGAGGTGAGCGTGCCTGTGCAGGAAGGGAAGAAAGGCCAAAAGGGCAGGGGCGAAGGGAGCCAGCCATTGAGGGAATGAAGTGGCAGAGGTGGCCAGGGGCCAGGTGGCTTAGAGCCCTGCAAGCCAAGGTGAGGACTTCGGGTTTTAAACATCAGCTGTTATCATAACGGCAGTTTATTCTTCTTTATTGTGTTCCGAGTGTTGGCCCTATGAGCATCTCTGCTTCATTCTGCCCAACAGAAAAGAATTCGGCTCATGAAAACGCTGTGGCAGGTATTGGGGATAAAAAGCTGGTTTTTAGTTTATAATTTAGTTGGTGGCTGGGGTGGAGGGGATGGAGGGGCCGCCGCTCTGAAAACGTGGGAAAACACACCTACCCTGGGCTCTGAGGGACACGTTGCTCTATTAGAAAGAAACAGTGTTTCCATGCCCAGAGAGGGGAGGGGTCACTTCCGGTGTGCCCCCAGAGCATCATGGGAGGAGTCAGGGGGTGGGGAAAAAAGACCGGAAGTGGCCCGTCGCCACGGTTGGGACCCAGTGGGAGGCGCTGACGAGACTTGGCGGGTAAGTGTGCGTGTGTGTCGGGGTTTGTGAGGCGGGTGGGGTTTGCGCCTTTGCGTCCCCAGGACCTATTCGACCTGTTTGCGCTGGAGGTGACAGAGAATAGCCCCTAGAGGCAGTGTGGCAGGGAGGGGACGGAAGTGGGGCTGGGGAGCGCATTTGAAGGCGGGGCCAGAGGAATGATTCTGGAAACTTCTCGAGCCACCAAATTGCACATGGCGTGTGGGGAAATCGAGCAGAGCCGTGTACTGCGGCGTGCCTCATCCTGTTTGGGTTCCACTCTGTGGGTGCCAGCGGCGTCATTTCTCCGAGTCCTGAGAAAGAGTTAAGGTTCTGTTGCTCAAAGGCACCGCCCTTCCCCCATTCCCATCCGCGCTCTTCACGCCTCCTCTCCTGGCTCGAGACCTTGGGCTTCGAACCTGTGAACCTAGGACCTCCGTCGCCGGAGAGAGCGCCTCGAACCCTAGTTTCTGGGAGAGGGGGTGGGAACACAGCCTGTCCTCCTAGGAAGGCTGGGCTGCTGTAAGCCACGAGAAGCCCTTTCCCGGGGGCTTTCCCCAACGAGGGATTGTTTTTCCTAATTTCTCACCTTCCCCACCGGACAGGCTTTGTTTCTCCTTGTGGGCTCCGGAAGCAGCGTCTTGGTGGCGGCCCTGGGAACCAGGAGGGAGGGATCGGGCTGGCAAATTCCAGCCTTAAGTAAGGTTCTTGCCATCAGCTGCCCACGGCTGGTTCTTGGGCTTCCCACTTAGGAAAATGGGACCCGTGAAGGCCGCCGTGAAGGTGGCCGGGGACACTGGTATGTGTAACACGGGCCCAAACCCCAGCCACGGCCAGGAGGCAGAATTTGGGTTTGCTCCCTGACAGCTGCTGTGTTGGCTCTGGAATGTTAATCCCCGCCCGCCCCGCTGAAAGGTTGCATGAAGGGCAGAGGCTTTTAGCAGGCTGTGCTGATGGGCTCGTCCATCAAATGACCCTCTCCCGCTTCACCTTTCTGCAGTCGGTTATATCCACGTCTTTGATGAGAAGTGGGTGTGAAATGTCCCCGAGGAACGGGTCATTTTTATTTTTTCTTTAAAAAAATAATATATATGTGCCTTTAAAACAATTCCAAAGCCGGAGCTCCTGGCTGGCTCAGTCTTTAGAGCGTGGGACTCCTGGTCCTCAGGGTCGTGAATTCGAGCCTCACCTTGGGTGTAGAGATTGCTTAAATCAGTACACTTAAAAAAATTCTCCTGGGGCGCCTGGGTGGCTCAGTGGGTTAAAGCCTCTGCCTTTGGCTCAGGGTCCTGGGATTGAGCACCACATCAGCTCTCTGCTCAGCAGGGAGCCTGCTTCCTCCTCTCTCTCTGCCTGCCTCTCTGCCTACTTGTGATCTCTATCTGTCAAATAAATAAATAAAATCTTTTTAAAAAATTATCCTAAAAAAATTCTCCACAACTAGTGTTTACGTTATAGAGAGACTGAAACGTAGAATCAAACCGCAAAGGAAAATTTTAAATCTCTCCTAAAATTTTAGCATAGAGTTTATCTAAATTTTGGGGTAAATTCTTTTGCATTCCCCCCACCATGTTTGTAAACATAGACACAACTTTTATTTTTTTAAAAGATTTTATTTATTTGACAGACAAGAGATCACAAACAGGCAGAGAGGCAGGCAGAGAGAGGAAGGGAACCAAGCTCCCCACTGAGCAGAGAGCCCGATGCGGCTGGACCCCAGGACCCTGGGATCATGACCGGAGTGGAAGGCAGAGGCTTTAACCCACTGAGCCACCCAGGCGCCCCTAGACACAACTTTTTAAACCAAGTTTTTAAATCCATACACAGCAGGGATATCAGCCAATAGACAGGATTTTGTGTCCTGCCTTTAAAATTTAAGAGATAATGAAAAGTTTCTTATGGTATTAACCCTTCTTCCACATCATGATTTTTTTTTTAAAGAATTTATTTACTTGGGGGGGGGAGGGAGGGAGGGAGGGAGTGGGAGAGGGGAAGGAAGGGTCAGAGGGACAGAGTGTCTCAGGCAGACAAGTGAGGAACTGGAAATGATAATGACCCAGTACGTGCTCCACAAGAATGAGTTCAGTGTCAAAGGATTAGGAAGGCCCTTAAAAATATTGATGAAGCCATCATACAATTCTGCATAAAAGGACATTCTTGGGGCACCTGGGTGGCTCAGTGGGTTAAGCCTCTGCCTTCAGCTCTGGTCATGATCTCAGGGTCCTGGGATAGAACCCCGAGCCTGGCTTTCTGCTCGGCAGGGGGTTGGCTTCCCCCTCCCCCTCTGCCTGCCTCTCTGCCTGCTTGTGCTCTCTCTCTCTGTCAAATAAATAAATAAAACCTTTTTTTTTTTTTAAAGGGCATTCTTTGTGACTGTATTGTAAAAATTGAAGATAAGGGATGTCACAGCATGTAAGACTGTTTATTACAGTTGGGCTACTGTAAATAATGGTGCAGTGAACATGGGTTGGGAGGGTGTGCATGTATCTTTTCAACTTAGTGTTTTCAATTTTTTTCAGGTAAATACTCAGAAGTGGAATTGCTGGATTGTAGGGTAGTTCTATTTACAAATACTTGAGGAAACTCTGTACTATTTTCCATGGTGGCTGCACCAGTTTGGATTCCCGCTTACCAGTACACGAGGGCTCCCTTTTTTCCCCACATCCTCGCCAACACTCGTTGTTTCTTGCTTGTCCTTCTGTCAGGTATGAGGTGGTGAAATGCTTATTTAAATCTTTTGTCTCTTTAGAAATTGGGTGATCCGTTTTCTTACTGAGTTTTTAGACTTTTTCCAATCTTCTTGATACTAGTCCCTTATCAGGGATGTAACTTGCAAATACTTTCAGTCTGTGGCTTGTCTTTTCATCATCTTTAACAGTGTTTTCAAAGAGTAGCAATTATATTATGATGAAATCCAATTTATCAGTTTTTTCTTCCTTGGCCTTGTGCTTTTTGTGTTGTAGCTAAGAAATCTTTGCCAAAACCAGAGTCACAAAGATTTACTCTCATGTTTACTCCCAGAAGTTTTCGTAATTGGTGTAGTTTTGGTTTTCTCATTGATTAAAAATTTTCTTTAACAAAATTTATTTTATCTATTTTGAATTTTTTTTCATTTTAAAATTTTGTTAGTAATCTTAGATTTGAGATCATGGGCCGTACAGGTTATACTGTAAAGGCTGAAGCTGACAGTGTTGGGACCTGGGGGAGCGTAGATGCTGGAAGAGGGACAGGAGCCCATAAAATACAGTCTTTGCCTAGGTCACTGTTTTTGCTCTACTGACTTCCCTTTTTCTGGAGACCAAACTCCTAACGTTTGCGCGGTACCGTTTCTTTCTTGTTTTATCCTTTGTCCCTCATTTCTTAAGTTTTTTTTTCCCCCTCTGTCTTTCTCTTTGACTTTCTCATTCGCTTGGTCAGAAAGTCCTTGTGTGCTGCCTTCCTAATTCATCTAGTATCCTGCACTCTCATCATTTCCCAAGGCTGTTTTTCCAGTCTGAGCCCCTGTCATTTGTTATCTTTTATTTTACTGTAGGCTCCCAGCTGGTCTCCCAGTTTCCATCTTTGCCGCCTGCAGTCTTTTTCTCAACACAGCAGCCAGAGTAATTTTTTAAAAATGTGTGCTAGTATGTCTTCTCTACTTTAAACTCTCCGCAGCTTTGACATCTCACTGTAAAGACTGTGAAGGCTGTGGAGAGGCCCTCAGACCTTACGTGACTGGGCCCCTGGTTCCTCTCTTATGTTATAACTCTATCTTGCTCGTTCTCCTCCAGCCCCTGAGACATGTCAACTTGCCCCCACCTCAGGGCCTGTGCATTTTCTGTTTTTCCCTCAGCCTGGAAGTATTCTGACCTCGCGTACTCACTTGGCTTATTCTCTTGGTTCCTGCAGGTCTCTGCTCAAATGTCTTTTTTTTTTTTTAAGATTTTAATTATTTGAGAGATAGCGTGCCTGCATGTGCCTGAGCGGGACAGAGGGAGAGGGAGATGCAGACTCCCCACAGGGAGCCCAGCCCTGCTTCTTTATTTCCCATGAGCACTTATCATCTGACATGTTACATGCTTTCTTATTCGTTGGTTGCCTTTCTGCCCTTGTAGAATGTAGGTTTCCAGCGGGCAGGAACTCTCTTTGCTCACTGATATCCCCACAGAGCATAGTACAGTGCCTGGCACAGAGTAGATGCTCAGTAACTACTTGTGGAGTGGATCAATGAAGGGGTCCTGTCTGGAGAAGGAGACTTAGGAAGTGTTTTCCTTAGTGACTTATAACAATCTAGAGACATTTAATAAAATCAAGTCCAGCAAAAGATATTTGTATGTGTGTTTGTGTGTGTGTTGCGGGGGTGTGTTAGGGGTGGGAAAGGCGATGCTGGGTGGTGATGGAGGTACAAAATACTGAATGCTCTGCAAGGCCATATATAGTATTAAAAAACAGGTGAGAACTCTATTTGAGAGTAAATAAGTTTGTAAATGAAAAAAATGAGTATGAGTTTGCTTGAGTTTTTATTTACTCAACATTAAGAGAAAAATGAGCATCATAAGTGGCCCAGAATAGCACATTTTGTGCATTTCTTCAGCCTCTTGGCAGCATCAGGCAGATGTGTTCACTCTGCACTGACTTTCGTGTGGACCTCCCGGCTCTTCGCCCGCAGCTTGTTGACCTGGGACTCGGCAATGTCAGCCCGCTCCTCAGCCTCCTCCAGCTCGTGCTGGAGCTTGCGGAATTTAGCAAGGTTGGTGTTGGATTGTTCCTCCTGAGAGGAAAGATAAAATTGTGAGAATTAGACTTTGTGATTCTCACTGCACTTGTCACCAAATAGGATTATTTCCTCAACTCAGATATGTCCTTCTTATGGCCTGTTTGGCATGTCTGACTTCAAATCTGGACAGAACTTGTCACTTCAGTTGTGTATTTTTTTCACTCTAAAGAATGAAAGAAGAAACACTTTTGAAGTGGAAGGACAGCCTTAGTGTGTCAAAGCCGTATGTCCGTGAAATCCATTTCTGCTGCATGGACCGGGTAGAAAGAAGGAAGAGAGCCATGTGCCCTGACAGAGTTTAGTAAGTAAATGCAAGGTCAAGTTTCAACTTTGAGACAACCTCACTTAGCAATTTTTTGTCATATATTTTGACTCTGGTATACAGAGAAAGGGAAAAAGTGGGAAAAATGGGTCTGAGAAGATGTGTGCATCTGTTGGTTTTACTTATTACCACTTGAGCTCCTCCCTTCCTTCTTCCCTCTCCTAACTTCCTGTCTACTTCCAACCTACCACATTGTGTCTGGAAGAATGGGGAACATCAGGAAAAGTGAGGCTGGAGAATCTTCTAGCATGTTCTTATTTGCTATAGTACATGTGGAGAGATGAGCCCCTGATGATACCGGTCGTGTCAGGAACGAGTCAGCTGGGGTAAAGATTTATGTTTGGCTCTTGAGAACACTTGGTCTTGTTCATTTCTAGAGAGGAGTATTTATCGTGGACTACAGTTGTGATGATGCAGTCTTTGCCGCTATCAAGGTGGGTTATTTGGAACTTTGTTTTATCCCCCCAACTCTTACAAAATGCCCAATAATAAAAATATCTCCTCTTAAAGTCCTATTCTGTAATCAGGATTTGGGGGTAAGTTCATGTTTATAATCTCTCATACAATATGAGTGGTATATTAATTGAATTTAAATTCAAAACAAAACAATTAAAAATATGAGTGGCATATTCTGACTTTGCTTGTTTTCTCATTGACACATTCTTTTTTTTTTTAAATTTTTTAAAAGATTTTTTATTTACCTATTTGACAGAGAGATCACAAGTAGGCAGAGAGGCAGGCAGAGAGAGAGGAGGAAGCAGGCTCCCCGCTGAGCAGAGAGCCTGACGCGGGGCCCGATCCCAGGACGCTGGGACCATGACCCGAGCCGAAGGCAGAGGCTTAAACCACTGAGCCGCCCAGGCGCCCCGACACATTCTCTTAATATACTTTCCACCCCAAAAGTAGTTTTCTTCTCCCTCAAGGGCTTAAAGGTACTCACAGCCTCCTCAGCTTGTCTCTTGTATGATTTCACCTTCGCTTGTAATTTATCTACCAAGTCCTGCAGCCTGAGAACATTCTTGCGGTCTTCCTCAGTCTGGCGGTGTGAAAGAACAGTCTGCATTCAGTACAATGGAATGAGCCACTTACAGGCGATAAAATCATACCACTTTGGTGTGATGGCAGGTGGACCTCGGGTAAACTTGGTCAACCTGCGCCTTCCTCTGTAGTATTAACAGTAGCCATTCTTTCTAAATGTCCACACTGTGCAGGCACTGTGTTAGGGAATTCTGCACATCTTCTCTGAATCTCGCCTCCCTACTCTGAAGAGTACATGCTGTTACTCTCTTTTATAGGGAATGAAACTAAGGTTTAATTGTTAAGCAACTTACCCAAGTTCAAAAATTAAGAGGGGCCAAATTAGGACTAATGTCCTGTTCATCTGGATTTAAAACCTGTATCGTTTTCTCTGATACACAATTTTCTAAAGTCTTCCATGCCTCTCCTAGCTTAGAAAAGGGTCTGAGACAAGCATTTTTATCCTTTGCCCCTTTATTTATATATTGAGTTCAGGTGGATTTGTTTGTGAGCACCACATAAATAGTTAAACAGATTGTCAGTTTCCCTTTGGGCAGGAAGTCTGGATGTTCTAGAAAGTTTTTCCCTTTACCTGGTAGGTGAGTTCCTTTACTCTTCTCTCATGTTTCCGCAAACCTTTAACAGCCTCAGCATTACGTTTCTGCTCATTTTCAACCTCTCCTTCAAGCTCACGTACCTACAACCAAGAAAGATACGTATATAGCCAGTCTTAGGGGATATTAATTAGCTCACAACCTGCTGAAGATATTTTGGCTGAATGCCTTCAGCCTCAGGACAATGATGGGCTTTAATATATAGGGAGAGAGAAAAAGAGAGGGAGTGTCCTTTTCCCCCTCCCAGATTCAGAGAGATTGTGAGACCCACCCTGGCCTCCAGTTTCTGGATCTGCTTCTTCCCGCCCTTCAGGGCCAGCTGCTCAGCCTCGTCCAGACGGTGCTGCAGGTCCTTCACCGTCTGCTCCAAGTTCTTCTTCATGCGCTCCAGGTGGGCGCTGGTGTCCTGCTCCTTCTTCAGCTCCTCGGCCATCATGGCCGCCTATTTAGTAAATGCATTGAGACAATAAGGAAACCTAGTAATGGCAGGTAACACACGTGTGTCAGTAAAACCCATGCTGAGCTTGCTCACATCAGTGATGGCCTTCTTGGCCTTCTCTTCTGCATTGCGTGATTCTTGAATGACTTCTTCCACTTCACTCTGGAGTTGTGAAACGTCATTTTCCAATTTCTTCTTGGTGTTGATCAGGCTGGTGTTCTGTTAAAAGTAATCAATGGAAAGTTGTAAGACTTGCTGTTTGCCAATGTGGGATTTTACAGACGTCTTACTGGTTGGCTTGTGCGGCGGACCTGACAGCAACAGTTTACTCAACTTTAAATATTTGTTCAGTGCAAAATATTAATCATTTGAAAGATTGGAACAGCCCCTCCCACTACCCCACTGTCTATCTAATTTATGCATGAGGACTTTTGAGATTTAAGAATGCCTATATTAATTAATTGCTCTTTCAATTATATTTCAATCAGACATTACTAGTGTTCTATCCTCAAAAGGTTGGAAATAGCAGAAAATAATTGATTTTTTTGTGAGTGCCTGGCATTGGGAGTTTTTCAGTTGGGAAAGGATCTATTCTCTGATAACTTTCATCGTTTGCTCCCTGGGGGAATACTGAGTTAGTCTTAGGAAAATATTTTATTAAAATTTTAACCCAGTGCTTCTCAAAGGGAATCAGCACTGCCTCAGTGTGTATTTGGAAACATTTGGAGGTAGGTGTTTTTGCTTGTTAAAATGACCACCCGATGCTACTGCATTTAATGTCCAGACAAATCAGCAATGCCCTGCAGGAGTCCCGTACAGTAAACACAACAGCACTAAATGCAGAAGGACTCCTGACGAGAAACACTAGGTGGCACATTTTTGGATTCCGGAGTTAACAAATCATCTTTATTCAAGTTTATTCTAAATCATGGTTTTCAAGATCTAAGAGTCAAAACTCTAAAGATTTTTTAAATAAAACTCTCCTTTTAGAGATTAGAAAATCTTAAAAAAGACATATAGGAACACACACCAAAAAATCGCCTATAGTCCCACCATTCCAAGATAACTGCAGTTAATATTTTAGAGCTTATCCCCCATCCTTTTTTATATACATATATTTATAAAAATGGAGCATTTTCCTACTGTAATTCTGATCCATCACTCAAAAGTACACCAGCATTTGCCTGATGTGGAGGTCTTACCTGGGTGTGCAGGAGCTGGACGCGCTCACTGGCATCCAGGAGCTCCTGTTCTGCGATTTTCCTGCTCCTCTCCGTCTGCTCCAGAGTGGCCCGCAGCTCCTCGATCTCGGCCTGCAGCAGGTTGGCTCTGCGCTCCACCATGGCCAGCTGCTCCTTCAGGTCCTCCTGGCCCCTCAGGGCGTCATCCAGGTGCAGCTGGGTGTCCTGTTAAGTTAAAAAAAAAAAAAGCCTTAGATACTCTGAAGGGGATGAGAACATCCCAGGAGGTGAACTGGCAGAATGTACTGGTGCCAAGAGCAGGAAGTGACAGGCCTGTCATTTGAGTGTGAAAATGGTGATGTCACTAGCTTAGGTGAATGAGAATGATCAGGAGACAGAGTCTCATTCTATTTATGCCATTAACTGGTTATTTTTTCATGTGTGAATAACTAATGTCTGTCACTTACAGAGTATTTTCCATATGCTCTCCCTAGTACTTGACATCTGTTATCTCATTTGATTCTCGCAGGAACCCTATGAAGTGGGTAGTTTCATTCTTATTTTGTAGAAGCAGCAGCAGAAGTTCTGAGAGGTTAAATCGTTGGCTTAAAATCAGGCAACTAGTAAGTAACACAACTAAGGCTCAGCCTCAGGCTTATTGGTACCAAAGTCTTGTACTCTCTCCCATCTCAAAGCTTATCTCTGGGCTTCTGTTTGTTCTTTTATATAGCATTTCTGTAAAAATATATTCTGTGCATATTTAGCTGTCTCCATACTGTGATCGGTATAATTTGTTAAAAGAAAAAAAAAACTGGGTTGTTTAGCACAAAGATGTTTTGCTGAATGGAGGACAGGTCACTTCCCTGACTTAGCTGTTGATGTGGACCTGTTTACCTTCAGGATGCCTTGCGTGTTCCTGTAGTTCCTCAAACTCTCTGCAGCCACGCGGTTGGCATGGTTCAGCTGGATTTCCATCTCATTGAGGTCTCCTTCCATCTTCTTCTTGAGCCTGATGGCATCATTCCTGCTCCTGATCTCAGCATCCAGCATGGTCTGCATCGACTCCACAACCCTGATGTGGTTTCTCTTCAGCTGGTCGATTTCCTCATCCTTCTCAGCAATTTTCCTGTCGACCTCAGACTTGACTTGGTTCAACTCCAGCTGGATGCGCAGGATCTTTCCCTCTTCATGTTCAAGAGATGCCTTAGCAAAATAGTGATCAATTAATAATGGAAAATAACTTAAATATTTGGAGTGTATTGCCTTGTGAGCCAAACTTACTACCATCAGTTTTTCTGATTTTACAAAGTACAACACAACAGTTCCCGGAACCTGCTAGGTAAATAATTTATTTTTTATTTACTCAGTCAGATTGTATAGGGCAGCTCTGTAATAACAGTGCTTTGTAAAGTATTAAGTGCTGTGTAAGTATTATTCATATGAGTACTAACAGAACTCACTTTTAAACTCATGTAGGAAAAATGAACCCTCAGTCTGTTTTATACATTAAAATGTTTGTAGAAATTCTCAATTTAAAAACATTTTTCTGATTACAGAATATATGTTCACTGTAGAACATGGGGCAATATATAAAAAAAAGGAAAACTTCCTATTGTGTGCCCTACCCAAAGATGACCATTTTAATATGGGACATATTTTTTAGTTTTCCTACTTATACATATATTTTTACGTGATGAAATTATAGTGTGTATTCACATGTGTCTTTTTTTTTTTTTTTTTTTTTTTTTAAAGATTTTATTTATTTATTTGTCAGAGAGAGAAAGAGCGAGAGAGCACAGGGAGACAGAGTGGCAGGCAGAGTCAGAGGGAGAAGCAGGCTCCCCGCCGAGCAAGGAGCCCGATGCGGGACTCGATCCCAGGACGCTGGGATCATGACCTGAGCCGAAGGCAGCTGCTTAACCAACTGAGCCACCCAGGCGTCCCTTCACATGTGTCTTTGCTTTAAAATTATTGTCCACCATAAATACTTCCCCATATTAATTATATTTAGTGGTTGGATACAGTTGCATCATATGAATGTTCCATAGTTAGCTTCATCTTGCTCTGGGATTGGAAATCTTTGTGCTTAAAGATTTACCTTCATTTAAGAGAATTTTCCTGAGGCAGATTCTTATAGAATTGATGGGTCAGAGTATTACATTTTTTTTTTAAGATTTTTATTTATTTGTCAGAGAGAGAGAGAGAGAGAGAGCACACAAGCAGGCAGAGTGGCAGGCAGAGACAGAGAGAGAAGCAGGCTTCCTGCCAAGCAAGGAGCCCGATGTGGGACTCGATCCCAGGGCCCTGGGATCATGACCTGAGCCGAAGGCAGCGGCTAAACCGACTGAGCCATCCAGGCGTCCCCAGAGTATTACATTTTTAAGGCTTTTGCTGACTGTTGCCAAATCGTCCTTCATAAAGGCTGTACAAATAGTTCATATTCTCCCAAGTGCTGTAATAATGGATCCATCGCCCACTTCGAGTGTTTTCACCCATGTCTTTGATTTTCCCCCTTAGCAGAATAATATGTACCTCTGCTTCCTCTAAGGCAGCCTGAATGTCACATTTCTCTTGTTCCACTTGCTTCTTTATTTTCTCCAGTTCATGGATTTGCTTCCCTCCCTCAGCAATCTGCTCAGTGAGGTCAGAAATCTCCTCTGTGGGTGAACAGACAGGGGAGGAGCGGTCAGAATCATGCAGCATTGCAAGGGTCTTGCCAGGGCTGTTGGAAGTACAGAAGTTCAAGAGCACTCACGCTGCAAGTTCTTGTTCTCTCGCTTGAGGCTTTCGACGTGATCCAGGGATTCCTCGTAGGCATTCTTGACCTTGAACAGCTCAGTGCTGAGCGCTCGGGCCTCCTTCTGGGAGGCCTCAAGTTCAGCCTGAGTTTCCTCATACTTCTGTTTCCACTCCGCCAGGACCTGAAAAGCACCAAATTGTCAGCTTCTGCAAGGAGAAAGGGAGACCAAGTAAACATTGATGAAGTTTAAGCAGGGTGGGCCACCTTGTCGAAGTTCCTCTGCTTCTTGTCCAGGGCGGCGCAGGCCGCGTTGGTTCTCTCCACGTCCAGCATGAGGTCCTCCACCTCATTCTGGAGCCGCTGCTTCGTCTTTTCTAGAGAAGCGCATTTGGCATTCACGGCTTCTACGTGCTCCTCGGCTTCTTGCAGACGCTGGGCCAGCTTCTTCCTGGAACGTTAGCCGGGCAGTTAAGGAGAGTGGTCTGGAACCGGGGCAAGCGATAACATTATAGAAGCAGGCCTGCTTCTATAATGGCAGAGAACATACGGTTATCCAAGCTGTGGCAGCCAGAGCTGCTTTTTGGATCGGTCCTTCATGAAGAGGTCCGAAGTGGCGAGCCCCTGGGTTCAGCCCTTAGAAGCTGCTGCTGGTGCTCCATTGTACGTGTCTTACTACAGGAGTAATTCAGGGTTTTCAGGATTTGCGATTGAGTCTGGTCGCACAAAATGATTATTCAGGACAATTTTATTGATTGATGTATATATCTCATCTCATTCCAAAAAGGATTTGAGGCTAACTAGATATTTTACTGGGCAAAAGTGTACTGAGCATACTCAATTTGCTTTCTGACTTTCCATTTCATTTTATGTACTTTTTCCCTAGAGAAAAATAGATAATTTCTGTTAATATGTATTTGGAGTTCTCACCAGAGAGAGAAATTGATGGATAAATCAGGACAGTTTAAGCAAGGCAAGTTTTCTTTTTTCCTTTTGAATTGCCCACATTCTTAATGCCCACTCCCCATTGAGTGCTAACTCTACATCCTAGCGGCACAGAAAATCCTTTCACCCTGAAGCCCAAGAAGATCTACTTGAAGGTCTTCTGTGGTCTATACACAGACTAAGGGTTTATTTTATTTAGACCAACCCTGGACATTATGTACAGTTTGGTGGCCTCCAGCATGGGTTTGAAGAGCTGTGTCTTCCTACTGCAGTACTGAGGAAGGTGGGCTCTGGAATCAGGATATCTGGTTTTAATCCCAGCTGTACTCTCTATTAATCATGTGCTCTTGGGTTAGTTGGTAACCTCTCACAGCCTGTTTCCTCCTCTGTAACACAGGAATAAAACATGATGCTGCTATGAAAACTAAATGAGCTAATGTGTATATATAGTACTTGACACATAGTGTGCGCTCCGTAAATTTAGCGTCTATTATTACTGTTATGTTACCGTCATCGATATCATCATCATGTTGTTTCTGAGAGTTGCTGGGTTGTGCAGCTAGAAACCATGTCATTTTCCTCCCCCAGTGTTCACAGCACGTACTTGGCCTCCTCCAGCTCCTCCGTGCGCTGGATGGCGTCCGTCTCGTATTTGGTCCTCCACTGGGCCACCTCGCTGTTGGCCTTGGACAGCGCCCTCTGCAGCTCGGCCTTGCCCTCCTGCTCCTCCTCATACTGTTCCCGCAGCAGGTCACAGTCGTGGCGGGAGGACTGCAGGGCGTGGGCCAGGGCGTTCTTGGCCTGCGGGAGGACTAGTTCAGTGACTTGAATGCATTTTTTCAGTGATACATAATTTATATACCCAGACTAGAACCTAAAGGGATGTGCTTCGATTTGCTCAGCGAAGATCTTTGGTAAAACTCACTTTAGTTTCTTCTTCCAGCTGACGTTTCAGCTCCTCGATCTGCTGCGTGGATGCTTGTTTGCTTCTTGAAAGCTGAGAGACTAAAGCATCTTTCTCATCTAATTGTCGGGAATATTCACCTAAGAATAGCAGACGTAAATGAATTGGTTAATGGCATAAAACTAAGCTTAAGCTTTCATATTTGTGTATACATGTACATTTATATACGTATATACATCAAATATGTATTTTATCTGCTTCTAAATATGGGTATAGAACTGGTTGGAACTGGAGGTAAAAAGCAGAAATGCCACAGAAGTGTCACAGGTAAACTATTCTGCCGATTCTCGCTTTGTATTCTTTCTTACTTGCTCAGCACGTTGCACCAGATTGTTTATTTCCTTCTAAAGTGGAAGGGAGTATTGCTGTTTCTCCAGAACCTCTGGAATCACTTTTATCTAGTATATAGTTTCAGGGCCCAGGGGAAGGTCCGCACCTGCTTCTGTCTGCAGACGCGCTCTCTGAGCCGTCAGGTCATTGATCAGCCGCTGCTGCTCCTCTTCCTTGGTCTTAAGTTCACTCACCTGGTCTTCTAGAGCACGACACATCTTTTCAAGGTTCCCCTATGGGATGTGGCAGTGAAAGATGAGTCACTGAGTGCAGTAAGAAAAAGTTAAAACTTGAGTAAAAATATTTTCAAGTATTTTTAGAGTGAATAAATTCAAGCATGAGTAGAAAGTTATGGTGCCAACTTGATGGGACAGGCTAAGATTTCAGCATGGTGAGGGTGGAGTGTCCCTGAAGTAGCCCTTGTTGGAGCCCATTCATTTTCTCCAACAATACTGACACGTGCTTAAAGTGGATTTTGAAATCGTCTTAATAGGTTATAAGGAAATGCTAACAGAAATGAAGTAGAGTGGAATATATTAGAATAGGAAATATTAGATTAGTGCTATAAATTGCCAGTAAGCAATGTTTAGTGACAGAACAAGGAGTATTCTGTCAGGTTATTAATTACCATCAGTTAGAGATGGTTTGGGGTACCTTGGCTTTGGAAATAGCCTCTGCGTTACTGGCGAGGTCATCAATCTCCATCTTCATCTCGCTCTTCTCCTTCTCCAGCTTCTGCTTGACCCTCTGCAGGTTGTCTATCTGCTCCCCAAGCTCGGCCACGCTGTCCGCGTGCTTCTTCCTCAGGGTGGCCGCCGTGGCTTCGTGCTGCAGGGTGGCCTCCTCCAGGTCCCTGCGCATCTTCTGGAACTCGGCCTCGCGCTTCTTGTTCATCTCGACCTGGGCAGAAGTGGCCCCACCGGCTTCCTCCAGGCGCTCGCTGATCTCCTCCAGTTCCCGGGAGAGGTCAGAGCGCTGCTTCTCTGCTTTGGCCCGGGAGGCCCGCTCTGCCTCGATTTCCTCCTCTAGCTCCTCAATGCGGGCCTGGGGGTGACACATCAACATTAACATAAACTCATCTCAGTCTCAGGGTTTTTGGGGTACAGAAAAAAGTGAAGGTGAGATGGTTCACCTGCAGCTCTTTGATCTTCTTCTGTAGTTGAACTTCTACTGCCTGCTCATCTTCAATTTTGCTTAGCAGATTGCTGATTTCAAATTCTTTCCTGTGGACAGAAGACCAAGACATATTACTACTCATGAATTGAAAGATGATATTACATGGAATTTTTTTCTGGAGTTCCTACTTTTTGAGTTTCTCATCAAGTTGCTGCTTGTCATTTTCTATATCCATTGTGGATTCTTGGGCCAATTTTAGGTCTCCCTCCAGTTTCCTCTTTGTTCTTTCTAGATCCATTCGAAGTTTCTTTTCTTGCTCTAGAGACCCTTCAAGCTAATGAGAAAGGAAAATATGTTAAACATTGAAAATGTTTTTTAAAAAATCCTTTAGAGGGATATCAAAAACACACTTACGTCATCCACTTGCTGCTCTAGCTTGGCTTTAGCCTTGGTCAGGGTGTTGACTTTGTCCTCTTCTGCCTGCAGGTCATCCAGGGTCTGCTGGTGGGCCTCTTGGAGAGCTTTCTTCTCCTTGGTCAGCTTTGCGATGGTTTCGTCCAGACCTGCCATCTCTTCTGTGAGGTTTTTCACCTTAAAGAATTAAAAAGAGAAATGATAGCTGTGCTAAAGCATGTTAGTAGGGTGGCAGAATGTCTGTATGGTAGAACAGAATATGACGCATACCTTGTTCTCCGTGGCGTGCTTCTCCTTTTCAACCTTGGCCAGGGTCAGCTCAAGGTCGTCAATGTCTTTCTTGAGCTCTGAACACTCGTCCTCCAATTTCCTCTTCTTGGCCGTTAGCTCGGCGTTGATCTCCTCCTCATCTTCTGCCCTCTCAGTCACCTCCTTGATCTTGGCCTCCAGCTGGATTTTGTTTTTGATCAGTTGCTCACACCTTTCCTCTGCATCAGCCAAGGCATCAGCTTCCTGTGGAGAGATTCATTAAGGTCATTAGAGAGCTTGTTACGATTTTGAACTTGTTCTTTGCACAAAATAGTAGTGTTTGCTGACTTTTGGTGCCTTTTTCAGTATGAATGTATATTAAACTTAATTGAACATTATTACATGGCCTGGGGAAATGGAGCTAATTAAAAGCAAGACTATAGACTTAGAAGCAAATTAATTTGAAAAATGACTGGATTGAAGTGTCTAGGAGAATGATTGGCCATGGGAAGCCTAAGGTCTTGTCTCAGTATTGTCTCCATATGGATGAACGTGGGCAAATTACTTTATTCCTTTATCTTTTGTTTTCTGATATGTAGTTGAGAGGGCGGGAATAAATGATCATTAGGAACGTTTCAGGTGTGATGTTAAAAGTTTTTTTTAAAGAATTTATTTATTTATTTGTCAGAGCACACAAGCATGGGGAGTGGCAGGTAAAAGGAGAAGCAGGCTCCCCACTGAGCACGGAGCCCCACGTGGGATTTGATCCCAGGACCCTGGGGTCATGACTTGAGCCAAAGGCAGATGCTTAACTGACAAAGCCACCCAGGTGCCCCCAAAGATTTTGACTTATGTAAGTTAGATTTGGTTTTGCTCATTCCCTGTTCACCTTAAGAAACTAGTTGTTTGGGGCGCCTGGGTCGCTCAGTGGGTTAAAGCCTCTGCCTTCGGCTCAGGTCATGATCCCAGGGTCCTGGGATCGAGCCCCACATTGGGCTCTCTGCTCAGCAGGAAGCCTGCTTCCTCCTCTCTCTCTGCCTGCCTCTCTGCCTACTTGTGATCTCTGTCTGTCAAATAAATAAATTAAAAAAAAAAAAGAAACTAGTTGTTTGACTGAATTTGAAAAGGAAAAGAAAAAGAACTTAAATAATTTTATGCCTGTGAATACATTTCCATGAACCATTTGTTGATACACTCACAACCTTCCTGATAGTCCACAGCAGTGCTGTAAATGTCCACAGTTTTCATTTGTACTTTAAGGATCACCTGTTAGTCTCAACATGAATTTTAGAATATACAAGAATGTGTAATTTTGAGGCATTACATAGCCCCAAACAGTTTTTATGAGTGACTGAGGAATTCAAATACAAATCAGCTCAGCCTTATTAGATTACTCTTGCCTGGGGAATTTCTTTAACTTCTCACTCAGTGTTTGTTTTGTTCATAGCTTATGTTTTTTAAATGCTTAAATGAATGACAATGGGGACTTCCCAGGGGTCCTTTGCTCTTATTTTTAATAGTGATGCATTTGGTAAGTGTTTATTCACTGACTGATGACAAGAACTGTGAAGAGACGCTAGGCTGAAGCAGCTGTTGGTTTCGTGTCTTGGGAAGATGTAACCTTCATGTAAGTGAAAGTATCAGAAGGGAAAGTTGAAAATAGCTTTAAGATTTTAGGGAAACTATCCTTTTCACAGGTTTTTTCATGACAGTGGTGGGCTTTTGAGCCATGCAAATGGGAGGTTGTGCTTGGCCAGAGTACTGGTCCAGTCTGTCCCCCCCACCCCCAATTACCACTTCTTCCTGAGCTAGTAAACAGAAGCTTTAAGAGCTTGGGATGTCTGTCAGAGGAGGGCTCACAGAGGGAACTTGGCTCTACCTTATACTCTGGTTGCTCAGTTCATGTAACTGCAGGCAGATTTATTGAGCTAAATCTCAGGGGTTAGGGATGGAGAGAAATAAGAATAAGGGGCACCTGCACCCCGGTGTTTATAGTAACAATGTCCACAGTAGCCAAACAGGCAAGAGCTGAGATGTCCATTCGACAGATGAATGGATAAAGAAGATGTGGTTCGTATATACAGTGGGATATTACTCAGCCATCAGAAAGGATGACATCTTACCATTGCCACTGATGTGGTTGGAACTGAAGGGTATTATGCAGAGCGAAATAAGTTAGTCAGAGAAAGACCGTTACCATATGGTTTCACTCATATGTGGAATATAAAAAACAGCATAGAGTATCGTAGGGGAAGGGAGGGAAAACTGAATGGGAAGAAATCAGAGAGGGAGACAAACCATGAGAGACTCTTATGTATAAGAAACAAACTGATGGTTGCTGGAGGGGAGAGGAGTGGAGGCATGGGGTAACTGGGTGAGGGCACGTGATGTGATGATGAGCACTGGTGTTGTATGCAACTGATGAACCAGAAGCTTCTGCTTCTGAAACTAATGAGATACTGTATGTTGGCTACTTGAATTTAAAAAAAGAATAATGGCCTTTTTAAAATTTCAGTACAGTCTCAAACTTGCATCTGGAGAATAGGATGATCCTCATAAGGCTGGGATGAAGCACACCAGGCAAATGGGTAAGCTATCTAACTGCAAGCTGGAGCCTTGCCTTTAAAAGGCTTCCTTCGTGGCTGCTAGTTTTGTGATATTATTGAATGGTCTTTAGTCCTCCCTTTCCCATTTGTAATTCGGAAGTCATTGTGCATATCTTCCTCACAGGACTACTGAAAGGTAAGTGAAACACCTAAAAAAGTAACTTGAGATTTTTCTTTTCCAAGACAAGGCTGTTTGTAAATCTGAAGTAGGTATGCCTTCCAGAAATGCTGCGGTAACATGTTGCATTCAGAATACAGAATACTCACGGACTGAACCTGGAGCTGCAGGTCATTTTTCTCTTTTAAGAGAGTGACCATTTTTTCCTCCAGTTCCTTCCTTTTGGCCTCTGACTTGGCGAGCTCGTCTTTGATTTTCTGAAACTCTTCCTTCATGGTGGCCATCTCCTTCTCGGTCTCTGCACTCTTGAGGAGCGGCTTGATCCTGAAGAAGAGCTTCATCCAGGGCCAGTGCTTGACGTTCATGAAGGCGCGGACGTTGTACTGGATGCAGAAAAGGGCTTCTCTGAAATGATGTAAAAATATCAGCGTCGATCAAGTCACCGGGACCAGTGTTACCGTTGTCAGTTTTTATTTTACTCACAGGTTCCCCTTGTGGTGAGCCCCCAGGTGTCAATGATACAGCAGAGTTCGTGTATGTTCCATGCGGGCTTTATACAGACACAGACACACTCATCGTAGTGCCCAGTGTAACCAGTTTGCTAAAGTGTATGGCTCATATTGAGCAGTTCTGTGTTCTCAAGACCCTTACCACACTAGCAAAGGAGCAGACCGTAGAGCAGGAATAGTCCGCACGTATGAGGAACACATACCAGTTTAAGATCATTTGAAATATTGCAGCATTGGTGATTTGGGAGTGGACGTGGCATTTGTGAGTTGGTTGTGTTGCCAGGCCGTTGGCCTGCAGAGTGAGCTGTGAGATGACACCGGGTGCTGAGATGCCCCGCCTGAGGAGTTTAGGATTTAGCACGTCTTTCTTGAAGCCTTTCCTCTTATTTTGATTACCACTGAATTATCCACTCATAACTTCTGTTAGCTTTTTCAGATAATGTACTGGCTTTTCTCAGATTCTTTCAAATACCTCATTCTTATTTGCTTAATTAGGTTGTTAATATCTATAGGTGATTTAGCATGCATTGAGCACCCAAATTTGTTTTATCTAAGTACAATTTTTAAATAGTAATAAAAGATGTCCCTTCTGCAAACTGTAGCACTAGACTAGCAAGCTTTGCTGTATACCTCTTCAAGCTTATTAAAGTGAAAATTCACTTTCTGTATAGGTCCAAATTATGAGAACCATGACTCTGAGAAGGCAAATACCATGACACAAACCACAATGTAGACACGTGGGAAGGACTTGGGAACACTTACAATACCAGTCCAAGTAAGCAGGGGAGGAGCAAAATGAATGCCAAGTGTGTTGGTGGGGGGCGGGGGGGGGGCAGGGAGTGCATCAGTGCTGGATAGATAGAGCTGGATGAGGCTCACTGGAGAAAGGACAAAGGCAAGTTCTGGATTGGTAAATAAGTACATTAGGACGAAGGGGAAAGGCTGGGGCAAACAGGAAAACAGGAGATAAGCAAATTACTCAGCCTGGCTGGACAAGGCTGTGTGGTTGGAAATGACGGAGGTCCTGGGGAATACAGAGGGCCTTGACAGCCACGCAAGGCAACTGGATTTGTCATGGGGGGCCAGGGGGAGCCACAGACTGAGATAAGCATGTTGGAAACTGTGCTTATTGCACGTTATTCTGGTAGCTCTGTATGAGGTGGATAGACAGGGAGAAGCTGGAGGGAGTACAAGTGTGAGGGCTCAAGAGAAGGCGGATATGTCTTAGCGGTATGTTTTAATCGTGTGAAAGGCATGTATTTGCCACAAAATGAAAGTTAATAAATGAGAAGGGCTGGGTGATAGTCCCATAGGGACTTTACAATGCAGATAATCTGCACTGTTACCTCCTTTGCAACATTTTCTGATACTCGACCCTCATTAGGAATCCCCTGCAGACGGCCTGAGTTCTTGTTATAATCTGGGCCAACTTTTCATCTCTCATTTCTTCCAGAAGACCCAGAAGTCCAGCTTTGAAGAAAACCTGGAAAAAGGGAGAATCCCGAGTCTTCCCCATGGTACAGGAGACACAGAAATAGCAGAAGGGCATGGAGCAGGTAGGAATAAATGACAGATATACCTTGGTATGTCCAAATTTATACTGGGTGTGGTCAATATCAATAGAGGCAAGAAGTTTCTCCGAAGCCTTCTTGCTGTCAATGAACTGTCCTTCTGGAATGGCGCTTGCATTTAAAACTTTGTATCTGTTCAGTCAAACAAAGGAGAGAATGATTAGCGAGGTATGATTATATGGGGAAACCAACTGACCCCAAAAACTTGAGAGAAAAAGTAAAAGAAAATCCAGCTGTCCTTCAGGTGCAGATAGTAACACAGTGTGATTTTTCTGTAGTCTAATGCATGTGTCCTTCCTATTTATAAGAAATACCACCTCTTCGAACTGTCATCCTGTCCTACTGCCAGAAGACTATATTATCTGATTTCTTAATTTTATAGCATTTACTAAGCAGGGCACATGAGATACGATGAACAGAGGACAACAATTAAGATGATAGAATGTTCACAGCATTCAGTGAAATACAATAAAGAGGAACTGGCCTTTGTTTAAAATCCCCATAAAGGATCCTGCTCGGGAACCCCTTCCTGCAGATGCGGATCCCTTCCAGCACCCCGTTGCACCGCAGCTGGTGCAGGACAAGTTCATGCTCCATGGCCCCTGAGAGGAAGAGCACACATGCCTCATTTCATGGTCTAAAGCAAGCACCCTGGAGCTTGTTGGGGTATCAGATGGGTCTTACCTGGAGTCTTGGTTTCGTTGGGGATGATGCAGCGTACAAAGTGGGGGTGAGTGCTCCTCAGGTTGGTCATCAGCTTATTTAGATTTTCCTAGAAAGCCAGATAGAAGGGACTTGATGAGAAAGTTTGATTTCAGATTGCTTTTTTGAAATTATTTGGAGTGAACCTAGACACTCCCTTAACTGTGAGGGATAAGCCTCTGAGATTTCAACTGGTCTGTATTTTTAAGGTCTTCAGGGTTCTAGCCTGCCAGTTAGTCACAAGGCCAAGCGCTGGGAAGAAATGCAGCTCTCCAGGGTATTCATTTACAACAGCTAGGATCTATTCTCTAAACAAACTGCAAATCCCGTAGCCTTGATGCATAGGAATTGCTCTCGCCTGGGAATCAGAAGACAGAATCTGTGGTCTCATTCTGCCACTGATGAGCTGCTTGACTGTAAAATCCCACTTGTCTTTCTGGACCTTAATCGGTAAGGAGTTGAGATTACCTCTAAATCCTCTTCCATCTGTCTCAGTGCTAGTAATTTTCACAGTTGTAGTTGACACTGGGAACCTGAGCTAGCCCTTGTCCCGCCTTTGCCATTCCTTCCTTGAAGTTGTTATTATCCATGGAACCTGTGACTGCTTGTTTGTAATTTTTTTTTTTTTGACGAGTCTAAAATCACGAGACTGTATAGTCTTGCATGGGTGGATCTTGGGTGCCTGGGAATGATCCACAGCCTGAAGCATCTGGGGGATGTTATTTCAAAAATAATGTAATTGCTTATGACTGATGATGATGTCTTACTCAACTATAGAAAACTCACATGTAAATATTTCTCAATATTTCTTAGGTACAGTCTTTGAGAAAGCACAGTTGCTTTTTTCTTCTTTCATATCTCAGTTAACTATTAGGAAACAAAATAAGTACTGTGGGCTTCTCATCTTGAAGACATGTGCAAGAATAAGTTTATGAAGCAAGAGCCTACTTGGTGAGATGAGGAAAATTGGTAGTGAGAAAGAAAAAGAACTGGCCAGTCTTCCTGTTCCAGTCGCGGGTTATAGTCTTCAGTTTTAAAGGGAATGAGATTTAGCCGTACAGATTCTGACAAAGCAGCTGTGGTCCAGACATTTCACACACTTCCCTTTGGAAGAGTCAGTTGTTAAGATACCTGACAAAATCACATTATTCGTGGTAAAATTATTTGTTATTTTAATCTTAAGAGATATTTTCTAGCTTAATCATCCATATAAATCACTAGGCTTGGTTTTAGAGGGTTTTCTGCCATTATAAAAAATTAAATCCACCTCAGAGGACAAAGGTGCATATTGGGGGAAGGATGTGCTAAAGAGCGTGTCTCTGGTTCATTGTCAAAGAGGAACTCAGGAGCGTTCTCGAAGGGCGACATTAGTAGAATAAAGATAACAGCTTTCCTTGGGTACAGCTTTGAAGTTCAGCTATGCTTCTTTAAAAATCAGCCTGATTACATAATATGAAAGCTGCTAAGGCTGTTTCGGCATTACTGAACACATTAGATGATCGTAATGAAGAATAATTGGTAGAGCATCTGGCCGTGTAAGAGAAGTGTTGCTTGGTTCGACCATGATAAGAGTGAGTATTTGAACATTCCACTCTCTCCTGATTTATTCTAAACCCTGTAATTATGATAATTTACAGAAACCGAATAGAGTTTTTGGGTGAAATTTGTACTTTACCCTGAAAAGGGCTGACACGGTCTGGAATGAAGAACCCTTCTTCTTAGCACCTTTCTTTGCGCCACTATCTGAGGTAGAAAGAACAACCCGTCAATTAGAGCAGAATCCTAGAGGCTGGAATGTTATATTGACATTTGGTGGGAATGCGCTTGATTTAGTTTAAGGGCACTGAAAGTACCTGCTTCAGCACTCGAGTAGGTGGAAAAGAGACTGGCCAGAGTCTTCATCGCGGACTTCTGGTACAGCCCAACCACAGTGTCGTTCAGAGGGTCCTTGTTCTTGTCCAGCCAGCCACCAATGTTGTAGTCCACGGTGCCGGCGTAGTGGATCAGAGAGAAGTGGGCCTCGGCCTTGCCCTTGACCACCTTGGGCTTCTGGAAGTTGGCCGACTTGCCCAGGTGCTGGTCATACAGCTTGTTCTTAAAGGAGGTGTCTGTGGCCTTGGGGAACATGCACTCTTCTTCCAGGATGGAGAAGATGCCCAGTGGCTGAATTCAGAAGGGTGGACATTAGTGTCAATGTATCTTTCCCAAAAGATGCAGACGTGGTGGCTGTATCTGATTGAATTATCAGAACTGCCAAATAAATACATATATAAAATAAACCAGGATCATAGACCACAAAGAAATCCTTTCGTTATCATTGGAGTGATTTTCCCACCATTCCTTGTCACATTCAATCCATAGCACACTTTCAGGTAAGAGAATAGCAGAATACAAACTCCAAATGTCAGTCAGTATAGCATGTATGGGCAGTTTGTTAAAATGTTCCGTGTTATCACACTTTCTGCCTATTTAATGAATTAATCTACTGTCACTTTTATTTTGTTATGAAAGAGATTTACTGACTTAGAGTGATATTTACTTTATATGCAGTAATTTAATAATATAAATAATCCAAACCTTATTTAAGACATTTTCTGTATTTAATCCCTTTTGGATTATGGAAAACCGTAAGCACTTAGACTTCTTGACTTCCAAACAGATTATCTTTCATAGAGGTTCTTGCTGAGTTACATGTATGCTAATTTTTATCTAGAAAAAAAATTTATTTATATTGCTGATGTCTTCGATTGCAGTGGAAATAGATTCAGAGCTAGTGAGGTAGTTCTGCTGGTGGAGCAGATCATCTCAGTTGAGTTTTCAGTGGTGCTTTAAAATCAGGTTTGAGTTGCTGTTAGGACAAAACTGGTTAGAACAGAATGAAACTAAACACTCTGATCCTTCTTCTTCTTCTTTTTTTTTTTTTTAAAGATTTTATCTATTTATTTGTCAGAGAGAGAGAGAGCAAGCGCATGGGCAGGCAGAAGTAGAGGAAGAAGCAGGCTTCCAGCTGAGCAAGGAGCCAGATGTGGGACTCGATCCCAGGACCCTGGGTTCATGACCTGAGCTGAAGGCAGACGCTTAACCGCTGAGCCACTCAGGTGTCTGCCGCCACTCTGGTCCTTCATAGGCAGAAGTTGAAAAGAGGGAGGAAGTTCTAAACAAAAATTGTGTTTGTTCTGATATCCGTCTATGTAAGATCATTGTGATACTTTCTAGAATTGCTTCAGACACTTGGGAGAGTTATCCTTGCACTCTGTCTTTCCTTTAGAAGTCAAACAGAGCAGGGTGCTGGAGTAGCTCAGTCAGTTAAGTGTCCCGACTCTTGATTTCAGCTCAGGTTTTGATCTCAGGATTGTAAGTTCAAGCCCCGAGTTGGACTGCACGTTGGGCATGGGGCCTACTTAACAAAACATTAAGAAAGTCAAACAGACCTTCTCGATGAGTTCGATGCAGGCAGCCAGGTCCATCCCGAAGTCGATGAAGGTCCACTCGATGCCCTCCTTCTTGTACTCCTCCTGCTCCAGCACGAACATGTGGTGGTTGAAGAACTGTTGCAGCTTCTCGTTGGTGAAGTTGATGCACAGCTGCTCCAGGCTATTGAACTAAATAAAACAAAATTATCAACATTAAATGGATTTTTTAGCAGTAAAATTCTGAAAAATTCTTTTATTGAAAAACTGAAAAATCCTTTTAGTGAAAAAATATGGAATCTAGTAAAGAAATAAAATTTAAACTAATTGTTGTTCTTTCAGAGGTCCCAAGGAAAAAAAATGATCTCTTTTTTTGACATGAGCCTTTATTGTGAATTCTGGGCATTATTTAAAGGCATAGGTGTCAATTATACAGCAAGACTTCTGGTAGAATTGACATTTTCCCAGCTGTAAGATTGCATAGCAAAAGCATACCTTGAAACTACAACCATGGTCCCATGGGATAATGGTTTAGTTTTAAGGGTGAAGGCAATTTATTGGAAAGACTCACTTTTACCATCCCACTCTCCAATTCAGGATAAAGTTCTCATTTTCACTCTTGTCTGTCACAGAATAAGGGAAGCTTATGCTGCAACCTTTTAGTGGATGTACAAAGTGGAATAATAGGCAAGTTTTTCTCCTCTCCATCTCAGACATCTAGACGCTATTTCTCTTGCTGAGTCTGTTAAAGTAGGGACCTGATGACCTGAAAGGGTCTTTGTACTAATTTAACCCGCCTTTTGCACATGCTGCAGTGGATGCCCTGGAGGTGAAATAGTGCATGTCCGATGAGCTTGGGACAGGAGAGACTATGGCATGTGTGCTTCCTCCTCCACTGGTGATGCCCTGTCTACACATCTGGGCTCTTGTCCTGGCTTTGCCTTAAAGGGCTGTGGGATCTGTAGCAAGCGTTTTCATTTCCCTGCGACTCTTGTTTCTCCACATGTAATTCATAGAAATATTTATTAACCTTTCATGGGTTGTTTGGAAGATTAAATGAGGCATCATTAAATGAGCATCTTAAAGTGCTTAGTGGAGTCCAGAAATACCCTCACTCCTCCACAAATGCCAGTAATGGTTGTCATTATGTTTCTGTTACTGCCTAGCTGTGTGGGAGGTCACTCCTGTCCTGGGTGCTGATGGAGGAAGCAGTGTAGACACCATAAATATACAGGAATGCCTAGTGTATCAGAGCCCACGGCATTTTTCTCTCACTTTTTGTTAATATGAAGACAACTCACATCAAAGATCTCAAAGCCGGCGATGTCCAAGACCCCGATGAAGTACTGCCTGGGCTGCTTGGTGTCCAGCTGCTGGTTGATGCGGGTGACCATCCACAGGAACATCTTCTCGTAGACGGCCTTGGCCAGAGCGCCCACGGCGTTGTACACCTTTGCGGACAGAGTAGTGATTGTTGGCGCTACTGAAGACATGCTATGAGGGCTTGGGGCGGTGTCATTCATTGAGGTCGCACACTCACCTGCTGCACAGTCTGGCCTTTGGTGACGTACTCATTGCCGACCTTGACCCTGGGGTAGCAGAGGGCTTTGAGCAGGTCAGCAGAGTTCAGGTTCTGGAGATAGGCCGCCTTGTCAGCAACTGCAGAGACAAAATTCAAGAAACGTTTAATGGTGGATATCCCCTTTAACCTAATTTTCTATTTTTTTCCAATCCATTTTCTTTATTATTTAAATAAAAAGTTTTGAGTAATTCTGTAGAAGGTCAGATGAGGTTCCCTGTACATCAGAGCACATGCTTGCTAATAAATAGTCAGCTACATTGGTCTTTGGGGATTTATTGCAAGCAGCTTTTGAGAAATTCATCAACAGTTAACATATGTCCAGCGTATATGGCAACACTTTATGTAAGGCAAGAGCCATAGGGCCTGCTCTTAAGGCAGACATATTAGGTGTGGTAGGAGGCAAGAGATAAATACATCTTAATATTTGCTGTTAGGGAGAGATAAAAGTACCAATATTTGGATCCCAATTTCAATTTTGCTCCTCCACGTTTAAATCCACTTTTTCAGTTTCATTATCTGAAGGTGTGGGTATTAAATTTCACTATGTGCCCCCTACGGAGTCTCTTTCTGAAATTCTGCCAAGGACTGTAACGTAAATGCCACAGGTCTGGTACCACAGAAACTGCTGACAAGTTTAGAGGAGGGAGAGATTGTATCAAGCTGGGGGAGGAGGGTTTCAGAAAGGCTTTAAGGAGCAGAAAACTTTAGTTTCCTTGGTAGGTCCTTTATGTTCCGCACATGGAACACATGATTTTTCTTTCTCAGTTCTTTTTTTATCTGACTGCCTAGAGTGCCTGCAGGTTTATATATAGATAGCGCACACATGTGCACAGATACCTAGGGACGTCCTTCGCCCCCAGCTCTGTCGGGCAGATCTTGTCTCCCCAGGCACTAGTGGGCCAGCCAGTGCTGAAGTAGGCTAATATGCCAACTTGTCTCACGTACGTGGCCACCGTTGCCTCAGCAGAGCAGGAGCGCTGTGCCGTCTCTTCCTTTCTCTCATGATCTGGCTCCAGTTGTGCTTTTTAGATATGTCTTTCTAAGCACCTGTTAGGGTTCATTTTAACTTATTTGGGCTGCTTAGAAATGATGAAGCTAGGACACATGAGAGAGGAAAGTGGGGTGGGGGAGGAAAGCGTGCGGTGTGTGTAAATATGTACATGCCCTTCAGAATTTCCTCTGTAACAGAGATGTGAGTTTAGAATAGACTTTTTTTTTTCTGCCATAATCTTTAATTCAGACCCAGAAGGAGGTTCATCTGGTACCTTCGGTGCCATCCGGCTCTGCCTGCTCCTCACGCTGCTTCTGCTTGAACTTCATGTTCCCATAATGCATCACGGCACCCGTGAGCTTGTAGATGGAGACTTTCTCTTCAGGAGTGAAGCCCAGGATGTCAATGGCGCTCTGCCAGGAGAAATGACAGGACGAAGATTAGGGCAGAAGACACTAATTTATTTTGGAGAATTTATACAGTATCGTAGAGTAACCACACCTACAGGGCTGTTCCTGCACTTAATGGAATTTTTTTCAGAGAGAGGGAGAGAGAGAGAGAGAGAGAGAGAGTGTGTGTGTGTGTGTGTGTGTGTGACTTACATCTGTGGCCATCAGCTCTTCTTGGTCATCAATGCTGGGGACCGTGATCTCCCCTTGACTGACGAAGGCATAGTCATATGGGTTGGTGGTGATCAGGAGCATTTCTGGGTACATACAGTTGAGGGTATACATTTTACATTAATTGTTAATAGAACTATTAATGTTTATCTGTGAATTGAAGTTCTTCCTTACCAATCAGATCTGGCTTCTTATTGGAAGTGATCTGATAAAAAATATGATAGCTTCTTTCTGCCTTTAGCTGGAAAGTAACCCTAGACTTTTCTAGAAGATCTGGAAATAGAAATACATATTAAATTAGAAAAAAATCAATACAGCTGAAATATATATTTTTTAGGGGGGGAGAAGGAGAGAGGGAGGGATGAGAGAGAGGTAGGGGGAGGGGCAGAAGGGGAGGAAGTGAGAGAACCTTAAGCAGGCTCCTCACTCAGTGCAGAGCCTGGTGCAGGGCTTCTTGATCTTACGACCCTGAGACATGACCTGAGCCAAAATCAAGAGTTAGACGCTCAACTGACTGAGACACCCCAGTTCCCCAATACTGCTGAAATACCAAATGAACCTCAGTGTCTTTGCTAAAACTGGGGACATTATGTTAGACTTTGTTGAGATTTCTGCCTGATGATTGATCCTCTTGGTGCGCATATAAGAATTCCAAATATATATGACAACTGCACAAGTTTCTCACCATCTCAGAGTAGAGACAGAAACCTGTCTGCTCCAGTAAAAATAAATTTGTAATTTGGGGGACCTGTGACCCCTGGATTATAATCGATCTGTAATATCTTCTCTGTCCTTATGTCTCCTGATACTTTGTGGTGAGCGATTACTTAGGAATACCTGCCAGAGCTCAGATGAAGAGAAGTACTGTAAGCCTAGAGGTGACTCTCAAGAAGCCAGATGTAGCCCTAATGTTTGTCCTGGAAAAAAATATCAGAGTTGCTTCTGTGGCAGGAATTTCAGAATGTGCTCCAGAACCGTCAGTCTGCATTGAGGTTGACGGAGCACACGGTGGGTTTATGGATAAGTCTGGCATTAGCTCATGGGCAACACTGGCAGCAGGCTTGGCACACGCCAAGTGTTCCTGAATACCTTGCACATGAAATCACTCATTTTTCTTTCATATTTTGGTGGTCCTGTTACTCACATGTTTCAATATCTGCAGAAGCCAGCTTCCCTGTAGTACCAAAGTGGATTCGAATGAATTTACCCTTGAAAAGAGAAAGATTTGTATGGAAAAGTTGAAACACACAGAAGGATGCAATTGAAATGATAAATTGGATATGTTTTCTCTGGTGTGGAAGGGCTGAGAAGATCCCTCTGTGACCAGGAGACTTACAAAGCGAGAGGAGTTGTCATTCCTCACGGTCTTGGCGTTGCCAAAGGCCTCCAGTAGGGGGTTGGCGCTGATGATTTGATCTTCAAGGGTGCCCTGCAAAGGCAAGAGTGGTCCTTACTTCTGGAGCTCCAGACTTCCCAAGAGCCCTGAGAGTCTAGAGTCTGGCCGCAGACCCACCTGCATTTTGCCGGAGGTAGGTTCCTCCTTCTTCTTCTCCCCAGTGACTGCAATTGTTGCAAAGTACTGGATGACACGCTTGGTGTTCACAGTCTTCCCTGCACCAGATTCTCCGCTGTCAAACAGAGACCAGAGAAGAGATCAGAACTATTACAGCTCTCGTTGTCTATATCTAAGACAGTCAAAACCAGAGAAGGGAAGAATCACGTACGTGATCAGGATGGACTGGTTCTCACGATCTGTGAAAGAGAAGTCAAGACCATCAGTTAAAAAAGAAAAAAAATTCAATATAAAGATTAATGAGTCAGTTTAGATCAAACACAGCTTGTTCTTTTAACATTTTGAAGATGTCATCTATGATTTTGGTTTTATGGTTAGTCCCCGAAGAGCACTTGGTTCTTGGAGTAAAATTTGTGACAATGACAGGCAGGCTATCATCTGTTTCCTTTTGTATTTTATTTATTTTTAAAGACTTTGTGATCAATTTCAAACATATACCAAGTAGAGACAATAACATAGGGAGCCCCCCATGTTCCCATCATACAGCCATGACAATTATCATCATTTGGCCAATTTTATATCCTCTATACTCCCATCCCATTGTCCCTGGATTACTTTAAAGAAAATCTCAGGCTCCTATAATTTCCTCTATCAATACTTCAGTAAGAATTATAGAATTTGAACTCACGAGGGATCTTACAAATTACCAAGGCCAATTTTTTATTTAACAAACAGATAAAGACGAGGAGACCCACAGAGGAATCAGTGACGTTTTGAATAATAATTACATAGCTCGTTAAGGTCAAAGATATTCAGGTCTTTTGACTTCAACCTTATATATTTTTCTGCTACTTGGCCTCCTCCCAGCTCTTGATATGACTAATTTGAGTGCTGGTAACACTAAATAGGGAAGGGATCTGGAACTGTAAATGTGTTCATTTAATCTTATGTTCCTTTTAATTTCATGTACATTTCTAAATCATAAATCATATTCTAAATCATAAATCATTTCTAAATCACTAGTTATATGACTGATGTTTTGGATTTATACCAATTTTCTGATATGTTAGATCTCCAATTCTATTTGAATGAATTCTCAAACCTAAAAATCTATCAAAGAAATAGATACAAATCTGGATGTTATTTCGATGTGGATGTAGACTTCAGAGAACTTATTCAGAGCAGTAAATGGAGATTTTAGAACATACTCAAATGGATTTTTTTCCAATAGCAGAAAAATTATGAAAGATCCTATCACATCTCATGGGAGCACTGATAAGAAAACAAAGTTATAGTCTCTTTTGGCAAAGCTAAAATAACATGAACCAGGTCAGAGGCCACAGTTTAGCATGGTTTTATATGCAGATCACATTTGCGAGCCATAAGTGATCTTGAACTTGGAGCAGCCCCAAAGTTGGGGAGTGCAGACCTTGGTGTAGGGGTGATGGTGTACAGAGCCGAGGGAGTGCAGCTGCTGAGTATTACAGCCTCTGAAATGAGCCAGCCCGTGGATCATTTCTGGAAGGTAGCTAGCTTCTGCTGACGACGAAAGAACAGTTTCCTGGCATGAAATCCTTGTGGAATTGCTAGCCAAATTATAATGGAAGATTCCTATTTTATTCCTTTCTCTTCTCTCTTCTCCTTTAACACACAGCTCAAAGACAAGTGCAGCAAAACAAACCAAACCCAGAAAAGAACCAAACCCTCTCAGTTTCCAAAACCCTATGGAACAACAGGAAACTCCAGAATTTGGAGTATTTCCAAAGGCAGTACATTTGGTGTGTGAAGATAAAAGGTTTTGATGCTATACTTGGGCCTGTAATGTCTATCAGATCTGTTTGTTTATGCTTTGAGAAGACAGGAATAACAGATTTTGATACGATTTCAAAAAATATTTTCAGAGGAAGAGGTATTTTTGTTTTCTTCCGTTCTAATAGGAAAATCCTTCAGAATCATCGGAAGGAAAGTGGTAGCTCTTTCTTTACACGTGTTCTACCCCAAAGGCTCGCACTATTGGCTGTGTCGTTTAACCATAGAGGTAAGAATGCACAAAACTTTCCAGCTGTAGCTGGCAACTGTTTTCCTTGATTGCTGTGGATGTGCCTATTTTAAAATAATGGATTTGAACTTTTCTCCTGTCGAAATCAGAAATTAAAACCTATGGGAAAGTGGCAGATGCGTTTACAGAGGTCTGCTGATTGTTTCCGCCTGGCTCCTGCTTACTGGCTGGGTTAGCTGGGTGCGTCAGTGAGCTCGGCCAGCTGCCCTTTCCTCTTTCTGAAATGGGGATGACACTATAGCTCTGGGAGTTCCGTGAACACGGTGAAGCCCCATGTGGCTGCGATGTATTATTATAATCAAGGGCTAGACAGAGTCTGTTTGTTAAAGGTTCTCTTTCCGTGTATCTGGACATAAGTAGCTGCGTCACCCACTCACCGGTCAGCATGAACTGGTAGGCGTTGTCCGAGATGGAGAAGATGTGGGGCGGGGCCTCCTGGCGCTTCTTGCCTCGGTAGGCGGCCACCACCTCGGGGTTGTACACTGGTAGCCATTTGTAGGGGTTCACAGTGACACAGAAGAGGCCTGAGTAGGTCTGAGAAAACCAGAAAATGTGACATGTGGATCTTGTCTTTACCCAGAGAGATAGACAGAATAGGGATATGCTGAAGGGCACTCACGTAGATCATCCAGGCTGCGTAACGCTCTTTGAGGTTGTACAGCACTCCAGGCTCGTGCAGGTGGGTCATCATGGCCATGTCCTCGATCTTGTCGTATTTCGGAGGGTTCATGGGGAAGACTTGGTCCTCCCTGACGGTTAGAGTCTGGCAAGTAAAGTGAGAGACCACTTTGTATTAATGGTGGGACACAGAGTTGATTTGTCTGTTTGCTTTGCTTATAAAACTATAATTACCGACACCTTTCATTTATTTAGTATTCTTTAAATAAAGGCATGGAAGTATATTTGTTTGAGAGTCTGATGCTAAGAAAATCTGTCTCCTATGATGAACTAGGATACTACCTTTTTAAAAAGATGGTTTTTCTTCCCACATCCAATCTGGGGGGAAGGAATGGGGAAACTAATACATTATTTAGCTCAGTAAATAACAATACTTCGCTGACAGGAGAAGCTGGCTTCTGTTTCTAAACCCCCAAACTTGGGGTTTAGAGTGGGAAGTGGGGAGTTCAGGGATATGGTGGTGGCTAACTCCAGTATGTCAAAGTCCTGTGGATAGGTGGGAAGGGGGGACCCGAGGTGACTGCTGAGAACGTCCTTAGCCATCCGAATCAGGCATCCATAATGGACCAGGAGGGTGTCTGTGTGGCAGGAGGCTGAGGTCCCCAGCAAGGAGAACTTCACCTTGAATGAGGAGACAGAGGAAGACAGCTGGGAGCGTTTTCTCCCGGTATGTTTACTTACTGCCCCACCTTCTGTCTTCACAGTTACTTTCCCTCCTTCCTTGCTCTGTATGGTGCTCTTCACGTAGGAGGCCTTGGGCTCTGCGACAAACACCGATGTTTTAGCATCGAAGGGTTTGTTTTGGGCCTCGATGCGCTCCTTTTCCGATTTTCGGAGGAAGGGAGCAGCTTCGCCAAAAACCGCCATCTCAGCATCCGAGCTCGCGCTCATGGCTGTGGTTTATTTAGCAGAAGATTCTGTCTTGGGAAAGAAATGGGGCAGAGAGAGAAACAGCAACCGGAAGTTATACCTGTGAGCTAGGATGTGTCATGAAAGAGATGTTGCACCCTCATTGCTTGGGCTGTCAGTGCTCCCCCAGGCTGTCCTTGACCCGTGTCCTCACACAGGCCAATGGACTGGGCAGGCATGAGGTTGTGACTGGAGGGCTTCATTCTTAGTAATTTGCAGATTTCCTTCTGGGATCACGTATCTTGATCCTCAGGGGCCAGGTGCCTATAGTGGAACCCTTGCATGTTTAAATGTCTGCATTGTAACAGTCTCTACAGCTGGTGGATTGTTCTCTAGCAGCTGTCTTTCTTTAATCCCTAGTTTTTCTTCAGCATGGTGTTTGCACCTGCCATAATACTGGGACTGTCATATAGTCAGGAGAGAAGTTTTGTCTTGTGCAGAGCAAGGTTGATATTTTCAAAGCTTCAAAAACTTGCTTTACCATTTTAATTGGCCAATTTTTTTTCCTCTTAAGGCTCGTGTTATTATTTTTTTTTAAGATTTACTTATTTTGGGGAGGGGAGCAGAGGGAGAGAGAGAATCTCAAGCAGACTCCCTGCTGAGCACGGAGCCCAGTGCGGGGCTTGATCTCATCACCCCGAGATCATGACCTGAGCTGAAATCAGGAGTTGGCCGCTTAACCGACTGGGCCACTCAGGTGCCCCAAGGCTTGGGTTATTTTTAATATTTAGTATGTGTTAATATTTAGTATTAAATCTCTCAGTGGGTTGTTAAAAGAACCATATGATAAATTTTTAATACCATGTGGTTTTGTCATTTGGCCTGTTACCAAGAGACTTAGCGTTGCCTAATTCCACAATCTCTTTTGACACTTTCTTTTTTTGCGTGAGAGATGTCAACTGTCAGTTAACAGATCTAACCACAGAGAAATGAGAGCTTCAGCATCAAGGAGGCCCTTCTTCCCACATACATTCCCCAGGCTTCTGTTCTTTCCATCAAAAAAAAGAAGAGAGAAATGTAAGGGTTCATCACATGTAAAGCATTGTCCTTTGATGGATAGATAGGCTTCCGCAGGATTGGCATGTTAGATTGGTTGAGTCTGTCCTTTCCTTTCAGGTGTAAATTACGTGGGGAAGGGCCAGGACCTCTCCTAAATTAGGCATGGTATTTAGCACTCTGTGGGTGTACCACTGGCGACTTTTAAGATGAGCAATAATCAAACTTTCTAAAGAAACAAATAACAATGAATCATCAAAAGTAGCTAAGACATTATGGTTGTCACAAGATGTTTGTCTTTTCATTTTTTAAAAGGATTTTTCCAGGGTGTTTAAAAAGATACCTGTAAGATGGCTAAGGGTTAGTGCTTTGCAGGAGGTCTGTCAGAATTTATTCTGTCCCAGATGGTCCTTCAACCCTGGAACTCAGGCGAGGGGAGAGTGGAGGAGAAGGCGTCCTGGAGCCGCATTTTCCTAGCATGCACAAGCAGTCATTTGGAAGCCCCGGCTGCTCAGGTAAGAGCAGGAATATGGAAATCGTATACAATTAAGAGTTGTTCCCAGCTTCGTTAGCCTGAATGCCCTGTGTCATCAACACGCCCAGAAAGCAGAGGCTTACCTTGGGGGTTCCAGATGAATCGCGGGTTCAGAAGTGGCTGACACTGTAAAGCGACAGGTCTCTTATTAGCGAAGCTCTGACATTCCGGTAAAACAGTGACAGAATTATAATTGCCCTGCTCTAAAGCTCAGCTCTGTGGAGATAAAAATCAGACCGGGGAGGGACAGTTTCATGCCCAGAGGTGGGCCACCGGGTCAGCTCTTCCTGTCCCTGGGGGTCCTTTCAGCCCCAAGGTCCCCATCACTCACCTCTGGTTCTTGGTGGAGATGTGGCAGGCGGGGCCCCCGTGCTTATGTAGGCACGAGTGTGCTGACGCGGCGGCCTCTCGCTTTTGTCAGGGCAGGGCATTTGGCAACATGACCCTCAGCATAATTCGTACTGACATTTGGCATGTTTGGATATAATTAGAAGTATTCATATCATTTTGAGTATGCGAACCAATCTCCTATAAATAATTTGACAGGGACCAATCTGCCGGACGAGAATGCTTTCTAGTATGCTGGGAAGGTGATCTTTGTGCCTGGTGGGGCCTCAGAGTCCGTTCCCATGAGCTATATTCGAGCTGGCAAACTCTTCTACACATACCTGTGGTAACCCAGTGATCTGATTCTCAGCGACACATTGCTGTCGGACCGTATCCTCTTCTCTTTATTTGTTACCACAGGAGGCCTGCACTTCATCCCCCTGGGTCACTTCCAAGCTCACCGTTGGAGTCTGGCCTTGGGCAGCAGTGCCTAGGAGGGAGGAGAGTCTCCTCTGCGCCCTCACCATTGGCCCAGTGTCCACCCCCTCAACACTGAAGAACATTAGTTCAGTACAGAATCGTATGCCTTCATTGCAGGAAAAAACCCACAGTTAAGCAGAGAGAAAAATTGTCTATAATCCCAGTATGCACAGATAAAAGAAGATAAAGATATCTAAGTGGCATCATGCTATATACATGATTATAGTACCTATATGTCTCGTAATCTACTTAAAAATTATATTGAAGGTAATTTTCATATCAGTGATATAATTTGCCCCCTTTTTAAGTAGAGTATTTTATGATTTTTTTAAAATTAAAATCTTTTCTTTTCAGTACGTTGGGGTTTAACTTATATGCAGCAAAAAATTCACTCTTTAGTCGGCAATTGTATGAGGTTTTTTGGTGCTATTTAAAATACTTTTGACCTTGACAGTAAAATTCCTTTTCTCTGTTGCATGGTTCTAGTTTTTACACATGAACGGATTCTTGTAGCCACTGTCACAGACAGGACACAGAACGGTTCCATTTCTATGAATTTTGATAAATATGTGTAGTCCTATAATCTCTTAAATTTGAATTACATGAAAAATTAAAGCCTTGGATGTGAGGCTAGAATTCCCCTTTGATGAATTCACAATGGAGGTAGCTCCCTTCTTTCCAGAGGTGACCAGTTACACCAGTTTGGTGTGTAATATTCCAGACCTTTTCTGTGCCCTTAACTAAGTTATATTTGGGAAAATTTAAATTAATGAAACTGGCCTAAGGAGATTAGCCCACAGAAAATACATAACGAGATGTTTAAAATATGTTAGAGATAGTATCATAGTTTACATATTTACCAACTTGTTTTTTTTCATTCTGTACTCTTTTTTTTTTTTTTAAGATTTTATTTATTTATTTGTCAGAGAGAGTGAGCACAGGCAGACAGAGAGGCAGGCAGAGGCAGAGGGAGAAGCAGGCTCCCTGCTGAGCAAGGAGCCCAATGTGGGACTCGATCCCAGGACTCTGGGATCATGACCCGAGCCGAAGGCAGCCGCTCAACCGAGCCACCCAGGCATCCCATCATTCTGTACTCTTAAGATAATTTTCCATCTTAGTACATAAACCAAAATAAGCAACAATTTAGAACATACACAAAAATAGAGAAAATAGTGTATGAACCCATTGTAGTTGTCATCCAGTATTACTAATTATCAGCTCATAGTGTTGTTTTGTATATACTCCAACCCACTACTCTATCCCCTGGATTATTTTGATATTACTCTTTTAAAAATTTCTATGTAGAATTCTCTTTGTTCTAGATTATAATCATTTCTTTTTTGTACAAATTCCAGAAGTTTTCTCCTGGTCTAATAGTGATCTTAACTTTGTTCTGGCATCTCAGTCTTATGGAAGTTTTTAAATTTTTATGTAGTCAAAGTTACAAATACTTTTCATTTGTATTTTTGCTTTTTTGTGCATATTTTAAAAGAAGGCCTTCTCTAATTCAGGGATTCAGGGTCATAAATATGTTCTTCTGTATTTCCAGTCTAATGCTTTAAAAATAGATAATGACGTTTGTAATCTAGCTGTATTTGTGTAATCTAGCTGAATGTATGTGTGTGTGAATGTAATGTTTCTGAATTCCATATTTTGTACCATTGTTTCTGAGCCAAAAGCACATATGCTTTGATATCTAGTAGGGCACATTATCCCTAATTATTCATTTATTTTAAAGTTGTCTTTGACAATTCTAACATTCTTTTATATACATTTTTAGTGTTTGTTGCTATGGCGAATGGAATTATTTTCCTGATTATCCGTCCTACTTGGTTATTACTGGCATGTGGCACAGAACCTCAGGTCTTTCTGTGGCGGTCGTATGCCACCTTCCTTCATTTCCCAGATGCCTTGCAGCATGGGGCAGCCATGTGACACTGTTTTGGCTAATGAGGAAGTGTGAGCAGGAGTTGCTGGGTGGGACTTCCAGAAAAGGGAGCAGAGTCCACTGGTAACTATCTGTCCCTTTCCCTTCTCACCCCATTTCGGTGGAGAACACAGATGTAATGGTGGAGCTATAGCCTTGAAAGAAAGATCAAGAGAATTTCAGAGACAGTGTTGACATCTGTGAGTTGACTTTTAATATGTGAAGAAGAAAATGAACCACTGATATTAATAAGGCACCATTTATTCAGATTTTCTGTTACATACAAACTCAGTCCTTAACAGATGTGTGGTGTTTCAGAAAGTTGGTTTTACTGGTATCTTTCATTTGACCCCCTTGCAGAGCTGCCTTTATCACTTTTGACAGTTTATGTGATTCTCTTGGGGTTTTGATATAGTAGGCACAAAGAATCACAATTTTGTGTCTTCTTTCTTTTATAACTTTTATGTTATTAATTTTCTTTTTCTAATTGCATTTTCTGAGACACTTAGGACAATGCTGAATAATAACATGGTTACTTATACCCTAGACAAGGTAAATGATCCTTATTTTGTTCCTGACGTTAATTGGGTTGCCTCTGACATTTCAAGTGTGATATTTACTGTATACTTTATATCTAGTTTGCCAGTGATTTTAATCATATACATGAATTAAACTGCTTCATTCCTGGATACTTGATGAAGAGAATTAAAAACATATGCTTATACAAAATTTCATACACAGGTATTCATAGCACCATCATCCATAATAGCCAGAAAAGTGGAAACAATCCAGATGTTCACCAACAGGCAAACGAATAAATGAAATTTGGTCTATCTACATGAGGGAGTATTTTTCAGCCGGGAACGGGAGTCAAATACTGATACATGTTACAGCATGGATGAACCTTGAACCTCAAAAAGATTGTGCTGAAGTGACAGACATAGTGCACTTATATTTGACGATCCCTTACCTATCAAGTGTCAACAACAGGCAAATCCATGGAGACAGAAAGTAGATCAGTGCACCAGAGGAGGATGGTCTGGAGAGGGGAGACTGGGGAGTGACTGTAATGGGATTTCTTTTTGAGGAGACCAAATGTTCTGAAATTAGATAGTGGTTATGATTGTGTAACTTTGTGAATCTACGAAAACCACTGAACTTACATTTAAATGGTGAATTGTGTCTTTAAAAATGCATTGGATTGGGATGCCTGGGTGGGTCAGTTGGTTAAGCGGCTGCCTTCGGCTCAGGTCGTGATCCCAGCGTCCTGGGATCGGGTCCCACATCAGGCTCCTTGCTTGGCAGGGAGCCTGCTTCTCCCTCTGCCTCTGCCTGACACTCTGTCTGCTTGTGCTCACTCTCGCTCCTCCCTCTCTCTCTGACAAATAAATAAAATCTTTAAAAAAAATGCATTGGATTTAACAAAAAATTTTAAAAAATGCATTGGATTTTTCTTCTGCATTTATTGAGATTATTTTTTTCTCCTCAAATTTATAAAGGTAGAGAATTATGTAGGAGATTTTCTCACTTGTACTGCTAAAATTCGTGAAATGAATCCTATAGAAATAACATTGTTTAATTTCCTGCTGATCAAGTATACTAATTTTTTTTTAATGTGGGATTTCTGCATCTGAGTTCATTATGGGACTACGACATGGTTTTCTTTTTTTATGTTGTCCTCTTCTGGTTTTGATATCAGCATCATGCTAGGTCTTGTAAAATAAGTAGCTTCCTCTTTCTATTTTCTGCAGCATTGTGTTTAGAATATGAGTACTCTGTTCTGCAAACATTTGGTAGAATTCCTTCATAGCCTCTTTGGAGAAGGAATGTTTTACTTACTCTTGTAATAGAAGTTTTTTTTTTTTTTTAAGATTTTATTTATTTATTTGACAGGGAGATCACAGGTAGGCAGAGAGGCAGGCAGGCGGGGTTGGGCGTGAAGCAGGCTCCTCACTGAGCAGAGAGCCAGATGCGGGGCTCGATCCCAGAACCTTGAGATCATGACCTGAGCGGAAGGCAGAGGCTTAACCCACTGAGCCACCCAGGCATCCTGATATTTTGACTTTTGTTGTGTCTATCTTTTTATAATTGAAAACCTCCTAAACGATTCCACTGCATTCTTTATTCCTTTTTATTCCTCTTCTACATAGTTTAATTTTTTTTTTTATTCCAAATCGTATTTGCTGAAGTTTTGTCTTTTGTGTTGGTCTTTTAAATTTAGTTTTGCCGAATAACTTTTTTCCCCCTGTTTCTCCTATTTTGTATTTGCTTTTAATCTCATCCATTCCTTTCTTTTATTTCTTTAGGCTTATTTTACTGGTTTGTATTCAACATCTTAAATTGAAAGCTTCATTTATTTTCATTCTTTCATATGATCTTACAGGTTTATTTGTGGTTTTAAATTTTTCTTTGGTAACTACTATGGCTGAATCCATCCCACAGGTTGATAGGTGGTACTCTGCTTGTCCTTCAGTTATAATTACTTTAAAATTTCCATTTCCATTTCAATCCCCAAATTGTCTAAGGTACATTTGGTTTTTAGATTTTCAGATGAATAAATTTAGGCATTGGGGGAAGGGTTCTCTTTTAGCTGTTAATTCTTTTCATTGTGTGTGTGTGTGTGTGTGTGTATGTGTGCTCAGCTTATTTCCTGGTAGACCCAGTAGGAATGAGGGATGTTTTTTGTATGTGTATGTTTCTGTTTCTGTTTGTGTGTGTAAGTAATACGAAAATTCAGATAGCATCCAGGTAAGAATATTATCAGTGCCCCAGAAACCTTTCAGGATCCTCCTCATTATAACTCTGATTTCCCTTACCTAAAGGTAACTGCGATTTTTGCTTTTATGAGAATCATTTCTCTGCTTTTCTGTATAGTTTCATTATTTGTGTATGCATCTGTAAATAATACATACACATTTTCCTGCCTATTTTTGAATTTCTTATAAATACAACTTTATTTATTGTTTAGTATCTCTCTTCTTTTACCTGGCATTCTTGTGTGGTGTTTTTTGCCTCATGAAGTTACATGTAACTGTAGTTTATTTTCTTTACTGTGCAGTATTACATTGTATGATAATACTTTAAAAAAATATTTGTTTATCTGACAGAGAGAGAGAGAGAGAGAGAGCGAGCGCACAAGCAGGGGGAGTGGCAGGCAAAGGGAGAGGGAGAAGCAGGTTCCTTGAAGGGTGGGGGAGTCTGATGTGGGGCTTGATCCCAGGACCCCGGGGTCATGACCTGAGTTGAATGCAACATGCTTAACCAGCTGAGCCACCCAGGTTCTCCTATATGATAATATTCTATTATAGACAAAATTTGGGGTTTTTCCCAATTTTTTGCTGTAGCTTTTTATTTTACTTATTTTTTGCGAGATGAACAGTGACTGTCACTTCTGTAGTCGGAAGTTTTTGTTTATTGTTCTAGAAATAGTTGATACTTCTTTTGTGTTTTGTACATGGGTCAGTTATCCTCCTCTTCTTTAACACCTTTATTCAGGTAGAATTTTATATAATTCCTTAAAAATCACCCAGTTTAAGTATAGTTCGATGGGTTTTAGTAAGTTTATGCAGTTACGCAACATCACCATAACCCAGTTTTATCAGCACTTTCGTCAACTCAGAATGTTCCCTTGTGCCTATTTGCATTCAGGTCCCATTCCAGCCCCAGACTGCAAGCAAACACTTACCTGCTTTCTGTCTCTGGAGTTTTGGCTTTTCTAGAAATTTCCTGTAAATGGAATCGTACAGTGTACCTTCTCTTGTGTAGGCTCCTTTCCCTTGGCCTGTTTTGGACTTCATGCATGTTTATATCAGTAGTTTGATCATTTTTATTGCTGAGTGTGAGCCCCTTGTATAGATGCATGACATCGTGTTCTTCTGTTCAGCAGCTGAAGGACATTTGAACCATTTCCGTTTTTGGTTGTCATGAATAATGCTGTTAATAATGTTCTGTACAAGTCATTGTATGGACATTTGTTTTCATTTCTCTTAGGTAAATAACTAGGAGTTGAATTGCTAGGTGGTGCAACTTTTTAAGAAACTGCCAAATTCTTTTCCACGGTGGCTGTGCATTTTACACTTCCACCAGTAATATGAGGGTTCCAGTTTCTTTACATTCTCACCTACACTTGTGTTGTCCTTTCTTTTTGCTTACGGCCATCCGCCTGAGTGTAATGTGGTATCCCATGTGGTTTTAAATTTTCATTTCCTTAATGAATAATGATTTTGGTTACTCTTTCATGTGCTTATTTGCCATTTATGTATTTTCTTTAGGTGAAGTGTCTATCTAATTCTTTAGCCCAGATAGTCTTTTTTTCTTTTCCCTGCATGGCTCAATTTTTGAGTTTTTGTTGTAGTTGTTGTTATTTGTTTGTTTTTAGGCAGACTCCACACCCATTGTGGAGCCCAGCGTGGGGCTCTAATTCATGCTGGTGAGATCAACACCTGAGCTAAGAGTCAGGCACTTAACTGACTGAGCCATCCAGGTGCCCTAAGAGTGTTTTTAGCCTTTTTTTTTCATTACTCCCCACTGGAGAGAAAAATTAACTGAATTAAATTCATTAATTAAGTTTAATTCTTGCTAAGAAATGAAACACTAGTGCAATAGCATTTTAATTTAAATACATTTAGATTTAATTAATTTCTCCCTAACAAGAGAAATTAAGCAGTAAGATTTTTTTCAGGTAGGGTCGTGCTTGGGAGGGGGAGGGAAGAGGCACAAGTATTATAGCACCTAAGATTTGTTTTGCTTCTCTAAGAACTAATTTTCACTTCTTGAAGAGTGGTAATATTTCTGTTGAAATTGCGTCTCTCAGGGTGGCTGGCTGGCTCATTGGTGGAACATGGGACTTTTGATCTCAGGGTTGTGAGTCTGACTCCATGTTGGGTAAAGAGATTACTTAAAAATAAAATCTTCAGGGGCATCTGGGTGGCTCAGTCATTAAGCATCTGTCTTCGGCCCAGGTCATGATCCTGGAGTCCTGGGATCAAGCCCCACATCGGGCTCCCTGCTCAGCAGGAAGCCTGCTTCTCCCTCTCCCACGCTCCCTGCCTGTGTTCCCTTCCTTGCTGTGTCTCTCTGTTAAATAAATAAATAAAATATTAAAAAATTTTTTTCATAAAAAGAATGTATATATTAGATGATTAAAAATCATTTATAGTTTCTCATTGTTGGCTATAAAATTTAATATTTATTCAACATAGAGGTTGGAAAAGGAAAGTTCCACAGTTAGAGCCTGAGGGGACTGGGGCTGGCACCATTGCCAACTAGATTTTTTTATTGAAATGTACAAAATTTAATATTTATCTTGACAATTGAGGTTGTTATTTGTGTTATTCAGTCATCTATGTTTTTAGTTTTGTTTACTTGGTCTGTGAATTTTCTAGTAGGCCCAAGTTAAACTCCACTACTGTTGTTCTCAGATCTTTCAGATTTTGTTTGTATAATTCAAAGATAGTCTCTAATAACTCCATAGAAATTTGTGATCCTTTAACTTTCTGGTAAATTGTGTCTTTTAAAAATTAAATATAAACCACCCCTGCTGCATTTAGTATTATTTTGCCTTGAATTCTATTTTTTCTAATATTTTGCTATATTTTACTTTTTGGTAGCATATAGATGGGTGATCTTTTCCTATACCTTTATTTTTAACTTCTCTGAGTTATTTTATTTTACATTTAGCTTTTCAAAAACAAGTGGTAGGTACTTTAAAAATCCAATGAGAGCCTTTTTTTAATAGGTAGGTTTTAGAGGCAACAAACTGGCTGGCATGCTTTTTATGATGTGTACAGTGTTTTAAATATCAGTTTAATCAGATGTTATTTTGTTTGATTTTAGGGAAGTCACCTAATCCCTTTAAGCCTCAGTTTGTTTATCTGTCAAAGGAAAATAATGACTTTCTACCATCTCACAGGACTAGTGTGAGTATTCAGTGAAAAATATATGTAGAGCATCTGGAAACACAGAAAGTATTTAAGGAAATATTGGCTACGCTCACTGTGTCTAAAATAGTGTAAAAAATAGGGCTCTATTGCTGTGAGTCGTGGAATATCACTGGAGTCTTAACCAAGGAACTGACATTGTAAGATTTGCATTTTAAACAGCAAGTTAAGGTAGCAGCATGGAAGGTGAATTGGAGGAATGAAGCAGAGATAAAGAAACCACTTAAACAGTTGTACTATTTTGGGAGAGCCGAGAACCTGCTCTAAGCCAGCAGCTCTTGGAAAAGAAGAGAAGGGGATATAGTCAAGAAGTATTTGGGTTGTAGATCAACTGCTTGCTGCTGGTGAAATAGAAATAACTTTAGATGTTCAGGAATCATCTCAAGACAACTAAAATTACACTGAATTGACACTGGATGGTAATATTTCTCACAGAAAGGGAACAGATTTGGAAGTACTACACAAAAGAGAGAAAACTCGATGGAGCCTTACAATTTCAGAGTTCATGGTAAAAGAACAGAAATTTCTGGGAATAATGAGTGAGCTTTCATGAGACAATGAAGTGATAAGCCACCCTATCTGACATTAAACATGTTTTAGGAATATGTTGATTAAAACAGTATAATATTAGTGTAGGTGAAGACGAATAGATCATAGAACATAATATATATAGTCCAAAGACAGGTTCTTGCATGTATGGCAATTTAAAATATGATAAATGTGGTGTTTTAATCACGGGGGGTGGGGGAAGAAGGACTAAGGTGGGGCTGAGATTTATCATTAGCAATGTAATTATGGTAGGTCCTTCCCTGACACCATTTATAAAAATAAGTTCCAGGTGAATTGAAGCTTTAAGCACTAAAACAAAGCCCAATAATGAATGTAGTAGAAGTTGTATACATATCCTTCAAATCAAGAAGAAAGGGAGTATAAGCAAATAGAAAGAGATAGCCAAAAAGATATAAGTGGACAGTTCACGGAAGAGGCAGTACAAATGGCCAATAAACTTGATAACACACTCAACCTCAGGAGTTGCAAGATAAGATAACAGCTGGTATATCTCACCCATCAGCTTGACAAATAAAACAGCTTCTTCATAGCAAATGGTGGTGTTGGAGAGTGGATGCCCTCATACGGCTTGGGTAAGGGTGTAAAATTCCTGGGCAATATGTTGCTTCTTTTGAAATGTGAAATTGCAGCAAATTCCCCTCTTATTCTTTTTTGTGCAGAAGCACAGGGAACTAGGAAGATATGTCAAGGGTTGTATATTTAGCATTTCTTCTAATAACAAAACTTTGGAAACAACTTAAATGTCCATTCGGTTACTTTGTCTGTAATTTAGCTGAGTGGCCACCTGTTAAATGGTGGTGCTCTGATTATGTGGTCAGTGGTTGATACCTGACACTCACTTGAATTTGAGAATAGGATTAGCATAATACATTTTCCACTTGTTTTCTTTGAGATGTAACCCTGGAAATGGAAAACCTTATTTAAAATAACAATGAAGAGTTTTAATGGGCGATATAAATAAGAAAACTGAACTTTTGAGATAGATTTTTGCCGAAGCCTATTTATTTGTATATTCCAACCTTCTCCAGTGTGTAGATATCTCTTAACACAATTGTTGTGTGACAACTCATTTAACTTAGAGTAAAAGCCCTTCCAAGGTCTGGCTCTTATTCCTTGTCCTTGCTTTTCTTGCTAGTATCTGCTTACAATTAAGCCCAGGCCAGCATTAAATTACTCTATCTAATGATCCTTCTGCTCTAAGAGTTCATGTCAGAAGTTAGCTTATAATTCCTAGGATTCCCTTTGCCCTAAGGATTTATGTGTTCTCTCCCTCCAGTGAGGAAAAGCAGCGGAATTACAGTCACTAAAGGAATTTCTGCCTCTCTATACAAAATTCGGTAATTATCTCATCTTTGAACAAAGGAAATCACTCACCTTTCATAGCACTTATACCAAAGAGGAATGTTATAGATTAATCTGTGGGGTTTTTAAAAAAAGATTTTATTTATTTATTTGAGAGAAAGAGCAAGAGAGAGAGAGAGAGAGCGGGCGAGCATGCACAAGCAGGGGAGGGGCAGAGGAAGAGGGAAGAAGCAGGCTTCTGGCTGAGCAGAGAGCCCTGCTTGGGACTCGACCCTCAGACCCTGGGATCATGACCTGAGCCAAAGGCAAACGCTTAACCGACTGAGCCATTCAGGTGCCCCTCATCTCTTTTTTTGCATGTAGTTAATTTAATTTATTGGTGAGTAGTATTTCATTATGAGGGTACAGTGTATTTTGTTCATCTGTTCTTTTGCTGATGGATATTCTTACCTTTTTGTGAATGCATCTTTCATTTCTTCTGGTTAAATTCCTAAGAGTAGAATTGGCAGATCAAAAGGTGTCTGGAAGTGTATTTAATGTATTACAAATGACCAAACAGTTTTTCAAAAATAGTTGAACCATTTTACATTCTCACTAGTAATACATGAGAGATGGGTTGTCTTAGCATCCTTGCCAGCATTTGTCATTGTCCATCTTTATAATTTTAGCCATTCTTATGGATGTCTAGTGGAATTTCTTTATGGTTTTTAAACTGTATCCTCCTGACCAATGATACTGAGCATCTTTTAATGTGGTTATTAGACCTTCACATACCTTCTTGTTGAAAGTGTCTGTCAAATTCCCTTGCCCATTTTTACTGGATTGTTTTGCTTTCCTTATTGTTTTGTATGTGTTCTCATAGATACAATAAAGTTCTTTGTTGGATTTATGTATTGCATATATTTTCTCCCAGCTTGTGATTTGTCTTTTTGTGTTCTCAACAGTATCTTGGTGAGCAGCAGTTTTAATTTTACTTTTGAAGAGGGGATTTTATCATTTTTTTCTCTTTATTTAGTACTTGCGTTCTGTTTAAGAGTTTTTGCACACATCACAAAAATATTTTCCACATTTTTTTAGAGGATTTATAATTTTAGGATTTGCCTATAGGTTTGTTTTCTGTATTGAGTTAATTGCATATTGTATGAGTTATTATTTGTTCATACAGATGTCTAATTGATTATCATTTTTTACAGACTTCCCTTTCTACATTGAATTGCTTTTGCACCTTAGTAAAAAGTCACTTGGTAGTATATATAGTGGATTTATTTTTAAGATCTCTATTCCTCTCTATTCTATTCCAGCAATCTATATTTTTTCTATCCTTATGCTAGTACCACACTGTCTTAATTAGAGTAGCTTTATTTTAAGTTTTTAAAACGATTGAGTAACTCCTTCAACTTTTTACTTCTTTCTCATGCATTTAATATCAGCTTGCCAATTTCTCAAAAAAAAAAAAAAGCCTGATGGCATTTTTATTTATGTTACATTAAATATTTGGATCAATTTGGAGAGAATTGACACACTTAAGATGTTAGGTCTTCTAATCCAAAACAATTGTGTCTCTCTCCCCTTATTTCCATGTATATATATATGTATACACACACACACCCATACACACGCACATGTGTGTATAATTTATTAAGATATCCTACACTTTCTCTCAGCAGTGATTTATAGTTTACAATGTAGAGGTTTAAAAAATTTTTTTTATTAAGTTTATTCCTAGAATATTTTGTGATTTCTTTGATGCTATTGTAAATGTTATTGATTTTTAGAATTTCACTTTCCAATTGTTTGCTGTCAATATAAATATAAAAATAAAACTTATTTTTATATACTGACCTTACAATTTGACACAAGCTCAGTTTACTTCTTGAATTAAGTAGTTTTTTGTAGACTTATTTAAATATTTTATGCAATTTTGTCATCTACATATAAAGACAGTTTTACCTCTTTTTTTTTTTTTCAATCTCTATGTCTTTTTTTTCCTTTTCTTGTCTTATTGCATTAGCTAGGGCCTCCAATATAGTTGGCTAGACATGGTGAAAGTGGTAATCATTTCCTTAGTCCCAATCTTAGGTAGAAAGTCTTTAGTTTCATTGTTAAGCATGGTATTTTAGCTGTGCTGTTTTCTGTAAAGATTTTATTTGAGAAAGAAAGAGAAAGTGTGCATATGCAGAGGGAGGGACAGAGGGAGAGGAAGAAACAGACCCCTTGTTGAGCAGGGAGCCCAGGGCTCCCAGGAAGCTGGGGCCCTGAGATGATGATCTGAGCTGAAGGCAGCTACTTAACCTACTGAGCCACCCAGATGCCCCCTGCTGTTTTTCTAATAGGTGCCTGTTACACAGATTGAGAAAGTCCTCTTTTATTGGTAGTTTGCTGAGATTTTTTAAAATTTATTTTATTTTAGAGAGAGTGCGCATGAGCGGGGCAGGGGGTGTGGGGACAGAGGGGGAGGGAGAAGGAGAATCCTCTAGCAGACTCTGCACTGAGCACAGAGCCAGATGCAGGGCTCAGTCCCAGGACACCGAGATCATGACCTGAGGTGAAATCAAGACTCAGCCACTCAACTGACTGAGATATCCAGTCGCCCTGAGAGTTTTTCTTTTTTAAATTGTGAATGGGTGCTGGATATTGTCAAATCATTTTACTGCATCTAGTGAGATGATCATATAATGTTCACTTTTATTCTGTGACTATAATGAATTACATTGAGTTTTGAATGTTAAACCAACCTAGCTAGGCTGCCCATTATTTTATTCTTTGGCTAGGTAGAGTAGGTGTTTTATGGGGCTTTTTTGTCTATGCCTATTGGTGTTTCTATGTTGTCTGCTTCTTCAGCTCCTAAGTCTGGGGGATATGAGGCAAAAAGAAAACCCAGGGAACTTACCTAGTCCATCTTCTATCCACCATTCAGAATCTTTTGTGTTAGTTTTATATATATAATGTCCAGGGATTTTAGTTGCACTTAGTGGGAGGAAAAAGTAGGTCAACTCCATTTTCCTGGAAACAGAAGTCGTCTTACTGATTTCTTTTTTCTGTCAAATACTGAGAAAAAGGTACTAAAATATCCTTTGCTTTAGGATTTAGTTTTTTGGGTGATAAATGTAAAATGTCTAGCCCAGTGCCTGGCACAGATTAAATTCTTCTTGAATTATTATGTGTCCCACAAATATCTCTTGAGCACTTATTACATGGTGGGCCCGGAGAGGTTTAGCTGAATTTATAAGTGTAAATGCAGGGGTGTAGATTATCATGTGTAATTCCTCTTTGAAAGATTTGGTGATAATGTAGAACTCTGGTTTCCAGAGTGTGGTCCTGGACTAGCCACATTATCATCACCTGGAAACTTGTTAGAAATGCAAATGTTTGGGGCCCAGCCTAGACCTACTGAGTTAGAAGCTCAGGAGGTGGTGCCCCCCAGTTTGTGTTTTAACAAGGCCTCTAGATAGTTCTGATGCATGCTAAATTTGAGAACCCCTGATGTTGAGGCTCACACAATCCCTAGCCTCATAAGGAAGGGTGCCAGGCATCTTGATACCCGGGGTCAGGCCTCCGTTTAGGCAAATGGCTTTTGTAGACGCACTTTTTACATCTCCCCCTTTCCTTCCCTTCAGGCATAGAGATCTCAAGAGATCTCTTTCTTTAGATGCGTTCTCAGCTGATTATTCTGTAATGCTAGCTAGGATGTAGTGGAAATAAGTATATTTACTAGGAATTTAATAGGTTAAATATCTTTCAGAATGCTAAATATTTCATTCTCATAGTGGGAGATTTACAAATAATAGAGAAGGGGAGGTGATGCTTCAGAAGAGAGGGATTTCGAGATTTCTTTTGTTCTTGATATGTTTGGTTATGAATTGAGTTGAGGAAAGAGATTCATGGTATTTTCAAGTATTAGTATGTAAATGGTACTAGTACTTGCTTTCAGTAACCATGGTCTTGAAGTCCTTAGAAGATAAGGAAATAAAGAATCTGGCCTTATTACAGATTCTTTGATTTTATTAGTGTAACGATATCTGGCTGGATACCAAAAATACTAGGGCATGGCCATCTCTGCCTAGTTCCTTACTTGTATGCTTTAAGTATGTTTATCTATAGGTTATCTCAAGGTTGCCCTTTGTGACAGCCCATAGTCTCCTTCCAGTCTCAGTTTCTTCCCATCACAGTAGGTCCTACTGTTACTGTTTGGGAGGAGTCAGACACAAATTCCCTCTTTATCCTAATTCAGAGTTGTTCTCGGAGATAGTCTCCTGCCTACATGCATCCCATTTGGGTCCTTATATCCAGCATCAGTAGGTTATGAACAGTTCCCACATCTCAATGAAAGGAAAGACGAGTATTATAAGCATTTCTGGATTTTCCTGGGTGGCTTTGTTGTGAGAAAGGAAATAAGTCTATAAATCCCCTAATCTGTGAGGACGATGAGGAAGAATATTAATCAGAGTTTCTGTGACTCTGAACCCTTGCTGCTTTAATCAGGGACCCCAGGAAACCCACCCCCCCACATAATGAAATCCACTCCCAACTCTCTATATAAGCAATTATTTAAATAGTTAGGAGACAGAGTAATAAAGCAATTGCCCTGTGCTTTAGAGGTCAATAGGTTAACTCTACAGAGTTTAATTAAAATTTGATAATAAATGCCTGCTCTCGGCAGGATATTTCATTAGTCTTCATCATGGCCTGTGTTAAATATTCCTTATTAATTACTTTTCACCCCTCTTAAATCCTCCTCTCATGAAGCAGGGTTCTCATTACTAATTAGGATTCCCACACTGGGGAAGGAGATTCCTTGAAGCAGCCACCTTGTTAGGAAGGGATATCTACCACCAAAAAAGAATAAGATTTGGGATTCTATGATCTTAATTTTAAAATATCTACAATGAAACCAAATGATAAGCTTTAAAAAAGTATCAAAGAAAAGATCATTCTGGCAATAGCTATGGTATAATCTCAGTTACATTCTTTTTGATATTAATAAGTTAATTCCCTTTCTGATTCCTCCTTAATATAGGTGTGGTACTGAGAAAAATGAGGTTCCTTGGGTTTGGTAAGTAGACTTGTATGTAGAAATTAGGAATTATCTAAGAAGTTCTGTCCCTTTTCTTGGAGGGGTTCAGAGGAAGAGAATTTCTCACAAAAGGAAATAAAACGTATAGTCCCTAGCTACCTGGGAGGTTTGAAGGCCGTGAAACTGGTTTTCTTCTCAGTGCTCTTCCAGTCCTTTCCTTGGACCAGTACTGGAAGCTTGCTTGCGTTCTGCATTCTTGTTCATTGCCATCACTATCACTTCTAATCTGGATCATTTTCATAGCCTCAGTAGTCTGCAGGCTCTGGTCTTTCCTCTCCTGCTCCACCCTCTGGACTACTGCTGGAGATGGGTCAGCATCTCACCAGGTCCATACATATCCTGATTCCTCAGCACCCCACAGGAGGCTATTCCCTTCACAGGCAGGCCTTCCCTTCTGTCTCTGGCCTCATCTGAGGGCCTTGTTTGTGGGGCCTGTGCTCAAACTACTTTGAAATTGCATACTTCTGGGGAAGAGTCAAGATGGCGGAGAAGTAGCAGGCTGAGACGACATCGGGTAGCAGGAGAACAGCTAGATAGCTTGTCTAACCATTACAAACACCTACAAATCCAATGGGAAATCGAAGAGAAGAAGAGCAACAATTCTAGAAACTGAAAATCGATCACTTTCGGAAAGGTAGGACCTGTGGAGAAGTGAATCCAAAGCAACGGGAAGACAGACCGCAGGGGGAGGGGCCGGCTCCCAGCAAGCGGCGGAGCAACGGAGCACAGAATCGGGACTTTTAAAAGTCGGCTCCACGGAGGGACATTGCTCCAGAGGCTAAACCGGGGGGAAGCCCAGGCGGGGTCAGCGTAACCCCAGGTCCCGCGGGGCCACAGAAGGACCGGGGGTGTCTAAGTGCCACAGAGCTCACAGGTATTAGAGCAGGGAAGCCGCCTACAGCGACAAAGCCGAGGAGTGAGCTCTCAGCCCGGGGTTACCTTGTGCCCGTCGCAGGCTGGGTGGGCTCGGAGCGCGGCCGGAGGCCACGGAGATGGAAACGAACGGGCGCTTTTCTCCAAGTGCCAGCAGTTGACTGCTTTCCTCCAGGGGCGACCGCAGGCCAGGGAGGCGGGGCGGTTGGGCGCTTTTTTTCTCTTTGCACTGAGGAGCAGGACCCCAAGCTCTCGGCTCCTCCGGCCAGAGACTGGGCGGCCGCCATCTTCATTCCCGTTCTCCGGACTCTACGGAAAGCGCTCAGGGAACAAAAGCTCCCGAAAGCAAACCTGAGCGGATTACTTAGCCCGGCCCCTGGCAAGGGCGGTGCAATTCCGCCTGCAGCAAAGACACTTGAGAATCACTACAACAGGCCCCTCCCCCAGAAGATCAACCAGAAACCCAGCCAAGACCAACTTCACTCACCAAGAACAGCGGAAATCTAGAGGAGGAGAAAGCAAATCTTATCTGGACAAAATGACAAGGCGGAAAAACTCACCACAAAAAAAAGAACAAGAGGCAGTACCGAAGGCTGGGGACCTAATCAATACGGACATTGGTAATATGACAGATCTAGAGTTCAGAATGACAATTCTCAAGGTTCTAGCCAGGCTCGAGAAAGGCATAGAAGATATTAGAGAAACCCTCTTCGGAGAGATAAAAGCCCTTTCTGGAGAAATAAAAGAACTAAAATCTAACCAAGTTGAAATAAAAAAAGCTATTAATGAGGTGCAATAAAAAATGCAAGCTCTCACTGCTAGGATAAATGAGGCAGAAGAAAGAATTAGTGACATAGAAGACCAAATGACAGAGAATAAAGAAGCTGAGCAAAAGAGAGACAAACAAATACTGGACCACGAGGGGAGAATTCGAGAGATAAGCGACACCATAAGACGACACAACATTAGAATAATTGGGATTCCAGAAGAAGAAGAAAGAGAGAGGGGAGCATAAGGTATATTGGAGACAATTATTGGAGAGAATTTTCCTAATATGGCAAAGGGAACAAACATCAAAATCCAGGAGATGCTAAGAACATCCCTTAAAATCAATAAAAATAGGTCCACACCTCGTCACCTGATAGTAAAATTTACAAGTCTTAGCGACAAAGAGAAAATCCTGAAAGCAGCCCGGGTAAAGAAGTCTGTAACATACAAGGGTAAAAACATTAGATTGGCAGCAGACCTATCCACAGAGACCTGGCAGGCCAGAAAGAACTGGCATGGTATATTCAGAGCACTAAAGGAGAAAAACATGCAGCCAAGAATACTATATCCGGCTAGGCTATCATTGAAAATAGAAGGAGAGATAAAGAGCTTCCAGGACAAACAAAAGCTGAAAGAATTTGCAAACACCAAACCAGCTCTACAGGAAATATTGAAAGGAGTCCTTTAAGCAAAGAGAGACCCTAAAAGTAGTAGATCAGAAAGAAACAGAGACAATATACAGTAACAGTCACCTTACAGACAATACAATGGCAATAAATTCATATCTCTCAATAGTTACCCTGAATGTTAATGGGCTAAATGCCCCAATCAAAAGACACAGGGTATCAGAATGGATAAAAAAACAAAGCCCATCAATATGCTGCCTACAAGAAACTCATTTTAGACCTGAAGACACCTCCAGATTTAAAGTGAGGGGGTGGAAAACAATGTCCCATGCTAATGGACATCAGAAGAAAGCTGGGGTGGCAATCCTTATATCAGATCAATTAGATTTTAAGCCAAAGACTATAATAAGAGATGACGAAGGACACTATATCATACTCAAAGGGTCTGTCCAACAAGAAGATCTAACAATCTTAAATATCTATGCCCCTAACATGGGAGCAGCCAACTATATAAACCAATTAATAACAAAATCAAAGAAATATATCGACAGTAATACAATAATAGCAGGGGACTTTAACACTCCCCTCACTGAAATGGACAGATCATCTAAGCAAAAGAGCAACAAGGAAATAAAGGCCTTAAATGACACACTGGACCAGATGGACATCACAGATATATTCAGAACATTCCATCCCAAAGCAACAGAATATACATTCTTCTCTAGTGCACATGGAACATTCTCCAGAATAGACCACATCCTGGGTCATAAATCAGGTCTCAACTGGTATCAAAAGATTGGGATCATTCCCTGCATATTTACAGACCACAATGCTCTGAAGCTAGAACTCAATCACAAGAGGAAATTTGGAAAGAATGCAAATACATGGAGACTAAACAGCATCCTTCTCAAAAATGAATGGGTCAACCAGGGAATTAAAGAAGAATTGAAAAAATTCATGGAAACAAATGATAATGAAAACACAACAGTTCAAAATCTGTGGGACACAACAAAGGCAGTCCTGAGAGGAAAATATATAGCAGTACAAGCCTTTTTCAAGAAACAAGAAAGGTCTCAAGTACACAACCTAACCCTACACCTAAAGGAGCTGGAGAAAGAACAACAAAGAAAGCCTAAACCCAGCGGGAGAAGAGAAATCATAAAGATCAGAGCAGAAATTAATGAAATAGAAACTAAAAAACCAATAGAACAAATCAACGAAACTAGGAGCTGGTTCTTTGAAAGAATTAATAAGATTGACAAACCCCTGGCCAGACTTATCAAAAAGAAAAGAGAAAGGACGCAAATAAATAAAATCATGAATGAAATAGGAGAGATTACAACCAACACCAAAGAAATACAAACAATTATAAGAACATACTATGAGAAACTCTATGCCAACAAATTCGACAATCTGGAAGAAATGGATACGTTTCTAGAGACATATAAACTACCACAACTGAACCAGGAAGAAATAGAAAGGCTGAACAGACCCATAATCAGTAAGGAGATTGAAAAAGTCGTCAAAAATCTCCAAACAAACAAAAGTCCAGGACCAGATGGCTTTCCAGGGGAATTCTACGAAACATTTAAAGAAGAATTAATTCCTATTCTCCTGAAACTGTTCCAAAAAATAGAAATGGAAGGAAAACTTCCAAACTCATTTTATGAGGCCAGCATCACCTTGATCCCAAAACCAGACAAGGATCCCATCAAAAAAGAGAATTACAGACCAATATCCTTGATGAACACAGATGCGAAAATTCTCACCAAAATGCTGGCCAATAGGATCCAACAGTACATTAAAAGGATTATTCACCACGACCAAGTGGGATTTATTCCAGGGCTGCAAGGTTGGTTCAACATCCGCAAATCCATCAATGTGATACAATACATTAATAAAAGAAAGAATAAGAACCATATGATACTCTCAATAAATGCTGAAAAAGCATTTGACAAAGTGCAGCATCCCTTCCTGATTAAAACTCTTCAAAGTGTAGGGATAGAGGGCACATACCTCAATATTATCAAAGCCATCTATGAAAAACCCACTGCAAATATCATTCTCAATGGAGAAAAACTGAAAGCTTTTCCGCTAAGGTCAGGAACACAGCAGGGATGTCCGTTATCACTACTGCTGTTCAACGTAGTACTAGAAGTCCTATCCTCAGCAATCAGACAACAAAAAGAAATTAAAGGCATCCAAATCGGCAAAGAAGAAGTCAAACTATCACTCTTTGCAGATGATATGATACTATATGTGGAAAACCCAAAAGGCTCCACTCCAAAACTGCTAGAACTTGTACAGGAATTCAGTAAAGTGTCAGGATATAAAGTCAATGCACAGAAATCAGTCGCATTTCTTTACACTAACAACAAGACAGAAGAAAGAGAAATTGAGGAGTCAGTCCCATTTACAATTGCACCCAAAACCATAAGATACCTAGGAATAAATCTAACCAAAGAGGCAAAGAATCTATACTCAGAAAGCTATAAAGTACTCATGAAAGAAATTGAGGAAGACACAAAGAAATGGAAAAATGTTCCATGCTCATGGATTGGAAGAACAAATATTGTGAAAATGTCTATTCTACCCAAAGCAATCTACGCATTTAATGCAATCCCTATCAAAATCCCATCCATTTTTTTCAAAGAAATAGAACAAATAATCCTAAAATTTATATGGAACCAGAAAAGACCTCGAATAGCGAAAGGAATATTGAAAAAGAAAGCCAAAGTCGGTGGCATCACAATTCCAGACTTCAAGCTCTATTACAAAGCTGTCATCATCAAGACAGTATGGTACTGGCATAAAAACAGACATATAGATCAATAGAACAGAATAGAGAGCCCAGAAATAGATGCTCAACTCTATGGTCAACTAATCCTCGACAAAGCAGGAAGGAATGTCCAATGGAAAAAAGACAGCTTCTTCAACAAATGGTGCTGGGAAAATTGGACAGCCACATGCAGAAAAATGAAATTGGACTATTTCCTTACACCACACACGAAAATAGACTCAAAATGGATGAAGGACCTCAATGTGAGAAAGGAATCCATCAAAATCTTTGAGGAGAACGCAGGCAGCAACCTCTTTGACCTCAACCGCAGCAACTTCTTCCTAGGAACATCGCCAAAGGCAACAGAAGCAAGGGAAAAAATGAACTATTGGGATTTCATCAAGATCAAAAGCTTTTGCACAGCAAAGGAAACAGTTAACAAAACCAAAAGACAACTGACAGAATGGGAGAAGATATTTGCAAACGACATATCAGATAAAGGGCTAGTATCCAAAATCTATAAAGAGCTTATCAAACTCAACACCCAGAGAACAAATAATCCAATCAAGAAATGGGCAGAGGACATGAACAGACATTTCTGCAAAGAAGACATCCAGATGGCCAACAGACACATGAAAAAATGCTCCACATCACTCGGCATCAGGGAAATACAAATCAAAACCACAATGAGATACCTCCTCACACCAGTCAGAATGGCGAAAATTAACAAGTCAAGAAATGACAGATGCTGGCGAGGATGCGGAGAGAGGGGAACCCTCCTACACTGTTGGTGGGAATGCAGGCTGGTGCAACCACTCTGGAAAACAGTGTGGAGGTTCCTAAAAAAAACTGAAAATAGAGCTACTCTATGACCCAGCGATTGCACTACTTGGTATATATCCTAAAGATACAAATGTGGTGCTCTGAAGGGGCACGTGCACCCGAATGTTTATAGCAGCAATGTCCACAATAGCCAAACTATGGAAAGAACCTAGATGTCCATCAACAGACGAATGGATAAAGAAGAGGTGGTATATATACACAATGGAATACTATGCAGCCATCAAAAGAAATGAAATCTTGCCATTTGCGATGACATGGATGGAACTAGAGGGTATTATGCTTAGCGAAATATGTCAATCAGAGAAAGACAACTATCATATGATCTCTTTGATATGAGGAAGTGGAGATGCAATGTTGGGGGGTTGGGGGAGGTAGGAAAAGAAAAAATGAAAGAAGATGGGATCAGGAGGGAGACAAACCATAAAAGACTCAATCTCAAAAAACAGACTGAGGGTTGCTGGGGGCAGGGGGGACGGGAGAGGGTGGTGGGGATATGGACATTGGGGAGGGTATGGGCTATGATGAGTGCTGTGAAAGGTGTAAACCTGGCGATTCACAGACCTGTACCCCTGGGGATAAAAATACATTATATGTTTATTAAAATAAATAAATAAATTAAAAAAAAAAGAAATTGCATACTACTTTTCTCTTCTTAGTATGACCAGTTCCATTTCTCTTTCAGCAGGTAAGTGTCTATTCATCTTCTAGGAAATGTTTGAATTGCTGTCTCTCCTGCTAGCTTGAATGGTGTGCATTTCTGTATAGACACACACTTGGTTCTCAATAGAATTGGTTGAATGGATTTCGGGGTGCAATAACCACCTTTGTATTTTCTCAGAGAGCTGAATTTCACTTGCCTTCTGTTAACATTGGTTCACTGACCACACTCATTTTTGTCATCATCATCTGATTGCGCCATTAGGAGCTTCACAAGTGTTGAAAATGAATCAGTTCTCATAGCACTACAGAACTTGTAATTAAAAGAGACATGTATTTTTAGATTGGAAAAATCTCTGCAGATTTTATTGCCTTGATGCTACAGTGACATGCGACAGTGACAAAGAACTTCACATTTTGCACATTTCTTTGGTCAACTTTCAGCATATAATGAATTACTCTTCACTTATGACTTTCGTGTGAACCTCCCGGCTTTTCACCCGCAGCTTGTTGACCTGGGACTCGGCAATGTCAGCCCGTTCCTCAGCCTCCTCCAGCTCATGCTGGATCTTGCGAAACTTGGCAAGGTTGACATTGGATTGTTCCTCCTGAGAAAAGAAATGTATTTCAGAGAATGAGAAAATTCGGCATTTTCTGATTCTTACTGCCTTTGTTACTAGAAGCAGCTACTGGATTTACTTCGTAAATGAGAAAGCAAAGGTTCTGTTATTTGATCACGAACTTATTTGGGGGCAAGGCATCCCACATTGTTGACTCTGAATGAGTGGGCTCATGATGCACCCTGCTCGGTCTCTCTCACTTGAATCCTTCCTGGCCAACTTAAGATGCTGCAGTGACATCAGGGAGATCAGAGTAGCAGGAATCTGAATCTATGAGACAAACTTTAAAAAGTAGGCATGGTGGGTGCCTGGGTGGCTCAGTGGGTTAAGCCTCTGCCTTCGGCTCAGGTCATGATCTCAGGGTCCTGGGATTGAGTCCTATATCGGGCTCTCTGCTTGGCAGGGAGCCTGCTTCCTCCTCTCCCTCTCTGCCTGCCTCTCTGCCTACTTGTGATCTCGCTCTGTCAAATAAAGAAATAAAATCTTAAAAAAAAAAAAGTAGGCATGGTGATAGTATTGGGTGCAGAGAACCTTAAGGAAAGTTTCTGAATTAGTAAGATGAGAAAGGAGCCAAATGAAAAAGAAATATTCTGATGGATTTATTGTGAAGTCATGTAACAGTCATGTAACAGATTTATTGTGAAGTCATCTATCAGACTTCAGAGCCCTCTTTTGTGCAGCCCCTGTGAACACTAGAGATGGCTAGGAGTGGTAGAGTGTTCTAGATAGGGAAGTGGGTTGTAACCAAAAGACATTTCCATACTAACATGTCTGGAAAATTGCTGAAAGAGGTCTCAGAAGAAATGCACTTGCATCTCTAAGGTTCTAGTAATTACTGGTAAAATTTTTTTCATTCCAAATATTCATTTTCATACCTAATTTTATACTCTTTTGCCTTAAAAAAAGGCTCTTAAATTCTATAAACTTCAGGCTCAACAAAACCTGGACCTTCTCCTGAACTTTTCTCTCTCATTATGAAGCTACTCACAGCCTCTTCAGCTTGTCTCTTGTAAGCTTTAACTTTGGTTTGTAATTTGTCCACCAAGTCCTGCAGCCTGAGGACATTCTTGCGATCCTCCTCAGTCTGAAATGAAAGAAGTAGCAAATAGCATTGTTGGTTTGAAAATGTCTCATTACTTTTATTTTCTTGAGAGCAGCAGATCTGAGAAATATGGAAAGGTAGGTCACCTGGTAAGTGAGTTCCTTCACTCTCCTCTCATGCTTGCGAAGACCCTTGATGGCCTCAACATTGCGCTTCTGTTCATTTTCAACCTCATTTTCAAGCTCCCGCACCTGGAAGAGAACAAAGGCTTTTAGCAGTTTGGCTGTAACTAGCTGTATGAGCAGGTTGGGAATTGAATGAAGTGCTGGGGACCCACCCTGGCCTCCAGTTTCTGGATCTGCTTCTTCCCGCCCTTCAGGGCCAGCTGCTCAGCCTCGTCCAGACGGTGCTGCAGGTCCTTCACCGTTTGCTCCAAGTTCTTCTTCATGCGCTCCAGGTGGGCACTGGTGTCCTGCTCCTTCTTCAGCTCCTCGGCCATCATGGCTGCCTGATGAGTAGTAAAACAAAATCAGTCGAGGGAGCTGAGTTAGCACATCAGGATTCATATGTGGCCATTATAGCATTGCCCTCTGCTCACATCAGTGATGGCCTTCTTGGCCTTCTCCTCTGCGTTGCGGGCTTCCTGGACAATGTCCTCCATCTCTCCCTGGATCTGGGAAATGTCTGTCTCTAGCTTCTTCTTGGTGTTGATCAAGCTTGTGTTCTGTTTCAAATTAATAAAAAAAGAAAAGAAAGCACATTTAATGACATTCTGTTTACATTGTCATTTTGACTAGTGTATATAGGCAAAAATTCTTGATCTAGGAAAAATTCAGAATAAACACCAAATCAGAAGTTGACTCTAAGTTAAACCTTCTCTTCTTTTTATCCTTACTTCTGTTAATGAACATTTTCTGAAATTCTTCCAGGTAAAATGTGATTTTATTTTTATTTTTTTAAAAGATTTTTTAAAAAATTTATTTATTTGACAGAGATCACAAGCAGGCAGAGAGGCAGGCAGAGAGAGAGGAAGGGAAGCAGGCCTCCCGCCAAGCAGAGAGCCCGATGCGGGGCTCGATCCCAGGACCCTGAGATCATAACCTGAGCTGAAGGCAGAGTCTTAACCCACTAAGCCACCCAGGTGCCCCTAAAATGTGATTTTTGATACCAATGATGTTCGACTATTACCAGTGGCTGCTTATAAGCATGAAGCACAACCCTAACCCAAGAAAATATTTAAAGTGTGGTATCACCACATAGCTCATGGAAAATAGATTATTAATTTGTAGTTGTTCATTCATGTTTGGTTGGCTTTATATTTAAAGGGCATAAGTAGCATTGTTATCAGTACAAAAATGAACCAAGAATCTGTTGTTTTGGAAAGTTGATAGTATTTGAAATATTTAGTCGATTCAGGATACTAAAAATGAGTAAGAAAGATGTGTTTTCATATGAATTTAAAATTATTTGTAGTTTAACATTTCCATGATGGCTATTTCCTTATAATTTTTAAAAAGTATGCACACATGGTGTGGAACACTGGGTGGGGTGTATGAACAATGACTTCTGGAACACTGAAAAGAAATTTAAAAAATAAATAAAATTTAAAAAAATATAATAATACATGTTTATTGTAAAAAAAAATAGAATATACGAGTCAGCGAAACAAGAGGTAAGGAATGCTTATTGTACTCTCCCTACTCAGAGATAACCACTGATAACACTTTGTTTATCCTTCTGGATGTTTCCTATGTATTTTTAACAAAAGAAAGAGATCATATTTTATATACTATTTTTTTAAGATTTTATTTATTTGTTTGACAGAGACAGAGCATGAGAGGGGAAGAGGTCAGAGGGAGAAGCAGACTCCCCGCAGAGCTGGGAGCCCGATGCGGGACTTGATCCCAGGACTCTGGGATCATGACCTGAGCCGAAGGCGGTTGCTAAACCAACTGAGCCATGCAGGCGTCCTATTTACTATTTTTAAGTTGCTCTTTTCATGTCTTGTGAAATCTTTTCATGGCAATAAATGCATACTAAATGGCTGCTTACTAGCCTTGTGAGGATAATATACCGCCATTTATTTAGCTCATCTGTTATAAACAACAAGGGCTGAGTAGCAGTGATGATGGCCTCTGTGAATTTGAACTGAAGAGTTTCCTTCACATAGTTAGCTTCATGTGTATACAGGATACACAAGAATAACTTGGTGGCTTATCCTTTTTCCTCTGTTTTATTTGCTTATCTATTTGTAGCTTAGAGTTGCAAAGACAGGGTGGCCACTAATGTCGTATATATGGTTATTAGTAGATGGCCTTCTGTGCTTTTTTTTTTTTTAAAGATTTTATTTATTTATTTGGCACAGAGAGAGAGGGAGAACAAGCATAAGCTGGGGGAGCAGCGGGCAGGAGAGAAGCAGGCTCCCCACTGAGCAAGGAGCCCGATGTGATGTGGGGCTTGATCCCAGAACCCCGAGATCATGACCTGAGCCAAAAGGAGCCGCTTAACTGACTGAGCCACCCAGGTGCCCCTGCCTTCTGTGGTTTTTAACAAAAGTTTCTAGAACTCTAAATTTTTTTCAAATCAACATGATGATCCCAGGCCATAAATATACCCGTGAACTGGTCAGGCCCAGTATGTCTTAGTAATACCGTTTTCCAGAAATTCAGAAGGGACTCTTGCCAAGGTTTCTTTACTCCTTCCTTTATAAACAAGCTTATCCCTTCATATCTTCAATGGCAGGGTGTACATTTGCTCAACCAGAGTCCTGAACCTCACCTGGGTGTGCAGGAGTTGCACACGCTCACTGGCATCCAGAAGCTCTTGCTCTGCCACCTTCCTGCTCCTCTCAGTCTGCTCCAAGGTTGCCCGCAGCTCCTCGATCTCCGCCTGCAGCAGGTTGGCTCTGCGCTCCACCATGGCCAGCTGCTCTTTAAGGTCATCTTGGCCTCTGATGGCATCGTCCAAATGTAGCTGAGTGTCCTATACAGAAAGAGGCAAAGACGCTTACTTGTGCTTCCATTAAAGTGAGTACAAATTGGATCATGTACACACTTTGTTCTCAGTAACTTAGAGTATGATTAGAGATGGAAAATTTGAAAGTCCCTTTATTTATTTATTTTTAAGGTTTTTAAGTTTATTTCACAGAGAGAGAGCACAAGTAGGGGGAGAAGCAGGCAGAAGAAGAGAGGGAGAAGCAGGCTCCCTGACGAGCAAGGAACCCGATGCGGGGCTCGATCCCAGGACCCTGGGATCGTGACTGGAGCTGAAGGCAGAGGCTTAACCCACTGACCCACCCAGGAGCCCCAGCAAGTCTGTTTAATGACAAATTCTTTGTAGTCTAGGGTAGCAGGTCTACTCAAAAGAACAGGATGTTATATTTTAGAATAACCACGGCTAAAGTTACAAAATATTAGAGCAGGAAAGCATCCTCAGAGATGAGCTAGTCTAATGATGTTGTTTTATGTATATTAAACAAGTATAGAAATGTATATTTAAAAATACACGTGTATATATTTATATACATTATGCAGATGGAGTTCGTATAAATGATTTGTGGAGTGTCTTCTCTTCAGTTGACAAAGTGAACTTTGTCTTAGACTTTCCAAATGTAAGCTGTTCTTTAGCTGTGTATGTGAAATTTTCAACTGATTACCATATTATTTAGATTTATGGCATGTAAGTCACACAGTTACACCCAGACTGCATGACACTATGTGTGTTTATCCCAGTGTACCTTGAGTATTCCTTGTGTGTTTCTTAGATTCCTTATTGCCTCTGCAGCCTGGCGGTTGGCATGGTTCAGCTGGATTTCCATCTCATTGAGGTCTCCCTCCATCTTCTTCTTGAGCCTGATGGCATCATTCCTGCTCCTGATCTCCGCATCCAGGGTGCTCTGCATCGACTCCACAACCCTGATGTGGTTTCTCTTCAGCTGATCGATTTCTTCATCTTTTTCAGCAATTTTCCGGTCAACCTCAGATTTCACCTGGTTTAACTCAAGCTGGATGCGAAGGATTTTGCCCTCTTCATGCTCAAGAGATCCCTTTTTAAGAAGCAACATTTAGGTTACTCTTGGCTCGCAACCCTCACAGGTCTTCCCTGCTATGATCAGAACCTGGCCCCTGTACTTGGAAGGCAGGGAGAAGACCGAAGAAAGAGGCGGGCCACTCCAGCATGGTGGTGGCAGCTTAATAAGAGGAAGGGAACTTACGTGAGAGGCTCGTCTTGGGTGGTGGGATCCCCGGATCCACCCACCAAATTTTTAAAAGTATACAAAGAGGCTTTCAATAGATTTAGTCACATATACTGTGCAGGTGTTCTCAACACCAAACCACTGTCTCAAGACTATGTCTTTAGAGCAGCCTCTGGGAGTGGAGAAGGCAGGTGGAACCCACATTCCTAGGATAGGGGGACATTCAGCCGTCATGTCTTTCTGGTGGTGATTTCCTCCTTGCTACCTAAAGAGCTGCTGTTTGTTTTGCACAGTATGATGGTTTCTTGAAGAAGGCATTAAGAAAACCACAAACTTTCATGCATCTTAATTTAGCCTGTTTGTTCTGCATTCCCAAGACACAATTCAGTATTTCTCACTGAATTACGTGAGTTATCCCCTGCAGCTCTGCAACGTGGTAATTGCTCTCAGTTGCTATGAATTTTTCCGTTTATTTATAATGCATAAGTGAGCAAATGGAACGTGTACCTCGGCTTCCTCCAGAGCAGCCTGAAGCTCACTCTTCTCTTGATCTATTTGTTTCTTCACTTTCTCCAGTTCATGGATATGCTTTCCCCCTTCTGCAATCTGCTCCGTCAGGTCTGAAATCTCCTCTGTAGGTTAATAATAAAATACCACATTGAATTGAGAAAAACGAAAACTTGAAAAGATGTCTCCCCACCGTTTTTAAAGTAGAATGGTTACAAAGACTCACGCTGTAAGTTCTTGTTCTCTCGCTTGAGGGTTTCAAGGTGATCCAGGGATTCCTCACAGGCATTCTTGACCTTGAACAGCTCAGTGCTGAGCGCACGGGTCTCCTTCTGGGAGGCTTCAAGTTCAGCCTGAGTTTCTTCGTACTTTTGCTTCCACTCTGCCAGGACCTGGAAGTACATCAGAACTAAGCCTCTGTAATCAAGAATCAGACCTCTTTCCCTCAGGCAGCTGGTCATCGTGGGCCACCTTGTCAAAGTTCCTCTGCTTCTTGTCCAGGGCAGCGCAGGCTGCGTTAGATCTCTCCACGTCCAGCATGAGGTCCTCCACTTCATTCTGGAGCCGCTGTTTCGTCTTCTCTAGAGAAGCACATTTGGAATTCACAGCCTCCACATGTTCCTCAGCATCCTGCAGACGCTGGGCCAGCTTCTTCCTGAAATGTTGGCCAGTGTGAGTGACCAGAAGCGGATTCAGGGATGCCACAGTGAACTTTATAAAGCTGCTGACTAGGAAAGCATATTTTCCCCAAAAGTCTTTGCTCCTCTGTCCGCAAATTGTTAAGGTTTTCTAAAATGTCTTATCACTACCCATTTTGTCTCTGTAGTTTTCCCTAGTGAATTCTTAATCTTTATGTCAGGGGTGGTTAAACATATCCATGAGACCTTTTTGTATGCTTGGTGGTGGTGTCTGCATGCACGAGAGAGACAGAGAGAGAATGAATGAGCCTCTTTGATTATCCAGCTGTGGAAACCACCATCTTGTCCTTATAGACCAGTGCGTGTCCACTGGAGAATGGACCAGGGCTACAGCCCTCCCTGCATCAGCTGAGTGAGCCATGTGAGGACATGACCACTGTGAACTGGAGGCCTGTCATCAAAGCATGCTGGCACTGGATAGTGGCATTAAGCATTTTTTAACATGGTCCTCTTCATAAATGAAGCTGTGGCCCAAAGTGATGTGTACGAGGTCATATGATTGATTATGGTTAATCAATCACTGACTCTCTGGGTCTGATGCCCCAGACAGCAAATGTTATTCCAGAATTATATTTCCCAAATACCTTCCAAAGTCGTACTGCTTCCTTCACCAGCTCACACTTATCTGGAGTGTTCCCTCTGCAAATGCTCACCAAACCCCTTTGTTCTGTTTAATTCTAGCAACTGCTGAGATAAATGCAATTTAGAGAAGCTTCCTTCACTGGGAACATAATGATTATTTCCCTTCCGTGTGTCACTCCCATGAGTTTTAGTCCATAAGAAGCGTGTGTAATTAAGTGAATCAGTTTATTGATACTGGTTGTTAGTTAAATGACAGAGTGTGATAGTCTTATTCTGGACTTCTAGATAGGGATAAACTGATTATTGTTAATTATAACATTCATAATAATGTACCAGATAGTCTCACTGTCTCCATTTTTCCTTATATTGAAGGAAATTAATTCTACTTAATCCATAAAGTGTATGTTGATAATTTTTAATTCATTCTGGTGGAAAGAAATTTAAGATATTTTTGTAGTAGACCAAAATGCAGGGAGAGCTGTGGTCTTGGCTCATTCTTCAGTGGACACATGACTGGTCTGTAAGGAGAAGATGGTATGGTGGTTTCCGCCACTGTAAAAACAGATAGGCTGAAATTTTCCTCCTTTTTTTTTTTTAAGGATTTTTAAAATTTATTTTTTATTTGACAGGCAGAGATCACAAGTAGGCAGAGAGGCAGGCAGAGAGAGGAGGAAGTAGGCTCCCTGCTGAGCAGAGAGCCCAATGCGGGGCTTGATCCCAAGACCCTGAGATCACAACCTGAGCTGAAGGCAGAAGCCTTAACCCACTGAGCTACCCAGGTGCCCCTCTTCCTATCTTTATGCCTGAAATATTCTTTTTTTTTTTTTAATACTTTTCCTTCACTGCCTTTAAACTTTTCTTTCTGCGTCCATCATTAAGAGCCCATACTTGGCCTCCTCCAGTTCTTCCGTGCGCTGGATGGCGTCCGTTTCATATTTGGTCCTCCACTGGGCGACCTCACTGTTGGCCTTGGACATTGCCCTTTGCAGCTCAGCCTTGGCCTCCTGTTCCTCCTCATACTGTTCCCGCAGCAGGTCACAGTCATGGCGGGCTGATTGTAGGGCGTGGGCCAAGGCGTTCTTGGCCTGGACCAACCAAAAATTGTGCATTGTACATTTATGTTCTGGTCACTGATATTCTGTAAGTGAAGTTCAATAGCATGTCACACTGCAAAGTTCAAGTGACTGAAAGTCTCAGAGAATTCTCACCTTAAACTCCTCTTCCAGCTGCCTCTTTAATTCCTCAATCTGTTGTGTAAATGCTTGTTTGCCTCTCGACAGCTGAGACACCAGAGCTTCTTTCTCATCTAGCTGTCGTGAAAATTCACCTGTGAAAGACAAAACGTGAATGGTTTAGTTCTGTCGTCTAGGTGAAGACTAAAGAATGTGGTAATATTATAACTCTCTTACTCCATGATGAAAAGAATAACTCAAAAATTTTGATGTGGTGGAGAAGGTTATTTCTTGCTTTTGCAAAACTGTGAGCTTTGATATTTTAGGATTTTCTTTCCCTCCCTCCCTCCCTCCCTTCCTTCCCTCCTTCTTTCCGAGTAATGCTGAGGCAGCAAAAATCTCCTCAGCCCAGGAAGCTTAATTTTCTTCCATTATAGCTTATAAGCATCCTTTTTACTGTCTCTCAATAAAAAGAAGAAGGAATGACAAATGATGATAAATGGGTGTGTGTCGTTTAAGAAATGATGGGTGTTCAAGAGGTGTCCACAAGTGGAGGCTCGCTTTTCTTTTTTTTGGCTCTCTGCATGCTGGCCGTGTGTGCCCACTGACCTGATTCTGTGTGTAAACGAGCCTTCTGGGCTGACAGCTCATTGATGAGGCGTTGCTGCTCCTCTTCCTTCGTTTTGACTTCACTAAGCTGGTCCTCCAGGGTGCGGCACATTTTCTCGAGGTTTCCCTGTGGTGGAAAGTAGAAAACAGAGAAAGATGATACACTTTTATTTGTAAGTCTGAATTTGGAGATAACTACTTGTGGAAAGGAGCTGAGTTGTATTTACTTCTCTAGCCACTCCAAAGCCCTGCACAGTGCCTTGGAAGTAGAGACCCATAATTTGGGTTACATAAATAAATGGTTATGAAAACCAGATTATTGTCTTTGGAAAACATGAACATCATTTAAATTCTGCATCATGTGGAGTATGGTTTTTAGAGAATTCTTTTCTGAAATTACATTTTTTCATGGTTATAGTGACAAAAGATAACATGATTTCTACAAATCCGATAGGAAGACCAAAATGATTCATTTCAATATAGTGATGCCTAGTAGGCATAACAGGAATAATTTTAAAGTGAGATAACATTATAGCAGCAATGTCCACAATAGCCAGACTATGGAAGGAGCCCAGATGTCCATCGACAAATGAATAGGTAAAGACGATGTACACACAATGGAATACTACTCCACCATCAATAAAATAGAAATCTTGCCATTTGCAGTAATGTGGATGGAACCTAGAGGGTATTATGCTAGGTGAAATAAGTCAATCAGAAAAAGACAATTACCATATGATCTCACTCCTGTGTGGAATTTAATAACAAAACAGGATCATGGGGGAAGGGATGAAAAAATAAAAGATGAAATCGGAGAGGGAGACAAGCCATAAGAATCTCTTAATCATAGGAAACAAACAGGGTTGCTGGAGGGGAGTGGGTTGGAGGGATGGGGTAACTGGGTGACGGGTATTAACGAGGGCATGTGTTATAATGAGTGCTGGATATCATATGCATCTGATGAATCACTGAACTCTACCTCTGAAACTAATAATACGTTATATATTAATTGAACTTAAATTAAAAAAATAAAATGAGGTAACATTTAAAGTTTGTGTAGTTAGATCTATTCATCTGTAGACTCTAATTTTGTTTTTTTTTTTTAAAGATTTTATTTATTTACTTGACAGACAGAGATCACAAGTAGGCAGAGAGGCAGGCAGAGAGAGAGAGGAGAAAGCAGGCTCTCCATGGAGCAGAGAGCCCGATGTGGGGCTTGATCCCAGGACCCTGGGATCATGACCTGAGCTGAAGGCAGAGGCTTTAACCCACTGAGCCACCCAGGCGCCCCAAGTAGACTCTAATTTTGAATCATTGCAAATAGAATGAAAAGGGTACAAGTTCACACAAACCTTGGCTTTGGAGACAGTCTCCATGTTACTGGCGAGGTCATCGATCTCCATCTTCATCTCGCTCTTCTCCTTCTCCAGCTTCTGCTTCACCCTCTGCAGGTTGTCTATCTGCTCCCCGAGCTCGGCCACGCTGTCCGCGTGCTTCTTCCTCAGGGTGGCCGCCGTGGCTTCGTGCTGCAGGGTGGCCTCCTCCAGGTCCCGGCGCATCTTCTGGAACTCGGCCTCGCGCTTCTTGTTCATCTCGATCTGCGCAGAAGTGGCCCCGCCGGCTTCCTCCAGGCGCTCGCTGATCTCCTCCAGTTCCCGGGAGAGGTCAGAGCGCTGCTTCTCTGCTTTGGCCCGGGAGGCCCGCTCTGCCTCGATTTCCTCCTCCAGCTCCTCAGTGCGGGCCTGGGGGTGACACATCAGTGTGAATGCCGACTCATGACCGTTTTGATTCCTGGAATGCACAGAAGAGGTGTGGCGGGGGGGGGGGGGTCCGACTCACCTGTAACTCCTTGATCTTCTTCTGTAGCTGCATCACAAGGGCCTGCTCGTCTTCAATCTTGCTTTGCAGATTGCTCATTTCAAACTCTTTCCTGTTGGAGGAGCAACACGTAAGCTCTCCATCAGTTCTCTTACCAGTGTTCTTTCCCATGTACGGTGGAATGTCTTTATACTGCCGTGTTGAGGACGTGAGTAGTACATGTTTTTACAAGTCAATAACATACCATTTTCATTAAATAAAAAAGTGAAAGATGTTATTTTTTGGTTATGTACTCTGAAGTAATAATTTTAGAGATCTTTAAAACATTTATTTCACCTGAATTGACAGATAACAAGCAGGTTACTCACTTTTTGAGTTTCTCGTCGAGTTGCTGCTTGTCATTTTCTACATCCATTGTGGATTCTTGGGCCAACTTTAGGTCTCCCTCCATTTTCCTTTTGGCTCTTTCTAGCTCCATGCGGAGTTTCTTTTCTTGTTCCAGAGATCCTTCAAGCTAAATGTATACTGGATTTTATTTATTTCAGTCCTAAGGCATTGAGCCATATGTGACTAGCCATCAAAGATACACAGGAGAATTTTAAAAAATACACCAAATAGCATGGAAATTTTAATTATTGTTTTCAAAGCCACAATGAAAGACTTATGAGCATTATTGACAGTTGCACGTTGTAACTGTTTATTTTATATTGAGAGGAAATACTGTGTTTTTCACACTTACGTCATCCACTTGCTGTTCTAGCTTGGTTTTAGCCTTGGTTAGGGTGTTGACTTTGTCCTCTTCTGCCTGAAGGTCATCCAGGGTCTGCTGGTGGGCCTCTTGGAGGGCTTTCTTCTCCTTGGTCAGCTTTGCAATGATTTCGTCCAGACCTGCCATCTCTTCCGTGAGGTTTTTCACCTTAGATTTGAAAAGATTTTAGAAATGTTAATGACATCTGTCATCTTGATGAAAAAGAAGCATAGGACAGTGTGGGCCTGAGATGGAAAATGGAGATAAGTGAAGCCAGGTCTCCTTCACTGAAAAGTATGGGGGATAAAGGTTAAGGTAAATAGAAATGGTGAAGACTAAAGAGACATAAATATGACAGCACTTTTCTTTCATATTCAATAACTTTAGGATTAAACTTTTAATTAAAATACTTCAGTAACAAGCTAGCACTTATAAAGAGTCTAAAATGGATCACGATTGTACCTTGTTCTCCGTGGCGTGCTTCTCCTTTTCAACCTTGGCCAGGGTCAGCTCAAGGTCGTCAATGTCTTTCTTGAGCTCTGAACACTCGTCCTCCAGTTTCCTCTTCTTGGCCGTCAGCTCAGCATTGATCTCCTCCTCATCCTCTGCCCTCTCAGTTAGCTCCTTGATCTTGGCCTCCAGCTGGATTTTGGTTTTAATCAGCTGGTCACATCTTTCCTCTGCATCAGCCAAGCCATCTGCTTCCTAACGGAAGAAATGAAACAATTTCATTTGTCTAAGCTATATCTGCAAACACACTGTAATTTATTAAAAGGTGGATGCTTCAGGGCACCTGGGTGGCTCAGTCATTAAGCATCTGCCTTCGGCTCAGGTCATGATCCTGGGCTCCTGGGCTTGAGCCCCGAATCGGGATCCCTGCTCAGTGGGAAGCCTGCTTCTCCCTCTCTCACTCCCCCTGATTGTGTTCCCTCTCTCATTGTTTCTCTCTCTATCAAGTAAATTTAAAATACAATAAAATAAAAAATAAAAGGTGGTACTTCAGTGACTCAATCAATTTGGTCAACACACTTGCCAACTTTTAACAGTCAACTGGACAAAATGTTAGTAATTTTAATGTGCTAATTATAACAACAGATTTTCTCCAGCTATCCATGTGTGGAAGGTCAGATTAGGGAAACTAGCCTTTTGGCAAGATCTGCACCTGTACTACTTTGGAAAGGTTGCTTATTAATTTTAGGACTCTGTTTCCTCACATTCGAAGGGGTTGGTTAATTTAGCCTTTTCCCTGACCTTGGAAGAAAAACATAACTTCTATTTATGCACACAAATATTCACTAAGGGAAAGACAGTCTCATCTAACAGAAGGATCTATAAAGGAAGGAAAATGTCCATAGACATCTTTGTGTTTTTTTTTAAAGAATTTTATTTATTTATTTGACAGAGGTCACAAGTAGGCAGAGAGGCAGGCAGACAGAGAGAGAGGAGGAAACAGGCTCCCCACTGAGCAGAGAGCCCGATGCGGGACTTGATCCCAGGACCCTGAGATAATGACCCGAGCCGAAGGCAGAGGCTTAACCCACTGAGCCACCCAGGCGCCCCCATAGACATCTTTGTGACTATGCTCACCAATGACCATGCCGCATATGAATGTGGATATGAACATACACAGCATAATTGGTGACTTCGCACCTATTGTTTTTTAGGTCTGAGTCTTTGTGTTCTTGAATGACAAATAATAATAGTACATGTTTTAGTGGAAACCATTCATTCAGAAACCTTAAGCTAAAACCTTTTCATAGCCACTCTTACAAGGTCTGGAGGATAAGAAAGGGCTGAGCTGTGCAGTGGATGACACTCACAGATTGAACTTGGAGCTGCAGGTCATTTTTCTCTTGCATCAGAGCTACCATCTTCTCTTCAAGCTCTTTCCTTTTCGCTTCTGACTTCGCCAGCTCTTCCTTGGTCTTCTCAAACTCTTCCTTCATGTTGGCCATCTCCTTTTCTGTCTCTGCACTCTTGAGGAGCGGCTTGATCTTGAAGAACAGGTTCATCCAGGGCCAGTGCTTGACGTTCATGAAGGCGCGGACGTTGTACTGGATGCAGAAGATGGACTCTCTGTAGGAAAGAACAAAGACGCAAATAAGGAACAATGTGGACAACGACCATCACTTAAAAAAGTAATGACTACATCAGATTCAACCATGAAAATGTGGAGAATGGGGACTTGGACTTGTTCCCTCACCTCCTCTCCATCATCTTCTTGAATTCCACCCTCATCAGGTACCCTCTGCACACAGCTTGGATGCGTGTGATGAGTTGAGCCAGCTTTTCATCTCGCATCTCCTCTAGAGTTCCCAACAGGCCAGCTTTAAAGAAAACCTTGCCAAGGAACAAGTTAAATATGTTATTTCCACTCATGAGAAAGTCCAAAGGTGATGAAATTACGGTAGAGATTTAGGTTGATGGTACCTTGGTATGACCGAATTTGTACTGGGTGTGGTCGATGTCAATAGACCCTAGGAGTTTCTCAGAAGCCTTCTTACTGTCAATAAACTGACCCTCTGGGATAGCACTTGCGTTTAGAATCTTGTATCTATCAGAATACAAAGATATAAAAACATGGCCTTCCTTTTTACCGGAACTGTTAGTAGCTATCATTGAAAAAACGATAGACTGAGTTTTAGAGAAAAAAAATTCCATTAAAACAATCCAGCAGTGCTTTAGGTGAACCTTGGGAAAATATATGTAAAAAGTTATGATAATAAGAAAGCAAGCCATCGTTCTTCTATCATCACCTTTCAAATACATTTCAGTTTTCAAGGAAAAGTTAAAAGATGTTTGAACTGTGTGGAGATACTCCTCTAGGCTAGCACGTTGAAAGGGGGGAGTAATGAGACACAAACCTCTGTTTGAAGTCTGCATAAAGGATCCTGCTTGGGAACCCCTTCCTGCAGATGCGGATCCCTTCCAGCACCCCGTTACACCGCAGCTGGTGTAGGACAAGTTCATGCTCCATGGCCCCTGGGGGGGAAAAAAAAGACATGTTTTCTATGTGACAATCTAATGAGAAGTCACACTGGAATCTTACTTGGATATCATAAATGTCTTACCAGGAGTTTTAGTTTCATTGGGAATGAGACAGCGTACAAAGTGGGGGTGAGTGCTCCTCAAGTTGGTCATCAGCTTGTTTAAATTCTCCTGCAAACCACATGAAAAGATTTGAAGTCATTTTTTTATTGCATGAGAGTCCCTGTCAATGATCTGTAGTGAAGTGCCCCATTTCCCGAATAAAGTAAATTTAACTGACTACAGGGGCTGCTTTTAAGAGAGAGTTTGATTTCATGTGAAATGTTTTCCACTCTAGATTTTTAGATTTGGAGTTTTAAGGGTAACCGGTTCATTTATTGTAAAGTTTGAACCCACATTATGGGTTTTCTTCTTGTTAAATTTTTCCTAACACATTTTTCATTTTCCTTTGTACAACACTGCTTTTTTTTAGTTTCGTCAAAGTTTTTTTTAAAAGTTACAATAATTTAATTTTGTTTCAGAAGTAGTCTTTTGGCATTCACGAATATACTGTACCCTGAAAAGGGCTGACACTGTCTGGAAAGAAGAACCCTTCTTCTTGGCACCTTTTTTTCCACTGCCACTTTCTGAAAAATAAAATAGAAAAATTAAAACTATTTGCAGCAACTTTAGAAGCACTATCCACAGGTATGAGGACTGCCAAAATTCCTTCTGAAATTTAAATTTGCACTTGTTCACTTGTATCATTCCTGTTTTTTCTTTCTGTATCTTTCTGCCGACTATAGATTAGGAAAATAGAAGCATTGGCTCACATTATAGGTATTCAGGAAAACAACAACAGTAAAAGAACTGGATGAAAAGGGTAGATGTGGGGGAGGGATGGCACTCTTCTCCTCCAAATCAGCAAATTATGTCCCGTGAAAGAAGTGCCCAGGAGACAGAGTAGTACTGTCCCCTTAGTGCACACGGTCCCAAAGAACCTAGTTGCATGCTTGCTATCAGGTCAGTGGGCCTCTACTAACCTGCAGGAAAGTCCTGCTTTCTATTTGCTTGTGCTTCTGTACTGTTATGTGCACATCTGGTCTTAGGGGACTTAGGAGAACAGAACTTCCAATTCCTCAAGCACTAGTGCCTTGACAAAGGATTTCCTTATCTCCAGATTAGCTGGATCCTCAAAGGAACAGATATTATTAAAATAGTAAAAATGAGCTCTATGATCTTGAGCAAGTCACTTAACCTCTGAATCTGTGTTTCCTCATTGGTGAAATGAGGCCATGGACAAAAGGATCCATAGTGTCAGCTTCAGCTCTGAAAGCTTATAATCATAAGACTGTAGCATACTAATTAAATACACTTCCTTTCATTAAGTCTATATTGGCCAGTATTTTAACTCTGGGAACATACTAATGATATTAAGAATGACCTGCTTCAGCACTTTGTCCCCCAGCAAAGAGGAAAGCCAGAGTCTTCATGCCAGACTTCTGGTACAGCCCGACCACGGTCTCGTTCAGGGGGTCCTTGTTCTTGTCCAGCCAGCCGGCGATGTTGTAGTCCACGGTGCCGGCATAGTGGACCAGAGAGAAGTGGGCCTCGGCCTTGCCTTTGGCAGGCTTGGGCTTCTGGAAGTTGTTGGACTTCCCCAGGTGCTGCTCATAGAGCTTGTTCTTGAAGGAGGTGTCTGTGGCCTTGGGGAACATGCACTCCTCTTCCAGGATGGAGAAGATGCCCATGGGCTGACAGTAGGAAAAAAGAGATGATAATAATGAGTTCCTCAGAAAAATATGCTCCAATAGTTTATGTACCTAGTGGAAACCTGAAAATGTTCCAGAAGAATGGATGATAAGATATTAAATAAGCACGATCTTTCTTTATTGCCTCTTCTCTGCTACTGCAGTCATGTACCATGGACATATGGGAAATATGTTTGCTAGAAAGACTCAGTTAAAAAAAAAAAAAGAAACCCATCTGTACCATTTGGCAAACTTTATGTTCAGAGTATAAAATTAAATTCCAAAACTACCATTTCAAAGCTGAATTCTTTATCCTGTAAATGTATAGATCTAAATACTTTCTTACCTCCTGACAATGTAGCTTCCTCACCTCAAATCTAGACATGACAAAAGTATGAAGAGAAAAATTATGGATAATGATTAAAAATTATCCATTCCCAGGATGAAAGAGCTTCTCTTGTTGTGTCATTAGAACTCTTTGTACTCTGAGCCATTTCCCCCCACGGTGGAGTTAAGTGATGATAATTTGGTTTTGCTTTGTAAGCAGATTGCCTCCTTTCAATTGCAAGTTTGATAGGAAAGACTGATAGAAAATCCAACGTTGATGATTTTGCTTCAGTCACAAATTGTCTCAAAACTATTTCGATGTTCCAGGAACTGAGTGCCATGTCGTTTTCATGAATAGCAGAGATAGTATGTTACCAAATTAAAATTATTTTCTTCAGATTGGGTAGACCTAGTCTGATGTGATACTCTCATCTTTCTTATTTTTATGAATTTTGGCACAAGTGTCTGCAGTTTCCATAGAAGGCACTTGTGTTTGCTTTTCCTTTCCCCCTGCTTAGGGTAGTGTTCATCTATAACCATATACTTTATTGGCATTCACAGTTACGGGATGAGTTCCCAATATGCATTTGAAAATCTTTAATGATTGCTTGATGAATTTTAACATATTCAACACTAACAGAATTATTGTCCCACTTCCTTGATAAAGGAGAATTCAGGGTTCGTTTTCCAGGGAAGATTGTAGAGAGGTCTGGTATTTATTCAGTAGTTATCAGAGTCTTAATGCCTGCAACAACTGAAGAGCTACCCTTCCAACCTGGAAGACATCTTGACACATTCTGCCTTGATCTCCATGAAGGATGATCTGTGCACGACACACTGTCATGGAATTGCCAGGATCAATGGCAGTGCTCAGAGGACTAGCTGCAGTTTCATTCCTTACTTCTGTGCACGTGAGGGAGAGTGAAGTTCTAAGAGGGAGAAACGTGCATCCCTGTGTCTGTGTATGCGTTTGTAAGCACTGCAGCCATTTTTCTATGAGAAGCTATTCCAGAGTACCAACACATCACTTGTGACACACCAGACAACACATCAGATTGTGAGCCTGTCATCAAACACCACTGCTTGTTCTCTGAGAACTGGGATTGCAACTAAGCATATGGAGGCGGACAATTTGTGTTTCATGTCCTGAAGGCTTGAAAAGTCAAACAGACCTTCTCGATGAGCTCGATGCAGGCAGCCAGGTCCATCCCGAAGTCAATGAACTCCCACTCGATGCCCTCCTTCTTGTACTCCTCCTGCTCCAGCACGAACATGTGGTGGTTGAAGAACTGTTGCAGCTTCTCGTTGGTGAAGTTGATGCACAGCTGCTCCAGGCTGTTGAACTGGGTGTTGCAAAGAGCAAGAGTTTGAGTGAGTCTGGAAAATCCAGTGGGGACTCCGCAAAGAAGACACAAAGTGGAAAGGCCTTAAGAGGCATTTATTCGAACAACTCACGTCAAAGATCTCAAAGCCGGCGATGTCCAAGACCCCGATGAAGTACTGCCTGGGCTGTTTGGTGTCCAGCTGCTGGTTGATGCGGGTGACCATCCACAGGAACATCTTCTCGTAGACAGACTTGGCCAGAGCGCCCACCGAGTTGTACACCTTCAAGAACAGTGGTAGTTTGACTTTTCGAATTGAACACAGTGATGAAGCCTTGGGTCTCCTGTGGCTCAAAAAAATCCTGGGGGTTAAATCATGCTTACCTGCTGCACAGTCTGGCCTTTGGTGACGTACTCGTTGCCAACCTTGACCCTGGGGTAGCAGAGGGCTTTGAGCAGGTCAGCAGAGTTCAGGCTCTGGAGATAGGCCGCCTTGTCAGCAACTGCATGAATGAGGTGAGAACAGTGAAACTGAACATAGCGTACACAATTTAAGGTGGGAAGGGTAATGACAAAGAAAAAAAAGTTTTGCTTGAAAAGGAATATGTGTGAATGTGACAAAACCATTTGTCACACTAATTTTAGTCTTTTTTTTTTTTTTTGAGAGGATAATTTGGAACTTAGGGAATCGATGCTCTATATGATACTTAAAATATAGCTAAAGTAGACCATAGATAAAAATAATTTGAAAAAGTCTAACCTAGAGGAGGAGTGATAGGAAAATTCCGGTGTTTTTTTTTTTTTTTTTCTTACAGTGCGTGTGGGCATGTAAATTATTGACTGGAATAAAAAAGGTTTTAATCAGATCGTAAATACTAGCTTACAGTAAGTCAGCGAAAATTGGAATGGGCAGAAATTACACCTCCATAAATCTTCACAGTCGTTTAAAATATGCAGTGTGTCATTTCTGTCCTCTAATACTTCTCCCCACCATCGGATGGGTCAAGAAAGTGAAAGCCTGGTCCCTGCCCTTGAGGACCTGATGGTGTCAGTTCAGTCAGCTGAAAGATGTGAACAGGGAGTGGTACCTTCGGTGCCGTCCGGCTCAGCCTGCTCCTCCCGCTGCTTCTGCTTGAACTTCATGTTCCCATAATGCATCACGGCACCTGTGAGCTTGTAGATGGCCACCTTTTCATCAGTGCTGAAACCTAGGATGTCCACAGCACTCTGTGGAAAGATTTGAATTTAAATCTGCTTCCACTTACCACCATGGCGGACACCCTCAGGACACTGGGCCCTCCCTCCCCTGCCTTCTTATGATATCTTGACTAACACTTTGGTGTTTTCAAAAGGTAGTCCTGTTCTTCAGCTCTTTATTCCACAAAGCAGCACCGGTAAGTATGTGTCGGTTTCCCATTGAGTCCTGTGGGCAGTGAAGATCTTATGTGACCTGTCCACACTCACCCAAGACTCGAGCCTTGGCTTTGGATGCCAAGGTTGACACTTCCTATTTCTCCACATTAGCCGGGCCTTGCGCCACAGGTTTCTCATCTCATGGCTTTCCTTTGCTTCACAAATCTGTTTGCCCCTTTTCCTCCTATGTTGTCCAACCCTAATGCTAGCCTGCCTCCCCGAATGCGATGGATGCCATTGGAAAAAGAGTAAGAGGGGAAGAGCAGTGGCCCTTGAGTTCTTCCCTCTCTGATATCAGGTCACAGCTCAGCTGGCCATGAGATGCCTGACAGTGAACTTCACCTGATCGTTACTCATGCAGGGAAGAGACACTTGTGAAAAGAACTTCTTTTATTGAAATTATTGTTGTGTATTTTTTCTCTACTAGATTTTGATCACTTTCTTAGTTGCCCATGCTAGGCTTTGCAAAAGCTCACGCGGTGGAGGCAGGCATCAGACAAGGCAGGGGGCGTTTACCTATGTAACTTTCTCTAGATTATTTACCCTCAGTTCAGCTCATCGACTCAAGCTATTTAAAATGCTCAGAGATTAATAAAGTCTCGGAACAAGATTATGATGCTTTTTTAAAAAAATCTCCAATACTAGGGCTTATTTCTCAACTCTCTAACTCTTTTGGACTTATCAATAATAATGAGGTAAAGCTGGTAAAAGCTGATATTTATGAGATGAAGGCACACAAATAGTTTATAGACTTTTTGAAAATAGTGTTTGAGGAGAAGAAGTGTTTTTGTAAGCAGCTCTTAATCCTATATTGGGAATGTTAGGATATTCCCGTTGGTATTAAATTTAGGAATAATCAAAGATGGTTGACTATTCAGAAATGGAAAAGAAAACTTGAAATATGTATAAACTATATGTATAAAGAAAATAAGCCAAAGAGTAATGATCCTTAAAAAAAAAAAAAAAAAGAATCTGTAGTTCCAAAAATAAAAGTAAAGGATCATGGAGGCCAAAAAGAGAATTTTTGAGGTTAGAGAATCCATTTCTTCAAACACTGCAGAGATGGGGGAGGGGAATACTATTAGCCCCAGAGTGACAATTGAAACAAAATTTGTGCTTACATCTGACTATAGAGGAACTGTGGAAATCATCATGTTCTGCTATAAAAATCCTAGAAGTATCATATGTCTTTTTCCCCAGGTTATTGAATATAGGGTCTGACAAAAAATAAGAGAAACATCACTATTGGAGTACAAAAATTGACCCAGAGGACCTATGGGGTGGGGGTGGGGAAAGAGCAAACTAGCCAAGGAATGCCTAAGACTTAAGATTTATGACAGACATACTGAGTTTTCTGATACCTAGCGTGGAAGGTGGGCATTGAAATACCCTGTAATTTTATTCCAAGAGTAAGGAAGCCTGAAAAGCAATATTGCCTATTTATTGTCTTTCTGCTAATGCTGTTGACTGTATAGAGGGGAGTGTTGTATAGTGCAAAATGAATTTACTTCTTCCTGTTCTGTACCTGTTACTTACATCTGTGGCTAGAAGCTCTTCCTGGTCATCAATGCTGGGCACTGTAATTTCACCTTGACTGACAAAAGCAAAGTCATATGGGTTGGTGGTGATCAGAAGCATTTCTGTACACATGAAAAAGAACAAGTATAGACAGAATTACTTTGGTCATCAAAAACACTTTAGAGGGACTTTCAGAAAAAGAGGCTTTTGTTCTTCCTTGGTAGAAAAAAATCATGGATACTTCTTACCAATAAGTTCTGGTTTCTTGTTGGACATGATTTGATAAAATATGTGGTAGCTTCTTTCAGCCTTTAGCTGGAAAGTAACACGGGACTTCTCCAGGAGATCTAGAAAGTCAGATTGAGCGCATTTAAGAGAAAAGGCCACAATGGAAAATTAAGCATTTGAGAAGTTGACACAATATAGATAACACTATTTTCACTATATAACCCCCCCAAAATATTTTTAATCACTAGTGTTCATTAACTTACATGTTTCAATATCTGCAGAAGCCAGTTTGCCTGTTGCACCAAAATGGATCCTGATAAATTTACCCTTAAAAAGGCAAAGGAAGACTTCTTTTTACATACTCAAAGGCAGACAAATATTTTCTTCGTTATGGACCAAGTGGATGGGAAAGATGCTGATACCACATGCACAGAAACGTCTGTGCTGGTCCTCACAGGAAAAGGAGGACCAAGACTTACAAAGCGAGAGGAGTTGTCATTCCTCACGGTCTTGGCGTTGCCAAAAGCCTCCAGTAGGGGGTTGGCGCTGATGATTTGATCTTCAAGGGTCCCCTTAAGAGAAATGAGTAAGACAGATAAGGAGACCCTGGAAAAGGTGAAATAACTTTCCATCAACTTCCTCCCCCTGCGACCTTCCCCTTCACAATATTCTGTAACTTTGGGGTAAGGCTGCTTGGCTTTCTCTTTCTTCGTTTCTTTCTTAACACATTTCTTCTTTTAAATTTAAGATTTTTTACTTGAGAAAGAAGGAGTTTTTGAGTAGGGGTTTCTAAAGTGAGTAGACAGAAGACAAACAGAAGGAAGGGTGACATGGCCTTGAGTTCTGTATTGCTCAGGCTCCTTTTTTCCCCTCGTAATAAATGGTTTGGAGAACTTCTGTCTGTTGCCTCTCATAGGCAACACATCTCAGTCTCACAGTCCATCCAAGAGTTCTCTTCCAAATTTTGGCATCACTTGCAGTTGGTTGCTATGGCTCTGAGGTACCTTGGCCAAATTTTTAGAAGCTTAGGATTTCTTCTGTCCTGGGATGAATATCATACCCACCTGCATTTTGCCAGGAGTAGATTCCTCTTTTTTCTTCTCTCCAGTAATTGCAATTGTTGCAAAGTACTGGATGACACGCTTGGTGTTCACGGTCTTCCCTGCACCAGATTCTCCGCTGTCGAGTCCACACAGAGGAAAAGTCAGAATCTAAGTAACCACTGCAGTCATCAAAAATTCAGCAGAAAGAAAGGCATGAAATCTACATACGTAATCAGGATTGACTGGTTCTCACGATCTGTGAAAGAAATCGGAGATAATGTTGAAAAATATACTTAGCACATACGTTTTATAAACTCAGAGTTGTCTTTTAAAGCTCCTCCCCCCGCACAAACTATATCTATTGTTAGTTTGCTTTTTTCACAATATTCTTTTTAAAATAAGTGGCAAAAGATGTGCGAATTAGTCCATGTGTTATACTCCTGTTACCTTTAGTGTGATAGAATATGTAATGAATGCACTATTTCACTGTACTACCCATGGGAATGACTTACCAATATCAGATGAATACTAGTTCCATGTTCCATTTTGTCACTTGGTTCATAGTTCAAAATCATGTTATTAGTGTCCGATCCAAAGTTTTGTGTAGTAATTGGGATAACTTGTACTGTAAGCTTTCAAAACTTACTTTTTAGGAGAGGTGATATATTAGCTATAATTAAAATACATAGTTCATTCCTTAATTTGGATTAATTTTGATCTGGAATTAGCATTATAGCATAGAACTCTAAACAAAATTCTCTCTACTTTTGAAACTGATCCATTTTATTCTTTTTTAAAAAATATTTTATTTATTTTAGAGAAAGAGCATGCATGGTGGGTGGGTGGGAGGCTTGATCCCAAGACCCCGAGATCACAATCTGAGTCAGAACCAAGAGTCAGACACCCAACAGACTGAGCCATCCAGGTGCCCTGGTCCCTTTTATTTTAAATATATTTCCCTAATTTTATTATATTACACTATTAATCGTATTAGAATACTATCATTATACTGTTATTATTACTAATATGTTTGTGCTGAGCATTTTATTCTCCAGGCACTGCCTCTGTGTTTTCTGTGTTATCACTCTACATGTACTTTATGAATAGCTCTGCAGACTGTAATTATGGACTCACTGACCCGTCAGCATGAACTGGTAGGCGTTGTCTGAGATGGAGAAGATGTGGGGCGGGGCCTCCTGGCGCTTCTTGCCTCGGTAGGCGGCCACCACCTCGGGGTTGTACACCGGTAGCCACTTGTAGGGGTTCACGGTGACGCAGAAGAGGCCCGAGTAGGTCTGTGGGAAATGACAAGGTTGCTTTGTCTGCAGTCACCTCATTAATCCGCCTTGGAAATACTGCTTTATGTGCCAAGTGAGAGGGACCCAAGTACCGTGTCTGTTCTCCTAGGGCTTAGGGGTCTCATTCCCTGGCTGCCTCCCACCCCCAGGTGCTCTACACAGTACGATTACTTCTGCTTGCACATGGATTCCGCACTAAGCACATGGCTTTCTGCATGCACAGTGTCAAGTGCATCAGAATTCACAATACTAACCCAACGATTAGTCTTGAAATTGTAGTAGCCAAATTGGAAAGTAGTCTTGAATTGGTTTTGGCTAACAGTTCATGGACTTAAGTTAGTGAAAAGTAAAAAGAAAAAAGGGACGCTCACGTAGATCATCCAGGCTGCGTAACGCTCTTTGAGGTTGTACAGCACGGCAGGCTCGTGCAGGTGGGTCATCATGGCCATGTCCTCGATCTTGTCGTATTTGGGAGGGTTCATGGAGAAGACTTGATCTTCCTTAACTGTGACAGTCTGTTAAGAAAAGAAGGAGCCGGTGGATGTCAACTAGGTAGCAGAAAGGATCAGTTATGTCTTACTACCCCTCTTTGTGTTACTTACAGTCCCCGCATCGGTCTTCACAGTCACCTTCCCCCCTTCCCTGCTCTGCACGGTACTTTTCACATAGGACTCCTTAGTGTCCACCACAAAGACAGAATTCTTGGCATCAAAGGGCCTATTCTGGGCCTCAATGCGCTCCTTTTCAGACTTTCGGAGGTATGGAGCCGCCTCCCCAAAAACGGCCATCTCAGCGTCGGAACTCATGGCTGGGGCTTATTGGCGGCAGCACAGCACCGGAGTACCTGGAGAACAGAGACAGAGCAGGACAGTGACCCAGGGTGAGGGTGGACATTGTCCTGTTGGTTTCACACTCCTGTGCCTCATTGGCCTGGCCCGTTTCCTCAGCGCTGCCTGTAGGGATCACACCTATGTCTTGTGCAAAGGTGCTGAGAGATTGGATCAAGGATTTCAAAGCCTTATGTTGGGAACTTAATTCTTGTGATGTTGTAAGGCTCTGTTCCATCCTCTGTGCTGTGAGCCTTTGGAGACACGTATGAAGGAGAGTGTGTTGCAGTCATCAGCGTTCGGGATGCCCCAAGTGTGCTTAGAATCTTTTCTTTTTCTACTTGCTTTGCTTTTGCTTTTTCTACTCCCCCTACCCACTTTTTTTTTTTTTTTGACATTGCAGTGATACAAAGAAATGCAAAATAACTGTTTACAATGGCTTTACAACCTGAACCTATTTTAAAAACTCAGATATTTAGTAAAATTTTTCTCCTGGCCCCAATTATTAAAATCACATGGATAAATTGGATGCAAGTATTATTAAAATTGGATGGATGAAAGATACCTTTGTTCATTCAGGACGCAGTCCAGATTGAAAACACATAATAAGCATAAATAAACCCCTAGTTTAGGCGCAAATTGTTTAGGTATCACATAATAAAGGAAATAGTAAATGCAACAAAAGTTGAAAATCCAACAAATGATTTGTCCTAAGTCAAAATTAAGTCTCATTTATTCTCAAATTGTATGCAAGTAGTATTATCAAAACAAAAGATAACTTTAAAAGGTTCCTGGAGAAAAACATTTGGATGAAAAACATAACATATCATATGTTTATATATTTTTAGTTTATAATAATTTGTTTTTAGTTGGATTTCAGGATAACGGTTGTTTTTACCTGGTTTGTATGATTTCAGACCTTTCTCTCTCTCTCTTTCTTCCTCCTTTTTAAAAAAAGTTTCAGTTCTCTAAATATCTCTTCTGAAGTTAGTAGCCATTATAAAATTTCAAGCCAAAATGAACTTTAACATTTTTTCCCACTGACACATGAATTACGAGATGGCAGAGAATTTCTCTGATGGCAAGGACAGGACGAATGACAAGTGATAGAAGCTGACTTATGTGGAGGGAAGAGGGCTGGATTGCATTAAACTTCCTCTCGATTGTTAGATATGGAATTTGCTACATATTCTGTCTCTAAAATCAAACTAATTCATACCTATGAAAACCTCTTGATGATACAGTGCAATTTAGAAATACTTCCAGGGGACAGATATTGAATATTTAACCTTAGGGTTTTTTCTTCAAAAGAAAAATCTTATCCTGCTAATGTTATATTTTCTTTCTGTGTTTTTACACAAGGTCATTTTGCATTAACAACACACTACTGTGGAGAGATTACTGTAATGCAGTGCATTCACCAAACACAGAAAGGATGCCCTCCTTCCCCCCTTATCTGAGATCATTGGTTTCCCCAGCTGTGGGTCACAAGCCCCCAGGGATTCTTAGGGTTGTTGCAGGGGTTCCTGAATCTACTTGCTTCAAGTTTGAGCAAGCAAACAGTATGTTTTCTGTTAAGAAGTCTGAATCACTATAGCTTCTTATTAAATATAAACTAGGAATTTATCAAAAGTGTAGTAGGTTTTCATCATTATGTGTATTTTGAACAGAATACTTAAAGTATAAGTCCCAACATAAGGAGATGGGGAGGAGGTCTGTTGAAGCTTTTGATTGTATGGAGGAGTAGTCAGAAGCCACGGTGTGAGGTTGTAGATGTAAGAGCTGCAGGGACCTTACCCATCACCTAGAAGGCAGCCTCCTCATTTCACCCGTAAGGAAACTAAGGGCCAGAAAGGTGAAGGGTCATGCAGTGTCACAGAATTGAAAGTGGTGGGGCTGGGACGTGAACCCTGCTCTACCAAATCCAGGTTCAGTGTTGATTCCACTGCAAGATCTGGAAGGCCACCTGGCTTCCCTCAGGTAGCCAGAGTCCTTGGAAAGCCTGGATTATGTTGACTGCCCAGTCAGCACATTGTTGATTTTATCAGACGGTCTCTGTAATGCATCTTCACTGGTCAAGCTGGACTAGCAACTCACACTCAATATTGCATTGAAATTGCTGTATTTCTGAAGCGCTAACAACACGTGGAAGAGATGAGTCGTTAAATTTTGTGTGGTTAAATGGTCTGAAAAGTCAATATTTCACGAGAAGCCATTTTTAAAGAACAGCTCCTCCTTGTATTACCCTATTCCCATTACTAGCCCAGGAAATAAGATGGTAGTTTTTAAAGACTTAGCAGTAGAGATCCCTTTGTTCTTTAGAGTGTAGTAATAAATCCCTCTTACCTCTTGTGTTACCAGGTGAGGAAGGTGGCGGGCCCAAAGCAGACAACTACTGCTGAAAGAGAAAAGACGAGAATGCAGATTCTTCTTTCCATTTAGTTGCAAAATCCTAGTTAACTATATCATGCACTATATCATCCTTAGGAATGATGAAAAGAAAAATTGAAATTTGGGAAATAGAGGCCTTTCCCTTAAGTTGAATGATCATTATCAGCAGGACTGTAGAGCTGGCCAAGAGTTCATCAGGTATACATACCTTGAAGAATTTTGAGGAAGGACAGGACGAGGCATGTGGACTCCCCTTTTATAGAGACCGTTGTGCAAGCGCAGCGGCCACCTCAGCTGTCCTAGCTGGAACCTGCTTGGCAGAACCTTTTTTGGCAAATCTCTTTGCACAATATTCACTGACTGTGGCTGTGAATGGATATAATTAGAAATATTTCTTGTCACCTATAAATAATTTGACAGAGGATAATCTAGGGTTCTTTATAGGCATTTGATAGGGGATGTGGATTCAGGGCCTCTAAGGCTGTTTCGCCGGCTTTACTGTTACATCATTCGCCACAGAATCCAAAGCCAGGTTCCCACTTACTGACCTGCTTGTAAATTGGGTCTGACAGTACGAGCCAGACTCAGGAGTCAGGACTAATTGATGTGTTAGCACTCAAAGCCATTACGGAGCTGGGATGAATTTTAGATCTGACACTATGATTGGAAGCAGCAAGTTATGGATATTAAGGCAGAAAATTCCTCGTCAGGGTCCAGATTTTACAAACACTGGCAGTAGATTCTTCTAAAGCCTGAAAAGCTAAACATGCTGGAGAAAGCGCGTTGTCAGGGTAGGCAGTGGTGGTGACCAGTGGGGGAGTCGGAAGGGATTTAGAACAGATACAAACACTTGTTTTGCTAAAGGACTTGCCATGGATATCTCCAGCTCATTTCTGTTCACTGAGGGGACCCCAGGATGCTGTGTGATGCTTCATGCATGTTTCCACTGCATAATGGAAGGAGACCCAGACATGCATTTCTAGTTCATGGGCACATCCCCATGACTAGCTGTAGCTCTAATGAGGTGGGTACTACGTACTTTTACTTAAGGTGGGAGGAAGGCTGTGGTTTCCACAGAACTGTTGTGGGTGGAGAACATGAGTGGGCATCACCTGTGCCCATGATGCCTGCCAGTTGGGTTTTGGTGGCTTCACCACCTACACAGCTGTTGCTGAATATGACGGGAAATCTGTTGACTCTAAATGTGTCCCAAAGTCCTGATGTGGTATTTTTTACTATCATCTGCCAGCTTAAATTACTGATTAATATGATCACTTTTTGTATGCATCCTATGGACTTAGAATTTTCTCTTTAACACATTAACAGATTGAATCTTTTATACTTTTTTGCTTCTTTTGATACAATACTATGGAATAGGCAGACATTATTTTTTTCCATCTCTGTGGAAATGACTCTCGGAAGCTTAGTGATTTATGCAAAAGGCTGGGCTCTAAGTCAGAAAGAGGAAAGGTCTGATTATACTCTATGTTAAGATTTTCATAACTCATTTTTTTTACTTCTTTTGGAACCTGATATCTAAATTAGAGACAGAATATTATCAAACACATGCACTACTTTTAGAACTGAAAGATAAAACACTATGGTTAAGACCCAGACACACAGGCTAATTCACACAGCAGTAGCTAGTGAGGACCACACCTGGAACTCAGAGCTTTTTGCAGAGCCTGACTGATCATCCAGATCTTGAAAGCTCTAAAACGGAGCATAAGTGTTCTGGTGGAGACTGGCACGGACCACCAGGAGTGGGTCAGAGAACCTTGCAGAGCTTGGACAAGGACAGAGAGCAGCAGTGCTGAATGAGGGAAGGGCATTTCTCTTACCTCTGCTTCTCTAGGGACTGCCTGGATAGGACCTATAGGGAAACAGCACTGAACATTCTTGTATTTGTGCGGTTCTTTATGATTTGGATGCTGTATTTATGCAGTCTGGGTAAAAGCTTCTCTCTAGCTTTTCCCCCCATTATCCTTGCAGATTTGGAAATATAGGCTTTAGTGATCTTGCATTTCTTTATCTACTAAAAACATAAATTCAGTAAAAACCTGATGTTCCCTTTACCTTATTGAGTTGAATGAATTAAATTAGGCTGTACAAATAATCTTTAGTATAACAAGCCTTTATAAGTAATGGATGTATTATAGATTATTACTATTGGAGATTACAGATAATCACTTCATTCATACATATATATATAAATGGACACATATATACATACATATACATGTGTGTGTACATATATATCATATACATAAAATGCTTAAAACAGTGTCACCAGGGGCTGATGAGACAGACATTTTGTAATTACAGGTACGGTCACAAGGGTATGCTGACACTTCTCCTGAATATACACTGGCTGTCAAAATGGTAGTAAGGGCTACAAAGAGACAATGGTTAGAAAATGTTGGTGAACAAGATTATTTTTCTTGTTGTTATGTTTTTAAAATTTTTTAAAAGTAGGCTCCATGCTCAGTGCGGAGCCCACCATGGGGCTGGATCTCATGACGTTGAGAGTTGAGATCAAGAGCCGGACACTTAACCAGCGAACACCCAGATGTCCCTGTTGTTATGTTTTTATTAGATAAATTTAGTTGAAAAAGTATAGCTGGGGGCGCCTGGGTGGCTCAGTGGGTTAAGCCTCTGCCTTCGGCTCAGGTCATGATCTCAGGATTCTGGGATCGAGCCCCGCATCGGGCTCTCTGCTCGGCAGGGAGCCTGCTTCCTCCTCTCTCTCTCTGCCTGCCTCTCTGCCTACTTGTGATCTCGCTCTGTCAAATAAATAAATAAAATCTTTTTTTTTTTTTTAAAGATTTTATTTATTTACCTGACAGACAGAGTCTGCCCCGGGTCATCACTTTTGAAAAGAAGTTGCACATTCATTTTAAGTCAGTTGCTTAATACATTCTGCAGAATTCTCATTCCAGTGTGGGCATAGTCACTCACTCACTTTTCTAGTCTATACATACTTATTAAATGTCCACTGTGTGTCAGCCACTGTCATAACTCCTCCAAAGTGGCGAAGACCACGCCCTAATGGCAGTTTCAGTTAATGGGGGTGGACGTATATGCAAACCAACATGTGATATGCCAGATGAAACTACATGCTTCAAAGAACAATGAAGCTGAGTAAGAGAGAGTAAGAGAGAGAGCATTGTAGCAAGGTGGGTGGTCTCATAAAAAGGTGATATTTGAGTAGAAGCTTGAGGGAAGTGAAGGAGCAAGAATTGTGGATATCTGAAAGAGTATTTCCGAGAGTGAGAACAGAGTGTAAAGACCTTGAGCCTGGAGTCCCCCTAAAGTGTTGAAGGATTAGTAAAGACGCCTGCAACAGGAGCAAAATGGACAAAGGGGAGAGCGGCAGGAGGTGAGGTAGGAGGGTCAGTTAATGTAGGAGCTTGTGGGACAATGCAGGGACTTTGGTTTTTAATCTGAATGGGATGGAGAACCAGAGGAGAATTTTAGGAAGGGAAGAAATGTCATCAGACTGAAGATTTAAAAGAACCACTCTGGGTTCCTGTGTTGAATATAGATTGTAGGACAGCAAGGGGAGGCCAGACAGAGGCAGCAGGCTACTGCAACAGTGTAGGTAGAATATAATGGTGGCTTGGGCCATGTTCCAGTTAGTGTTGCCAACATAAGATATTCCCCAGACATAATGGCTTAAAACAACCATCTTACTATGCCCATTGGTTTTGACGGTCAAGAATATAGATTCTGAAAGGGACATAGCAGTCTCTGTTCTGCAAAACCTGGGTCATCTGAGAATAAAGCCTGGGGGTGAGTCAACAGCTAGGAGGCAAGTGTTTTGTTTCATAATAAATGTCAGATGAAAAAAAAAAAGAATTATTGGGAAGGGTAGCTAATAAATGAAGTAGTATCTGGAGGCAGACATGGGGTCAAGGGAAGATTTGTTAAAAGAAGGAAAGACTAAGCATATTTGTGTTTGTGAGAAGGAGTCTGGAGAGTTAAGACAAATTGATGACTCAAGAGAAGGAGGGGATTATTGTGGGAGACAAGGCAGGAGAGACTGGAGTCCAGAGGCCAAGAGGCAGATTTAGACTCTGAGGGGGGCATGGAAACTGCATATATTAGGAAAGAAGACAGAGTGAGGGCAAGTTGCAAGTTAGGTGATAGAGTTGACATTGGAAAGATGAAGGAGTTCCTTTTTGGTTCTGTTTTCTCAGTGAAGTATGAGGTGAAGTCATTGGCTGAGAGTGAGGGCAGGAGACGTAGCAGGTGTACCAAGAGGAGGTGTGAAGTGTTTCTTTTGGAGAGCGAGAGGCTTGGCCGGAAGTATTGAGTTCAAGTCAGACAGTTAAAGTTAGACCAGTTTAACAGATCTGTTTTTCTCCTGCAAGTTCAGTTGCTTGGATGTGGCCATAGAAAAGCCAAGTTGAATCCAGGTGAGAATTTGTCCAGCAAGAGAAATATAGGGCCAGGGTCGGAGGAGTTAAGAATCTTTCAAGTGAGTTATTATGATACTGGGCCATGAGATTTAAGCTTGGACAAGGAAGAAAATGAGAGAACATATCAGAACAATGAAAAAGTAATGGCTAATGGATAGGAGGTCTTGATGATGTGAAAGAATTGCAGGCATGGAATATCTAGAGCAGGTGAGCTGGAAGAAGAGGAGGTATTAGAGGAGGTATTAGAAACCCTGCTAGGTTGACGTGTCACTACTTTATGCATATGGTTGCATTGGATTTGCTAGTGTCTTATTAGGGAACTTTGCATTTATGTTCATAAGAGACATTAGTCTGAAGTTTTCCTTTGTTGTAATGTCTTTATCTGTTTTTGATATTAGGGTCATTCTGGCCTCATAGAGTAAGTTAGAAAATTTTCCCTGTGCTTTTTTTCTTGAAGACATTGTGGAGAATTGATGTTATTTCTTCTTAAATTTTTGGTAGAATTCACCAGCAAAATTATCTGGACCTGGTACTTTCTTTTTTGGAAGCTTATTAATTATTGATTAGTTTCTTTAATAGATGTAGGCCTGTTCAGATTATCTTTTTCTCCTTATATGCCTTGGTTATTGGTGCAGAGACTGAATGGGATGCTTGAGGTTGTGATTTTTGTGAAAATCTTGATCATGGCAAGGTCAGTGATGACTATATGCTCAGTTACCTCAAACTACTTTCCAGAGGTGATTTTCTCTATATACAAGTATATAATACATATAGTGGTACTCATTCATTTAATTGGTATTTATCGGGAAGACATACAAGATTTTAAGAAAAGAAATCCCTGCCCTCTTGGACTTGACATTCTGATGGAAGGGGGTGGTGGAGACAATGAATTCCTAGGAAAAAAGTTAAAGATATATTTCTTATTCTATATGATGTGCTACGGGAAGTTAAAGTTAGAGTCTTGAGGTAGTAATTATTGTAGTTAGGGGGCCACATTTGGGTTGGCAAGCAGGATAGGCTTCTTTGAACCGAGACTTGAATAATGCAAAAGAATGACCTCTGCAGACCTCTGAGTGAGAAACATTCTAAGCAAGGAAAATTGTGGGGAGGTGAGTGAAGGAAAAATAGGTCTGTATTTTGAGTACCTACCAAGAGCCTTGTGTATATTCTAAGTATTTGATTTACACTGTTTCATTTTATCCTCATGCAAACCTAAAGAGTAGAAAATGTTAGTACTGCTGAATACTGAAAAGGAATTGGGCCACAGTCTGGTTACATAAATTGCCCTGGATCACAGAGCTGGTGTGGTAGAGCAAAGACTCAGCTCAGGCAGGGCAGCCTCAGCGGCCATCACCCAGCTCCTAGCTGTACAGCCTCCAGCTCCCCTTCCAACTCAGAGGCTCTGTGTTTATCTAATGTTGTTACTGACACAGTAAAAGCTATGCCAGAAGTAAACAGCTAACAGAATAATAAATGAGAGACCTCCCACCAAATGACTCACATTTTGTGAAAGCTGCCTTTTATGAGGGCAGCATGTGGTGTTACGGTGTCCTGTTGTTGGGCGCGCCATAATGCTTGCCCACCAGAAGCTAGCATACAGAAAACCAGAATGCCACAGACTACCCCATGACGCATAGAACCGTGTGAAGTACATGCTGCTAAAAAGACAGAGATATGTAGAGACTTACATTTTCTTTGCTACAAGATATAGGTGGAACCTTGAAAATGTTCTTTAGAGATTCTGTCTTGGTAGCATATCAGTAATCTGTCCCTACTCACAGGCAGCAGCTTTGCTCACTCATCCCCTGCCCCCTCTAGCTGTCTACACCTTTCACTTGAATAGAGTGAATAGAGAAGCGTCTCCTAGGTGTTATAATTAACTCAGAGGCACATAGATTCCCAGAGAAGCAGGTCTACGTGGGAAAATAATGGGGAGACAGAATCATTCAGCTCTTTCTAGTTATTCTATTTTATTCTTTAGGGCCTTCCTGGTTCCTGGGGGTTGGTATGTGGTTGTCTGGCTCATTCTTACTTTCTCCTCGAGTTGGTATCTGATATTTCACCTCTTAGGTGTGAGAAGTCATGTGCCTTCCCCACTACTCGGGAAACAATTAATATTTGAGAATGTAATGTCCCCTGTATTGATGAAAATAAATCAGTGGACAAATTTAACTTAAATATTTTAAAATTCTTTCTCCTTCTGAGTTCCAGTTAGACAACAAGACATAGTTTTAAGATTTTTTGTTTCTGGTCAAGTCTTAGGTATGGTGCTAAATTCCCTTTATTTTAGCAAAGAAGTTCCAATAAATTGCTGCTGTCCATGTCGACAGTTGGTATCTTCTACGGAATTGGAAGTGGAGGTAAGAAGAGAATATATTACATTCCTGAGTGGCAGGATATCGAGGAGAGGTAAAGAGGCACTTGTGTAGGGGAAATGGGAGTAAAGGTTTTAGTATTCCTGTGCTGGTTGTTGGAGGATATTTTGCATTTCTGTAAAGGTCACTGTGTGTTTTGAAGGTGTTGAAAGTAAGAGAAAAAATTACAAAATTTTTTTTCTTAAATACATGTTGTAGATGGGGACAGTTCAGAATAAAGTTGAATAAATATAACTATTTTTCTCTAAACAAGTAAAACGGACTAAGCACTCTAAAATCTGGACTTTCCTTGAGTACCAGGAGAGGTCAGACAGGACACATTAACCAAGAAGGAGGCATGAACAGGATAGAATATCTGAATAGAGGAGCTAAAACAAGATACAGGAATTGAAGGGGAGAGACAGGGAAGCATGCAATAAAGGTGAGGAGGGGGAGAAGATGGGATGCAAAAACTGAGTGGGAAAGATAAGACACAAAGGAATCATGGAGTAGGAGAAGGTACAGGTGAATGCTCTAGAGAGATTCTCCCTCCTGCTCGGGAAGGCTGCTTGGAGCCAGTGCCCTTGAAGGATGAGGAGGGTGGACTCACAAAGAAGAGGAAAGGGTACTGTGGTCAGAGGCAGCAGGAGCAAGGAAAACATGACAGTGATATTAAAATACAGGAGGGGGTGTCCTAGAACATACAAGAATAGACACTTTGATGCCGAAAGAAGGCATGAAAAGGAGCCATGTGTGAGCAAAGACTTGAGGAGTGGGTAAACATTTGCCAGATGGGGAAGGGTTGGAAGGCACACAGACAGTAAATCCAAAGGTTCGGAAGCATTCATTCATTTATACTTCAGAATGTAGTAATTGAGCATGTACTCTATTCAAGGCCCAATGCCAAGTGGAGGGATATTAGGGATGAATGAGTAAGATCCCAAACCTGTACTTCATGTAGCTTACATTTTAATGAGGGAGAAAGACATTATTTGCAGTTTTATAAGTGGTAAGTAAAGAGAACATATAACAGGAAAATAGGACCTATTCCGGAGGGCCCAGGTCTTTTTCTTAAAGTAGTGCAATTAGCTAGTCTAAGTATAGAGATGAGAAGTGAGAGAATCCTTGAAGTCGAGGCAGCAATAGTGCTAAGTCTGTGATGTGCGAAGGCTCACAGTACGTTCCTGGAACTGAAGGGAGGTCATGAGGCTGAGACACACACAGGGAGGAAGAGAGTATCACAAGATGGAGCTTACAAGGTGGGCAAGAGCCGTCTTTAGGGTTTTAGTCTCTATGCTAAGAGCAAAGAGGGTGGTTTTGAGCTGGACAGTGACATGATTAGTTCATTATTTTTAGAAAGATTTCTCTGGCTGCAGTTTAGATTCTATTAGAATGGGTTAGACTCAGGATGGAAGAGTAGAGTGTGGGAGTCCAGGCAGTAGACAATGGCCATTTGGGTGGGGGATATGGCAGAAGAGACAGAGAAGTTGATGGTATTGAAAGGTATTTAGGAGTAGTAAAGAAAAAAAGCATGATGAATGATTGGTTATGGGAGAGTGAGGACAGGTCAGTTTCAAGGCTTGATTTTCTGAGTATTTAGCTTGAGCAACTAAATGATCACTGTTGCCATCCACTGTGATGAGGAACAGTATAGGAATGTAAGAGAAGCTTAAGGATTAGGGACTACAGTCATGGATTAATTTTGACCATGTTGGGTTTTGAATTTCTGTTAGTAGGAACATCAAGCTTGGAGCTCAGAGGAGAGAACTGAAGTTGGGATATAAATTTAGAGCTCATAGGTTATGGATGAAACCAAGGGAGTTGATGAGATCCTCCAAGGAGGAAATGTCAACAGAGGGGAGAAGGGATCTACAATGGAGATGTGGGCCCCATTGCACTGAGCTCACAGAAACACGTGATGGTTAGGCAGAGGCAGGTGAGCTGATGGAGGAGAAAGAGAAAGAGCCTGGAGAGCCTCAGTTGTGATGAATACCAAAGCAGGTCTGAGTTTTGGAAATCAAGGAAAGAGAACATTTCCACCTAGAGAGAATGGTCAGATGTATAACATGCAGTTGAAAGGTCAAGTTGATTAAAGATTGGGAAGTGTCCATTTGATCAGCAATGAAGAGGTCACTGAGGATCACAGACCCATTTAGATGGAGTGGAGGGGACAAAAGCCAGATTGGAGTGAGTTGAGGAGTAAATAGATGGGAGGTGAGGAGATGAAGACAGTGTGTATATGCAATACTTCCAAGAGATTTTGTTGCAGAGGAAAATGGAGAAGTGAGAAAGGAACTAGAAGAAAGAAATAGGGTCAAGAGACAGTTTTAAAAAAGGATGCAGTAGAGTGGGAGATATTGGGGATAAAGTGGGAGAAAAGGGGTCCACTGTATAACCGTTCTAAGAAGGGAGGGGATGATACTTAAAACTGGGCTGAGGAGGTGGCCCTGAAATTAAATTGGAGGAGCTCCTCTGCATTGGAAGGATAAATATGGCTTGGCAGCAGGAATAGGAGGCCATTTCCATCTGGTGGCATCTAGTTTTTCTTTTAAGCAGGATAGGAGGTGATCTTCTAGGGCCAAAAAGCAGTGAATCGAGATTTGAGGAGAGCAGAGAAGATATGAAATAGAAATAGAGAGAGTGAGCAAGTTGACTGCATAACTCCAGCACCAAAGGCCCAGTGGGGCTTGTGGTTGGGAATTTATAGTGGTACCATCTTCTTGCAAGTGTGGAGTAGTGAAATGTTGGGTTTGTTCAGGTTATTTCTTTCTACTCAAGTGTGACAGGGGACAGGAGATGGCAAAGAAGCTTAGAGTGGTGTGAAGAGAGTGGACAAAAAGATAGATTATGAATTTTTGTTTCCTTGGGAGGGAAGTAGGGGCTAATGAATATGGAAGAAATAAAAGGTCAGAGTATTGGAGGTCCCATATTGTTAAATAAGAAAAGCCAGAAGATCAGAAAGGAGTTGCTTGACTTGGTGAGTGAATGTGAGTAGTTTGGGGATTTTCCAGAAGGAGGCAATGAACAAAGTGGAGGGGAGGAGAAAGCACCAGGGGACTGGAGTCAGTATATTGGAGGCATCATCCATATGGACATTGACATCTCCCAGGAATGTCATAAGAGTTGGGTGGATAGAGAAGAGGAGCCAGAATCGTAATGAAGGAGGTCAGTGGAGGACAGCAGTAGGTATGGGGAATAGCAGAAGAGCATGAATCTCAGAGAAGAAGAGCTTTCTACAAGAGGATAAGCAGCAGAACTTAAGTTCTGAAAGGCCTGTGAGAGGAGTCACCTCTCAGGAGAGCTTCCTGGGAAGTGCTGTGATTTAAGGAGCGAAAGATTTCAGTGTAAAGCGCAGGTCCAGATGTCAAGTTAGAATAAACAGTTGTCTCCAAGGATCCACAGAATACAAGTGGAGGCACCTAACAGCCCACGGGGATCTTCCCCAGGATCCGAGGTCTGGATGAGGGCAGCTAGATAATTTAACCCACCAGATAGTACCATTTAAAACATGGAGTCTTATATTGTTCTTTTGAAATAGGTGTATGATTCCTGTAAGATCTTTGTTACCTTGCTAGCTGACAAGATACTTGCTATATTACCTGCTCCCCATCTATTAAAAATGAGGTAAGCAGGAGGCCCGGGCTACTCTCAGCCATGTTGCTCTGAAGTAGTGATACCAGTTATAATCAGGATGGTGGTTTGCTGCAGTTCTGTAGAAAGGCACAGTGTCACAGTCCAGAGACCAAATAATGAGAGTAGGGAACTGACGGGAAACAATTAATTGGCCTTCCACTGCTGTGAACAAGACTGGGAGAAAGCCTTGTAAGAGTCACAGAACTTTCCAGAGAGAGCATAGATACTGCCAGTGTATTCATTCTTAACTCCCTCCTGTTTCCTGTTCTTATGTGACGGCAAGGGAGGATGCCCAGGAAAACCACTTAAACCTATTGCAGGGAACAAAACACTAAAAATCTCTTACATTGAAAAAGAACTAGAAAATCCGCAGAATGTATTTCCCTCTCAAGGGATCCTAATCCTGACTTAATAGTTGATATATTCATAGTGGAGAGTTTGCATTTGGAGCATTTTTGAGTGTCCAATCCAAATATTTTACAGTTTCATTTATCTTATGTAGGTAATTACTGTTTTATTTTTACTCAATCTTGAGATTAAAATAAATTACTTCACTAACAGAAATCAGCCTTTTCTGATAACTAGCTGGTGTTTTGCCCAGGGAGATTTATCATATGCTATGTTCTATTTGCCTCATGCCCACTTCTAGGCCTCATCTGCTCCCCACAGGGACAAGTGTGGCTGAGGGCATTCACTATCAGAGATTGGCCTGGCTGCTCCTATCATGTTTTTTCTTGGTGATTAAATCCTGCTCCATAAGATAAAAGCCAAAAATCTTTCTTTCTTTCTCTCTCTTTTTCTCCCTCCCTCCTTTTCACCTTTCCTCCTTCTCTCCCTCCTTCCCTCTCTTTCTTTCTTTCTTTCTTTTCTTGATGCAGAAAAACATTAATTGACACAGTTGGGCAGGGAAAGAGTCTCACAAGTTATTTGCGGATAAATTTTTTATCTGCAAAAAAACAATGTAGAAAACAGAGTGACAAAGATGTTCACATTTTGTGCATTTCCTTGGTCACTGTTTAGCATTTCGTTGAATTACTCTTCACTTATGATTTTCGTGTGGACCTCCCGGCTCTTCACCCGCAGCTTGTTGACCTGGGACTCGGCAATGTCAGCCCGTTCCTCAGCCTCCTCCAGCTCGTGCTGGAGCTTGCGGAATTTAGCAAGGTTGACATTGGATTGTTCCTCCTGAGAATGAATGGAGAGGCATTTAGGAGGGAAAAGAGTTAAGAATTTCTAATTTCTTAGGTCAGTTGGTCTCAAATTTCTTTTTACTTAAAAATGCTTCACTCTAGTAAACCTTAAAAAAAAAAAAAAAACTAGACAAAAGCACTTAAAAAATTTTTTTTTGTATTAACTCCTCTCATGCTTCTTGAACTCATGGATAGGAAGGAGGGACAGGTGACATTTGCTATCAACATTCCTAAAAGTTCTCCTTTTTAACATGTAAGCATCTTAGAGCTACTACTAAATATGTCAGGTTTCCAACCTCTTCTTCCCACTCCCCCCCGCCAGAGTTTGGTGAATGAACCAAACCTTCTAAAACACAAAACAAAACCTTTAAAAAAAAAACCTATATTATATCAAGCTATTAGCCTTGAATATTAATTATTGCCCCTTGAGTATTTGAGTGTAAATTATTGCCACTTAATGCAATTTAGAAATGAAACAAAATTTCTTTCTCAGAATACTCTTCAGTAGTCTCTGATGATGTTCGAACAGATAAGCAGTGAATTTGGGAAGGTCGGTTTGGGTTTAGTCTTTAGTAATTGTTCTTTTTTAAAAGGCTCATTGACAACAGTTCAAAATATGGCATTCAAATTCAGAAATTAATAAAACTTAGGATTACTAAATAGTAGAGTGTGAATAAAACCTCAGATCTTCCTGTTACAGATGAGAGAAATAGGGGTTAGAGACACATTAAGTCTCTCTCTGTCTGTCCCCCTTATGCCCTGCTTCCCACCCCAGACCTTAGAGGTCAGCCAAATCATGAAAACCACTAATGAACAGAGGAACTAATTTGTGATGAGTAGGTATATATAACCATACTTACATATTTAGAAAATTTGTATTTATTATTTTAAATAAATCATAGGTTGGGGAAATGAGATAAGGTGGAGTGCCAAGAACCTATTGGTCTGAACATGAGCAAGACAGTCTGAGCTCCAGACTTAACTGTTCACTTGTCACCTTCACTTATGTATATGTTGGCATTTCAAAGAGTGTTTCCGTAACAGAATTCCTGTTTCTTTCTTGCCCTGTGAATCTGTCCCTCCCTTACTTCCCCATTGTAGCCTTTGTTGCACCATCCAACTGGTTTCTCAAACTGTGAACTTGATGAAGTACCCCTGATTTTGTTTCTGTCACCTCCCAGGGCAACCAGTTAGCACATCCTATAGTTTCTCCCTCCAGAATGTATCCTGAATCTCTCCCCTCTTCTCTATCTGCTTCACTACTGCCCTCAGGCAAGCCATGGGCCTACCTGAAAAGCTTCCTAGAATGTCATTCTATACCTACCTTTGTTATTGGGCAGTCTATTCTCCACAATGTGTCCAGAATATTCTTTTTAAAAAGTATAAACCAGGGCATGACTGAGTAATTTAGAACCCTCCTGTGGCTTCCTAGTGTCTCATTGTACTTAGAATGTGATCTAGACTTCTTACCAAGACCTAGAAGACCCTGTGATCTGCCTCTTCTTTTGCTTCTCAGCCCCTTCTCTACTGCTCTGTCTGTGCTTCTTTCTGCTTCTTGAACCAGACTCTTGTCCTCTCAAGAGCATTGTGTTGCTCTTCTCCTTTCCTAGAAGTGTTCCCTGGCTCATCAAGTGGTTGGTTTCTTCTCATTCTTCAGAACATTGTTGACCCTTTTCCTTTGATCCTTCCTCATTGTATCCTTCTTTCCTCTCCTTTCATTCCCCTAACTAAGCTGGCTTGGCCATACTGAAGTCTGGGGCTCCGGTTGGAGGAATTGCATGGTGACTCCAGGGGGTTCAGAACTCACCGCTTCCTCAGCTTGTCTCTTGTAAGCTTTCACCTTCGCTTGCAGTTTATCCACCAGATCTTGGAGTCTGAGCACATTCTTGCGGTCTTCCTCAGTCTGAAATAATATTTTGGAGAGTGGGTCTCTTGAAAGTGCAAATACCATGAACATTTTGTACGTTAGCTTTTTGAGCCCTTGGAGACTAGGGTGAAAACCTAGACAGGCCATTTTCTTTACCTGGTAAGTGAGTTCCTTCACTCTCCTCTCATGTTTGCGTAGACTCTTGACAGTTTCAACATTGCGCTTCTGTTCACTTTCAACTTCTCCTTCAAGTTCACGGACCTGCAAGAAGATAGGTATTTTAAAAAACATTTACAGTGATCCATTCCCTCAGTGGATTTCTGCTTCTTCAAATGACTTGCAGTGCTTCCTTTACTCTGCTTTATATGTATTTTGATGCCCTAGTCTAGTTGTACCCTTAAAAGCTCTTGGGCAGAAAGGAACATTTCTATTCATTCTGTATGTCCCAATCATTCAGCAGTATAAGGTACTCAAAATCAAGAACTGGATTGAAATGAGGTGGGAAATATGCTATCAGAAGACCCACCCTGGCCTCCAGTTTCTGGATCTGCTTCTTCCCGCCCTTCAGGGCCAGCTGCTCAGCCTCGTCCAGACGGTGCTGCAGGTCCTTCACCGTCTGCTCCAAGTTCTTCTTCATGCGCTCCAGGTGGGCACTGGTGTCCTGCTCCTTCTTCAGCTCCTCGGCCATCATGGCTGCCTGATGAGTAGTAAGACAAAACCAGTTGAGAGAGCTGAACGAGCACATCAGGATTCAGATTTGACCACCACCGTGCTCCCCTCTGCTCACATCAGTGATGGCCTTCTTGGCCTTCTCCTCTGCGTTGCGGGCTTCCTGGACAATGTCCTCCATCTCTCCCTGGATCTGGGAAATGTCTGTCTCTAGCTTCTTCTTGGTGTTGATCAAGCTCGTGTTCTGGTTAAAATATCAAATTTAGAAATATTTAGTACATGAGAGAAAAGTTAAGATGCCAGATTTTTAATGAACTCACAAACTAGTTAATTAAGTAATTAGTATCCTTCCTTGTTTCATGAATTATCTGAGATGACACTATGTTTTTAATGTGACTGGATGTCACAGTATAGATATTGTTAACCCACAAATATTATTAAGTATTTTAAATTTCATCATACATGAAACATTATGGATGCATTTTTCGGTAATGCCAAGATATGAGCAGGAATTTCGTTTTCATTCCTTTGTATTTTTCACTATTGTGTTATACTCACCTGGGTGTGCAAGAGCTGGACACGCTCACTGGCATCCAGGAGCTCCTGTTCTGCCATTTTCCTGCTCCTCTCCGTCTGCTCCAGAGTGGCCCGCAGCTCCTCGATCTCGGCCTGCAGCAGGTTGGCTCTGCGCTCCACCATGGCCAGCTGTTCCTTCAGGTCCTCCTGGCCCCGCAGGGCATCATCCAGGTGGATCTGGGTGTCCTGTGGGATGAACGATCACTGAGACACCTCATTCTTGGGGCTGCAGTCACCCGAGCCATTTGGGGCCATCTTTTGAACGCACTTACTTTGAGGATGCCTTGGGTGTTCCTGTAGTTCCTCAGGGCCTCTGCAGCCATGCGGTTGGCATGGTTCAGCTGGATTTCCATCTCATTGAGGTCTCCCTCCATCTTCTTCTTGAGCCTGATGGCATCATTCCTGCTCCTGATCTCAGCATCCAGGGTGCTCTGCATCGACTCCACAACCCTGATGTGGTTTCTCTTCAGCTGGTCGATTTCCTCATCCTTCTCAGCAATTTTCCTGTCGACCTCAGACTTGACTTGGTTCAACTCCAGCTGGATGCGCAGGATCTTTCCCTCTTCATGTTCAAGAGATGCCTTTAATGACAGCAAGGGGTGACATTAGCAGGGAATGGGAGTTTACAGTATTCTAGAAATCGGAATTAGTTCTTGCTCTTGTGCTGCCATAACACATATTTATTCTGTTGTTCTGGAAATTTCTATAATGAGTTGTTGGTTTTATATATTTTTGTCTCCCCAGCTAGATAATACCCTTGAGGGCAGGGGGCAGGGACCTTAACTTATTCATCTTAGTTTTTTTCAGTGTCTAGCACAGTTCCTGACATACAGGTGTGTTATTTGCTTGCATTGTTGATTCTCCATCCTCATGCGGAGTACACAGAGTCAGAATTACTTTTTTTCCTCTTAATTCAAGAATTTCATCAATTCTTGCATGCGATGGACTCTAATTCCTCTTGTAATTGTTTTAGAATGTACAATAAATTGTCTACCTCTGCCTCCTCTAAAGCGGCCTGAAGTTCACACTTTTCTTGTTCCACTTGTTTCTTTATCTTCTCCAGTTCATGGATACGTTTCCCTCCTTCTGCAATCTGCTCCGTGAGGTCAGAAATCTCCTCTGTTGGTGAATAAAAATATAAAAGTTGGTTCAGTGAGGGAAAACATTTTTTCAAATCTTTTGTTAAAGAAAAGGTGAGATGTACTCACGTTGTAAATTCTTATTTTCCCGCTTCAAGGTTTCAAGTTGGTCTAAAGATTCTTCATAAGCATTCTTAATCTTGAACAACTCTGTGCTAAGGGAGCGGGACTCCTTTTGGGAAGCTTCAAGTTCAGCATGAGTTTCTTCATACTTCTGTTTCCATTCTGCCAGGATCTGAGGGGCAAAGAATGATTCACAAATTTAATGGATAAAGTTGATGGGATGAGGGCACCATGTATTCTGGCACTTGTCAGAGTTGAGGTGATCTGGGACTGTCAAATCATTATGAGAACAGTAGAAACCATAGGCGTTGTTCCCCTCCACTGCCTCCTGTGGAGTAGGAGCTACTGAGAACAGCCCTCACGTGGTCTTAATAATGTACACTGAGAGTAACGGGCTGGCTTCCATCCTGTATTGAATACTGAGCCAGAGGCTAATATATGAGTTACCTTGTCGAAGTTCCTCTGCTTTTTGTCCAGGGCAGCGCAGGCCGCGTTGGTTCTCTCCACATCAATCATGAGGTCCTCCACCTCATTCTGGAGCCGCTGCTTCGTCTTCTCAAGGGAAGCGCATTTGGCGTTCACGGCTTCTACGTGCTCCTCGGCATCCTGTAGACGCTGAGCCAGCTTCTTTCTAAAAAGTGAAATAAAGACAAGAGAAGTGAATGGCCATTAGTAGAATTGGATGTTTCAAAGTAGGTACAAAAGAGTGATTTCCACAGCCAGACACCTAATACTTTGGTTTTCCAGCTTGTTTTGTAGGGCCAGTTCTGTGTTAACTCATTCTTACTCTCCTATGAACCAAATACTGAAAACAGTCTAAATTTCAACACTGCCGTACTTCATACTCTTGCTTTAAGGCTGTCTGTGATCAGCCCAAGCAACATTTTCCCCATCAAGGTGGCTGGTTTACTTCTCCTCTATAGAATAATAACATCTGCCTTGAATTACTGTTATTTATGTCTTACCTCCACTGAATTTTCATCTCCAGAGGGTAAAGTGTGTATGTTGCTCATCTTTGTTTTCTTCTGGCTGTCACACATTTTAAATGCTCAAATGTTGGGTGAATTGAATTTAAATGAATGAATTTGACCTCAAATCAAATATACTTGATTTTGGCTAATTGTGTCCCTTATTTTTCTTGGCTTTTTGGTAATCATTTAATAAAAATAAACTTTTCCAAATCAATATCAATTTTGTTTTGTGAGCTCCACTCAGATGCTCTTCTAAGGCATCCAGCCACCATGATTCCAACTACATAGTTGTACATGGGTCACAGGATAAACAACTAGATCTCTCCTGAAACTTATGTTGAATGAGTAGGTTTCTTCTTGTCCAGATTCTCTGTCTTTACAGTTCAATCTTGAACTGTTTGATTGCACTGAATATTTGGTCCCTTATGAAATGATGTGTTTCCTTTCTTATTGCAGAACTTTTTTTTTTTTAAGTCTTTAACAATATATGTCTTTGTTCCCCTACCAATAGCCATGTTTTTACATCTCAGAAGGAGGAGCTGTGTTCTGAGGCCTAATTTTTTTTTTTCCCTTACATGCCCAACACCTTGAACTGATTTTCCCATTAATGGCTGAGAGGGAGGAAGGGCACAGGGGAGTATAGTTAACACTTACTCTGTCTACACCTTTGTGGATAGAAAGATGTCAAAAGTTCCCCTTTTTAAAAGCAGTCCTTCAGGTTCTTCTTGCCTTGTTTGGTTTCTTTTTTCTGCCTTCTAGCTTAATTTCTTTTCCTGCCTGCCTAGAATGTTTGTCTTGCTTTGGTTTATCATGCATGTTTTTTCCTTGGTTTTTCAAATTTGTTTTGGGAGCAATAGACATTTTCCCATACAGTGCTTATGGCAGATATGCTTTGTTAACAGAGATATTTTCATTTCAGCTAAGTCTGGGACATACTTGGCCTCTTCCAGCTCCTCTGTGCGCTGGATGGCATCTGTCTCGTATTTGGTCCTCCACTGGGCCACCTCACTGTTGGCCTTGGACATTGCCCTTTGCAGCTCGGCCTTGCCCTCCTGCTCCTCTTCATACTGTTCCCGCAGCAGGTCACAGTCGTGGCGGGCTGATTGCAGGGCATGGGCCAGAGCACTCTTGGCCTGAGAACATAGAGATCAGAGACCTAATTTGATATCTTTAAAGTGACATTTAGTCCCTAGGCTCCTATAAGCCATCAGAAGACAATCTATAGAAGTAAGAGAAATAAAACCTGAAAAATAAGGATAGTGACAAGTAGGGCTTACTTTTATCTCTTCTTCAAGCTGCCTTTTCAGTTCCTCGATCTGTTGTGTAAATGCTTGTTTGCCTCTTGAGAGCTGAGAAACTAACGAGTCCTTTTCATCTAGCTGGCGTGAATATTCACCTGTTAAGACCAAGATGGAGAAAACTCAACCTCACTTTGGAAATCAGCTCTGGATTAAAAACTGGAGCAGGGAAAGGGACCTGAGTTTGAAATACATTGGAGAGCATAGATTACAGCAAGCCACAAAGCTCCACTTCAGTTCTGATGAGCAAATCTATGTAAAAATGAGAAGTATGGAAAGCTTGGAGGCTGATTTCATACTTAGGAGCAACTCAAGATATTTTGAAAGATATATAAGATTATATATCACAGGGGAGCCTGGGTGGCTCAGTTCGTTAAGAGGCTGCCTTCACCTCGGGTCATGATTCCAGGGTCCTGAGATCCAGCTGCTCATCAGGCTCTCTGCTCAGCAGGGAGCCTGCTTCTCCTTCTCCCTCTATCTAGCACTCTGACTACTTATGCCCTCTCTGTCTGTCAAATAAATAAATCTTTAAAAGAAGATTATTTATCACAGTAGAAATTGGTCAAGAAGCATGTAACAAGAGATGTTAATATTTAATAAGAATCACAACTTTCTTTTTTTTCCATGCCACTAAGTTAAAGAAGGAACTTAGAAAAGAGTCTACAAGGAGGATTTTGATACTTTGAGAATACAGACTTTTTAAAAAAAGATTTTATATATTTATTTGACACAGAGAGAGAGAGAGAGACAGCAAGAGAGGGAACACAAACAGGGGGAGAGGAAGAGGGAGAAGCAGGCTCTCCGCAGAGGAGGGGGCCTGACATGGGGCTCAATCCCAGGACCCTGGGACCATGACCAAAGCCTAAGGAAGATGCTTTAATGACTGAACCACCCAGGTGGCCTGAGAATACAGTTTTTTTTTTTTTAATGAAGTTTACTAACTACCTGTGTAACAATAATAAAAGCCTGACTTTGAACTTTGTCCTAGGAAGAACAATATTTGAATGCATGTGAAAGAGTAAAGTGGTTCTTCAACACTTTGACCTGCCTATCACTTTAGTAGTCCAGATGACCCATAAAATAATTTCCATCTTATTACCTCTCACTTGGGGAGGTGGAAATTTGGTAAAGGTTGGTTTGATTAGGGGACAGAGGAAATGCAGAGACTCTCCAATTTGGATAGTCAAAACTCTACAAACATCACTTAAGGCTCTTGGGCTGGGTTATAGTACTGAATTTCTCTGCGTGACTGTGGGAGCTAGCAGCATTTGGCCAGACTTCAGGAAGAAAAGAGGAGTAAGCATTCCTGGACAGTCACTTCATCACTGCCATCGCCTGTCATCTTTAATATGTGGATTACATTACACAGACTGTTGAGGGTAATAAAGTAATAAATAACTTGTGTAAGCATTTTGAAAAGTGCAAATAAATACTGTGAAGCTATACTTTTAATTTGATAACTTGATGAAAGTCAAATGTGCTTTAAAATGTGTAGAAACAGAAGAGCCTGGATCTCTTTAATGAAAGTCAAGATTATAACAAAAAAGAAAGCAATCTATGACAGTGGTCAGTGATTTGTTCATAGTGGTGGTGACAGGTGTCTCCCAGGAGGGTAATATGTGATCTCAATAAGTCAGTGCAGAGTTTTCCAGTGAATTAAGCATCCAAAGGAAATTTGTCATTCAAGGTCAACACTGATAAATGGCCCACCTGATTCTGTCTGCAGACGCGCTCTCTGAGCTGTCAGGTCGTTGATCAGCCGCTGCTGCTCCTCTTCCTTGGTCTTAAGTTCACTCACCTGGTCTTCTAGAGTGCGACACATCTTTTCAAGATTCCCCTGCATTCAGAAGGTGGTAGAAAGCTTCTCAAGCAAGCATTTGGACCACAGGAATTTTTCATAATCTGAGCACTCCACAGGGGCTGTGGGCCCTGTGATAATACACTATCTTTACAAACACACACTATAGAGGCCTAAGATTATGAAGGAAAGAGTAACAAGTGACATAGTCCAAACATGCCACCAGTGAACTGCTTTGTGAATTCAAGTCTGTACTCAACTCCTTTGTCTCTGATGGGAGAATAATGATACTTGATTTAATTCTGGGCAGATTTTTTGAGGAGCAATTTATGTATTTGTGCTGAAGGGGAAAAACAGAAACCCTATCAAGGTGAGGTGTTTTTAAAATCCCAGAATGTATAGTCCAATGGTATATTTTTTATTTGGAAGAGCTTAACTTTCCACCCTACTGTTCTTTGGGTGTGGCTGTTCTCACAACAAAGATTGAGAGCTTGGCCTATCACACCCAAGTACCCTTGCTCCCGCCTGTCTCCTGCTTGCACTGTCTGTAGTCTCCTGCCAGTTACTAAGGATTCCTGAGCCTCTCTCTCACACCTGTCTCACAGAAATCTCTTTAAGACTTAAACCATGATTGCACCTTGGCTTTGGAGACAGTCTCCATGTTACTGGCGAGGTCATCGATCTCCATCTTCATCTCGCTCTTCTCCTTCTCCAGCTTCTGCTTCACCCTCTGCAGGTTGTCTATCTGCTCCCCGAGCTCGGCCACACTGTCTGCGTGCTTCTTCCTCAGGGTGGCTGCCGTGGCTTCGTGCTGCAGGGTGGCCTCCTCCAGGTCCCGGCGCATCTTCTGGAACTCAGCCTCGCGCTTCTTGTTCATCTCGATCTGTGCAGAAGTGGCCCCGCCGGCTTCCTCCAGGCGCTCGCTGATCTCCTCCAGTTCCCGGGAGAGGTCAGAGCGCTGCTTCTCTGCTTTGGCCCGGGAGGCCCGCTCTGCCTCGATTTCCTCCTCCAGCTCCTCGATGCGGGCCTGGGGGTGACACATCAGTGTGAATGCCGACTCATGACAGTTTTGATTTCTGGAACGCACAGAAGGAGTTGGGGGGTCCGACTCACCTGTAACTCCTTGATCTTCTTCTGTAGCTGCATCGCAAGGGCCTGCTCGTCTTCAATCTTGCTTTGCAGATTGCTCATTTCAAACTCTTTCCTGTTGGAGGAGCATTTTATGTCAGTCACAGATATAATAATAATAATTTCCCACTGAAAGGTTTGTCCTGTTTGCTTACTTTTTGAGTTTCTCATCGAGTTGCTGCTTATCATTTTCGACATCCATTGTGGATTCTTGAGCCAATTTTAGGTCTCCCTCTAGTTTCCTCTTTGCTCTTTCTAGATCCATTCGGATTTTCTTTTCTTGTTCCAAGGATCCTTCAAGCTAAAAGTTAATAATGCATGAATACAGTTCCTGGAATGTTACCACCTTTCATCGAGGGTTGGCCTTGTAAACATTTGACTCCTGTCTAATCCACAGCTTATTTTTGATTTTTCTATTCATAAGACTAATTTGTTTCATCCATTCCATTCCCTTTGCTGAGGAGTCATCATTGAGAAGGTGAACCATACCTCATTACCATATGATTACAGTAAACTGCTAGGGAAATGCCATCCCTTCGGAATCCCCCCACTGGAACCCACTGTTATTAGTGTTTCACCATACCTGTAGACACTGCAGCAATGTTTCTAAACCATGACTTCTTCCAGGTCCTCCCTTACTCACATATTTACAGTGGGTTCTCTACTCGCTATAAGATCACATTTAACCCTGAATTCATCTTGCTCATTCCTTATTTGGAATCCCCTTCCTCACTGTGAGGGAAAACCTTCTAGATATTTACTACTACTTTGCTCTTGCTCTGCTCGCCACTTAGAGCACTGTCTCTGTTTCTTTCTGGCCATTTGCTTTTTGATCCCAACCAAAACCCATTTTGTTTGTACAGCTTTTCCTGGTAAACAGAATAACCTTCCTTTCCCCTATTTCTTTTTACCCATACTGTCTGTTACCTACAACATTCTTTATTAATTTTTTTGACTCCATGGGTGTCCATCCTAGACCTTGAATCAGGGATAATGTTCTACGCTACTTATTCATTGGAAGCTCTTGAAAAGTACTCATTCCATCATTAGAATGTAAACTCAGGCTGAGTTTGTTACTAAATAAAAAAATTATGTTTTTACATGATGTTAGGCTTACATCATCTACTTGTTGTTCAAGCTTGATTTTAGCCTTGGTCAGGGTGTTGACTTTGTCCTCTTCTGCCTGCAGGTCATCCAGGGTCTGCTGGTGGGCCTCTTGGAGGGCCTTCTTCTCCTTGGTCAGCTTTGCGATGGTTTCGTCCAGACCTGCCATCTCTTCTGTGAGGTTTTTCACCTTAAAAAATTAAAAAGAGAAATGGTAGCTGTGCTAAAGCATGTTAGTAGGGTGGCAGAACGTCTGTATGGTAGAAGGAAATATAACTCATACCTTGTTCTCTGTGGCGTGCTTCTCCTTTTCAACCTTGGCCAGGGTCAGCTCAAGGTCGTCAATGTCTTTCTTGAGCTCTGAACACTCATCCTCCAGTTTTCTTTTCTTGGCCGTCAGCTCAGCGTTGATCTCCTCCTCATCCTCTGCTCTCTCAGTCACCTCTTTGATCTTGGCCTCCAGCTGGATTTTGGTTTTGATCAGCTGGTCACATCTTTCCTCTGCATCAGCCAAGCTATCTGCTTCCTGAAAAGGGATAATAGACACTTTCAGATTTTAGTTCTCTGGACATTTTCAGATTTTATTAACATTTTGAAGCCAAACAAGTAAATTGTGTTTTAAACCCTTGAGTTAATTTTTATAAGTTTTCCATCATCTAGGAGATATTTATTGGGCACTTATTATGACACTGCAGATTTTTTTTTAAAAGAATTTAAGTCAGGGTTCCTGGTGAAATTAGGATACACTTCTATTTGCTAATGACGAGGTTCAGGACATACTGTCCCTAAATACGGCAGCTTGGCATATTGCGTGCCATAAACTGAAGGCGTTTGAGAAAATGGCTAAAGTAGGAAGCCTATTCTGACCTCCTCCACTCATCCTTCTTCCCTGAAACATGTGAAAAGTACCTTCCTGTACTAGGAAGGAAAGGAAACAAGACATTCTTATCACCAGAGATGGGAACTGGGGGCCAAGAAGGCTGCATAAACAATCCTTGTTAAACTAACATTTATCTTCTTTAGTTACTTCTTCACCATTTACTACCCTGAGCCCAAACCCCTTTGTCTCGTCAGTTCTTTACAAATCTATCATTTGTTTAAAGGATATACAAGCTTCCTGCTCTGCTTACTTCTTTGGGTCTTCAGTCTCTTGTAAAGACTCATATATACGTGTAAAAATCAACATATATACATGCTTCTCTCCTGTTGATCGGTTTTTAAATATTCAGACCCACCCAGGGACCTTATTAAGAGGGTCCAGGAAAACTTTTTCCTCCCCTGCATTTAACACATTTAATGTGTTGGTATATAATTTCAGATTAGTCACCTTTCTTTATCTAATATTTATTTCCAGGAAAGCTTAGTATATGAAAACAAAATGATTGGGTATCCAGTGGATTGCCCAGAGGGAGGGGTAATACCAAGAAAGTGTCTTAAAGGGAAGATGTCCTACAGAGTAACTGGGAATTACAGGGAACACATGGAAGAAATAAGGGGAACTGAATATGTTCAAAGGTGGTGCATAGAGAAGTAGCGAGCATGTTTCTCATGAGAAGGAATACGGGTTGGAATAGAAACTCTGTAGAAGCAGGAACCATGTCTCCTTCAAGTTGTATCCCTATTACTTGGAATGTCCTCATGTATTTATTAAATGTGGAGAGTTGAGAGAATGGTGCTGAAAAGTGGTCATCCTATTCTCGAAGGAGAAGAGTATGCTCAGACCAAACTTAGATATGCCCTATGGTGGCTAACCGTAGATATGATCTAACCTTAGATATGCTCTATGGTAGCTAACTGGCTCTCCAAGGTGTGGTGAACCTCTCCTCAATTTAGAAAACCCTGTTGTACATGAACTACAGGGAAAGACACAATGCCAACCTAGGTATATACAGATAGTTCATTTTTCTTTAAATTTTCCAGTTGAGTGTCCCAAGTGTAAATACCCAACTGGACCAGTGTCAATTTGCTTCTGAATTCAGAGGACTACAGGGTCACTCTCAGGGCTTATATTGTTGGTCTTAGTAGCAAACTGACAGTCTCTTGTCATTCGAATCACAAAAGTGGGTTAGACAGTTGTGTTTGATCAAATATTTCTTCCCAATCTTCTGGATGTTTATTGGGACATTGGAACAAGAATATCAACCCATATCAACCCATATGAGAGTATCTCATGCTTTGCCTAAAAACTGACTCACTCTGTAGAAAGTATTGCCATTATCCTTGCAATGACTCTATTCTTTCAGGTACTGGAGAGTTTCTAAAGACAGAGTTGAGAGGGAAGTTGCCAGTTGGTTTCATATTGTTTTCAAGTTGATCCATTTCCATCACAATGTCTCCTCCCTCCCCACTGTAAATATTGTTTTTCTTTTCCCTGGTCTTATGTGCTTTTTTCAGTAGGGAGAGTCTAATGGAGCAAAGGTCACCTCACTTTTTGCTCATATTTTGCTAGGAAAAACATTAGGGGGAAAAGGGAAGTGCTTTTTTTTTTTTTTTCTTTTTTCCTTTTCGACAGCAGGGGATCCTACCACAGTGCCTGGTAGTAATGTTCTGTCTGGGATTGTGTAGAACTTCTAAGGAATTGTGAATTTGGAAAGATTGATAGTCCCTTAGTGAGGTGGAATCTAGACCTTTCTCCAGCAACTGTTGAGCCAAAATGTTAGCATCTGATTGCAAGAAATGGACTCTTGATACTCACAGCTTGGACCTGGAGCTGCAGGTCATTTTTCTCTTGCATGAGAGCAACCATTTTCTCCTCCAGCTCTTTCCTTTTGGCCTCAGCCTTTGCAAGGCTTTCCTTGGTCTTCTCAAACTCTTCCTTCATGTTGGCCATCTCCTTTTCTGTTTCTGCGCTCTTGAGGAGCGGCTTGATCTTGAAATACAGCTTCATCCAGGGCCAGTGCTTGACGTTCATGAAAGCACGGACGTTGTACTGGATGCAGAAGATGGACTCTCTGTGACAGAAGCAGAAGTGCTCAGAGTCAGGTTCCAACAGGAAGTAGAGTTAGAAGGGCCAAGGGGACTTGTAGAGTATCTCTGTTAATACCTTCTCTCCACCATCTTCTGGTACTCCACTCTTGCCAAGAACCCTCTGCACCTGGCCTGGGTTCTAGTAATCAGCTGGGCCAGCTTCTCATCTCGCATCTCCTCTAGGAGCCCCAGAAGACCAGCTTTGAAAAAGACCTATGCGTGGGAGGAGTTGCTGATCAGACACTATACAGAAACTTCACAGGGACAAGAATAGCACCAGGTAGGCTTTAGAGACCATTACCTTGGTGTGACCAAATTTATACTGGGTGTGGTCAATGTCGATGGACCCAAGAAGCTTCTCAGAAGCCTTCTTGCTGTCAATGAACTGTCCTTCAGGGATAGCACTTGCATTTAATACCTTGTATCTGTTTAGGCCAAGAAAATAAATGATAGAGCTGTTGTCATCAACAAGACATCTTCTTGCCTTACTATAGAAACGATGTAGACTCTGGGTAGTCTAGCAAACATAAACAAGAAATCATATCCATGTCTTCATTCTCTGTGTATCAGAGGGTGTCAAATTTTGGGCTGTCAATACAGAGTCTGCCAAATGTGTTTCTCTTTTCTTCAATTATAATAGAAAGTATAAAGGATTTTTATATTGAAACAATTAAAATAAAAGAACCTCTTAAGATAATTTGCAGTGAGAGAGTCTGACCTCTGTTTGAAGTCTGCGTAAAGGATCCTGCTTGGGAACCCCTTCCTGCAGATGCGGATCCCTTCCAGCACCCCGTTACACCGCAGCTGGTGCAGGACAAGTTCATGCTCCATGGCCCCTAAGAGGAAGAGCACACATGCCTCATTTCATGGTCTAAAGCAAGCATCCTGGAGCTTGTTCAGGCAACATGTGGGTCTTACCTGGAGTCTTGGTTTCGTTGGGGATGATGCAGCGTACAAAGTGGGGGTGAGTGCTCCTCAGGTTGGTCATCAGCTTATTCAAATTCTCCTGTGGAATTTATGAATATTTGATTGTAAAAAGCACTGTTTCCGTACATTCATATTCACAGACATAATCATTGTGACATCTGTGATATTGGCTCAGTTCTAATAGTATCTAATTAAAGGATCCAATAATATCTAATTCAGACACTATCTGAATAGTATCCAGATTTGAAAATGAGGAGTTGGAATTTCCACATTCTCAAAATGTCCTTCTTTTTCCTGTTTTCGTGCATGATAAACATATTTTCCTGTTAGTCATTGAAGTAGTCACTGCTGCTGAATTTCCTACCGTGTGTTGTAGCTTGAGTATGATATTCTAAATGCAGGGAAATATTCTACCCAGACTCTCCGGTCTAGCTGTGTGATTGAGCTTTACAAATAATTCAGTGTCTTCTTCCAAATCTCTAATTTCTTTCTTTACCTATTTTCAATTGTATCTGCTTCTCTGTCACATTCTTATTCCTTATTCTAATTACAGAACTGTGTCCTCCTGCTCATTCCACAGAACATGGCCTTTTAGTGCCTCACTCTGGGAATTGGCAGAACACCAACAGCCATGTTACTGGGTATGAGAAGAAGTCTTCCAACTTGTGGAAATCCTGGTTTTTCAGAATAACTAAAGCTTTTGTTATTACAGATGGGATTGTCCTAAGAAAGGTAAATTTTCCTTCAAGAGCTATTTCTTATCGCATCTGGTTTTTTAATTCCTTTGTTTAGAATCATTCTCCAGTTCCCAGCAGGGATCTTCTGTCATCAGCTTTCAAAGTCCACTCACTTCAGTTCTGAGCCAGTATACACCTGGGCACATACATCATTTGGAGGCTCTCACAGCCTCCAGCAAGTCTCACGTTTTGCCTAGTCCTATCCCAGCAGAACCTTTTAAATGTCAATGACCTTATTTCCTGGCCCCCCAATTTAATTTTACCATCTGATGCTGACTTGTTCAATTTACTCTCATCCCTCTTGACACCTTGTCTCCTATATACTGACATGTCTCTTCCAAACAACCCCAAAGTCTCTAAACTGCTCTACCACCACCCACTGACTTGTCTCTAGAGTCATGTCCAGTTCTGGAATCCTTTCAAGATTACTTCCCTTTCCCCACAAATACAGTAAAATTTAAGCCCCTGAATCTAATAAGACATAGCAAAGGCATTTTGTACCCTGAAGAGAGCAGACACGGTCTGGAAAGAAGAACCCTTCTTCTTGCCACCTTTCTTGCCGCCGCCAGACTCTAAGGGGGGTAGAGAGAGCACAAGCAATCATTGCACAGGCTTCCTTAGTGTGTGTTTGACACATTAAATAAAGGATGACTTCTACTGGAATTTACCTGCTTCAGCAGCTGCTGCCCCGGAGAAGAGGAAAGCCAGAGTCTTCATTGCAGACTTCTGGTACAGCCCGACCACGGTCTCGTTCAGGGGGTCCTTGTTCTTGTCCAGCCAGCCAGCAATGTTGTAGTCCACGGTGCCAGCGTAGTGGACCAGAGAGAAGTGGGCCTCAACCTTGCCTTTGGCAGGCTTGGGCTTCTGGAAGTTGTTGGACTTGCCCAGGTGCTGCTCATAGAGCTTGTTCTTGAAGGAGGTGTCTGTGGCCTTGGGGAACATGCACTCCTCTTCCAGGATGGAGAAGATGCCCATGGGCTGAAAAGATGAAAAGAAACAAATACCTTTCAATTTTGTCTGCTTGTAGAAATAATATGTGACATCTTGATCCTATTTGAGTAAATTCATCCTTTAATTTCTTACAATTAATGAAAACTCTTCCCTTGGTTCATAAGTCATTATATTTGCAAATATTTTTGGAGTGCCTATTGAGATCCAAGTTCTGTGTTGGGCTCTGGGATGTGGTGGTGAGGGAGAGGAACAAAGGCCATACTCTCCTGGAGTTTATGTCTTGCCCCACGGCTCCACAGCCGCATTTTTCCAAGTGTGACTTGAAGACTGGTTGGATCAGAAACCCTTGGTGAAAATGCATATTCTAAGGATCCATTCCACACTTCCTGAAGAGTTTTCCCAGGGGTGAGATTAGGGAATTCTGCAGTTTTAGTAAGCACTTGTGATGAGTCTCAACCTAAAGTTTGAAAGCCTCTGCTTTAAGTATTAGAACATTTCAGTTCGAAGAATTAGAACATTTCAGTTGCCAGTAAAAATGAATCTAAGGATGACAAAGGGAAAATGAGTGAAAAATACTCTTTATAGTACGCTTTTATAGGGAAAGGTGGTTTTAAATATAAGGTCTTGCATTGCCAACTGTCGGGAAATGGAGAGTTCTGGTTGCTAGAGAAAATATTGACTCTCCTTTTACCAGAATATCTCCCTCAGAATTAGCAAAAGAAGGACTTTTCCTGTATTTATTTATGAGTTGAAGTCTTCTAAGATTTTTCTCAGTGGTATAATCTGTGACCTGAAAAAAGGAAGCGAACCTTCTCGATGAGCTCAATGCAGGCAGCCAGGTCCATCCCAAAGTCAATGAACTCCCACTCGATGCCTTCCTTCTTGTACTCCTCCTGCTCCAGCACGAACATGTGGTGGTTGAAGAACTGTTGCAGCTTCTCATTGGTGAAGTTGATGCACAGCTGCTCCAGGCTGTTGAACTGGGTGTTGCAAAGAGCAAGAGTTGGAGTGAGTCTGGAAAATCCAGTGGGGACTCCGCAAAGAAGAAACAAAATGGAAGGGCCTTAAAAAGGCCATTTATTCAAACAACTCACGTCAAAGATCTCAAAGCCGGCGATGTCCAAGACCCCGATGAAGTACTGCCTGGGCTGCTTGGTGTCCAGCTGCTGGTTGATGCGGGTGACCATCCACAGGAACATCTTCTCGTAGACGGCCTTGGCCAGAGCGCCCACGGCATTGTACACCTTTGTGGACAGGGTAGTGATTGTTGGCGCTACTGAAGACATGTTGTGAAGGCCTGGGATGGGTGTCATTCATTGAGGTCACACACTCACCTGCTGCACAGTCTGGCCTTTGGTGACGTACTCGTTGCCGACCTTGACCCTGGGGTAGCAGAGGGCTTTGAGTAGGTCAGCAGAGTTCAGGCTCTGGAGATAGGCCGCCTTGTCAGCAACTGCAGAGACAAAATTCAGGCACCCTGTGTGACCTACTGTAGGTCCCACAATTCATGGGGGCAGAGTGATGAGTGAACCATTCTATAGAAAATCTGTATGGGGGTGAATTTGCATACGTTCATCAGAAGCTCAACTATAAAGAAGACATGAATTTGGAATGATCTTTTTTGTGTATTACCTTCAGTGCCATCTGGCTCAGCCTGCTCCTCACGCTGCTTCTGCTTGAACTTCATGTTCCCATAATGCATCACCGCACCTGTGAGCTTGTAGATGGAGACTCTTTCATCAGAGGTGAAGCCCAGGATGTCAATAGCACTCTGCCAGGAAAGATGAGAGGACAAATGTTAGGGCAGAAGACATTAACTTATTCAGGAGAATTTATACCTTATCCTTAACCACACCTATAGATGAGTGTTATTGTCATTTCATACATAATGGATTTTAAAAAAACTGTATATGTGACTTACATCCGTGGCCATCAGCTCTTCCTGGTCATCAATGCTGGGGACTGTGATCTCCCCTTGACTGACGAAGGCATAGTCATATGGGTTGGTGGTGATCAGGAGCATTTCTGGGTACATAGAATTCAGGGTATATGTTTTCCATCAGAAGTTGTTAATAAAATGATTAACTTCTAGCTTATAAATCTAAGCTCCTTCTTACCAATTAGGTCTGGCTTCTTGTTAGACATGATTTGATAGAAAATGTGGTAGCTTCTTTCCGCCTTCAGCTGGAAAGTAACTCTAGACTTCTCCAGAAGATCTGCAATGAAAAGTAGACGCTGGTCAAGAGGAAAAATTGCAAAGTTGCTGAAGTGATTTTGGAATTTGGGATAATTAACTAAAAAATCTCCCTGGCCTGTTGTGATTTCATCTGAGTGTTGTGCCTCTACAACATAGGCTACATATTGTGCCTCTACAAACACTATCACAGGTGCTCTTACCACCTCCCGAAAGAGACTAAAGCATGCCTGGCCCAAGACATAGACATTTCTCATGCAGAAGATCATTGACATTTGGGATATAATTGATTCTGGAGAACCCCTCCCTCCTCAGGGTCTTTTCTCACTTTGTAATAGAGGGACCACTGAGAGCAACATTTATCAAGCCTCCGGCTAGGAAGAAATCACCTATTCTCAACTTGAAGGCAACTCATTTACCCCAGTGTTAGTGTTTTCTTAGAGAAAATTGAAATCTGTTCTGAGGCTGGAATATCTCAGACAAGCCCCATGGCTCCTGGCAGTTCCTATAGAGTCATTAGTTCATGACTGGGATAAAGCACACTGTGGGCTATGGATAGGACTGGCATTAACTACGGGCATGTTTGGCAGCAGACTGGTGTTTCACAGGCCCTGAGCTCAGCGGGAGCTGCAAAATGTTCCTCCAGACCATCATTTGTCATTTGCGGATTCTGTTTAGGAGGTCCTGTTACTCACATGTTTCAATATCAGCAGAAGCCAGTTTTCCTGTGGTACCAAAGTGGATCCTGATGAATTTACCCTTGCAAATAAAAATGATGATGTTATATACAAAACTTGAAGCACTCAAGAAAAATGAGATGGAAATGATAATTCAAACATGCTTTCTCTGGCATGGAAGGGCTGAGAAGATTCCTCTGTGACCAGGAGACTTACAAAGCGAGAGGAGTTGTCATTCCTCACGGTCTTGGCATTGCCAAAGGCCTCCAGTAGGGGGTTTGCACTGATGATTTGATCTTCAAGGGTCCCCTGCAAAGGCAAGAGCGGTCCTTACCTCCCGGGCTCCAGACTTCCTGAGAGCCCTGAGAGTCTGGAGTCTGATGCCATGCCTACCTGCATTTTGCCAGAGGTAGGTTCCTCCTTCTTCTTGTCCCCAGTGACTGCAATTGTTGCAAAGTACTGGATGACACGCTTGGTGTTCACAGTCTTCCCTGCACCAGATTCTCCGCTGTCAAACAGAGACCAAACATACGTGAGGAACTAAGCTGTGTGACAAATGAAAGAACCTCCATCATCAACATTTACTATCTTATGCACCCATCTTTATATGTCTTTGTCAGTTTCTCCCCACTCTTTCTCTTCAGCCTACTATAGTTCATATTATTTCAGTTGCTTTGCACTGACAAGAAGTAGGGGAATTCATTCATTAATCACCTAACACATAATTCTTAAAAAATGTGCCAGTCTCTTTTCCAGGTGTTGTGGCCTGGGCTTGGGGTCCAAGAGGCAGCCACCCAATGGCTATGTGGAAAATGAAACCATAAAAAACAACACATGTAGTTCCTCAGTTTCCTTAGACAAAAGACATGGCTCAAGTGAAGTCTTTGAAGTAGGCCTTAAACATTGAGCCACTGGGAACATTCCCAAACGGCTCAGTGTTCAGATGGCTGTATGTTGTTCACTGCCGTCTATCAGGTCCTAGCCATGCACAGAGAAAGGGTTTATAACCCCTACTCTTAGGAAAGTTCTGGGCAGCTTTTGAGACTGGACTAGCAAATGACAAAGTTTAAGCCATTGTTATTTTACATTCTGATGCAGTCTAAACCCTACAACACAGCACAGACTGTATCCCATTCCAGGCTGAACAGCATTGCTTCAGCATGAGCACTAACTAATTTGTTTTAGTTTGGCATTCACCCCATGCGAATAAAATACCAATACATCCCAGAATAGTAATACATACGTGATTAAGATGGACTGATTCTCCCGATCTAGGAGAAAAAGAGTGGACAATCAGCATCATACCAGTTACGCAAACAGAACTTTCTATAGGGAAACACCTGGGGCGTTGAATATAAATACTGTGTCATTTTAAATGGAGTTTTGAAATATATTACTGTAAAGTTGTATATGATATTATTCTTAAACCTCTTAAGTTGAAGAGAAACATAAAATGTTGTTATATCTGAAATTCCTTAAGTCCTCATAGTTAAGTGTGTCCTTCCGGTTTAAAAGAAAGAGCAGTACTTTCCAAAGCCAGACATACTCTCTAGTTGTCTGCTGTGGATTTCAGAAGCATACTCTCTGCTGATTCATGCATAAAGGAGTAAAAAATGCAGAATATATGAAGGATTTGGACAGTAGTTCAATAGGTTTAAATAGTGCTCATCAAGCCAAAGTTGAGATTTGGTTTCTAAATGAGTCAGTTGGTTTCACAGAGTGGGGGGAAAAGAAAAAGTATTGTAGGGTCATAGCCCGTAACCCGAACTCTGATCAGTCCTGTCAAAAGTGTGCTATCAGGGCAAAGAAAGATCAGGTGAGGAGAGTGCCTCAGTCAGAACAAAAATACTTTTAAGGGGGCAGAAAACAACTTCTGTTTCTGTGCATGTAGCCCCCAAACACCATCTTCATTCAATTCAATTCATTCATTCATTCAAGAGGCTGTCTTCTGTGGGATGGTCTCTGATGATGTTAGAGGTGACAGTACTCCTGAAAGCATCAGAGTGGTAGTCAACAAGGAACTTGAGCACAGAAGGATTGAACGTGTATTTTTCATTTCCATTCAGACAATATGATTCCACAGTTACTTAATCTTAACTATTGTTACTTAAATCTATACCATAAATTATGTATTTCTGCGGAGAATACAAGCAAGTTAAGTTTCAAAGGATAGAGCAGAGGCGTGGCCTGGTAAAATCATGGAGGTGGGGTCTGGAGAGCTCGGTTTTAGTTCCAGCTCTGACAGCATGTCCCTCTCTGTGCTTCAGTTAACTCTTCTGTACAACCAGGGGCTTAGATTAGATTATCTCTGAAGATCTGTTTAGCTGTCACTGTGTGACTCTAGGTGGTTAAATAATTTGTATGAGAAACACTTGAGCCACTGACCCGTCAGCATGAACTGGTAGGCGTTGTCAGAGATGGAGAAGATGTGGGGCGGGGCCTCCTGGCGCTTCTTGCCTCGGTAGGCTGTCACCACCTCTGCATTGTACACCGGCAGCCACTTGTAGGGGTTCACGGTGACACAGAAGAGGCCTGAGTAAGTCTACACCAAAAATGAGAGAAAAAAAAAAGGAGTATAATCATCTCATGGGGACCTTAATAATCTATTTTTCAAAACTGTTAACCAACTGTCTGAGCAGAAGGCCATGAGAATGAACTCACGTAGATCATCCAGGCTGCATAACGCTCTTTGAGGTTGTACAGCACGGCGGGCTCGTGCAGGTGGGTCATCATGGCCATGTCCTCGATCTTGTCGTACTTGGGAGGGTTCATGGGGTAGACTTGATCATCTTTCACTGTCAGAGTCTGGCAAACGGGGATGATAACGGTTCAGGTCAGTCGAGAGACCAAACACAAGAACCGATAGAACGGGGCCAGCTCCAGGGGCTCCACTCACCGCTCCAGCTTCGGTCTTCACTGTCACTTTCCCTCCTTCTCTGCTCTGGATGGTCCCTTTCACAAAGGATTCCTTGGGCTCCGCCACAAAGACAGATGTCTTGGCATCAAAGGGCCTATTCTGGGCCTCAATGCGCTCCTTTTCAGACTTCCGGAGGTACGGAGCCGCCTCCCCGAAAATGGCCATTTCCTGGTCTGAACTCATGGCTGCTGAACTCAGCCCAGTCAAAGACCCTGCCTGGGAGGGAAAGAAAAGATATTCTGGAAATTCAGATATTCGATGTCACATTTAGAAAAAGAAAACATTTTTGAATCACTGAGGAACTGAGCACTTAGCGTCGTGTGAAGTATGACCTCCGTGGCTTGGCTGGAGATGAAATGTCAGCGTTCGTGTTCTGTGCCAAAGCTGATAGGTACTTAATCGAACATTTGCAAAGAGACTGTGGTTTCTGGCTCACCTGCCATATGATATTTTAGCTGTGTTCTCTGTTGTATTTGGTATGCATGTTAATTTCTATATGCAGGCTGTGATTAGCTTATACAGAGCACGAAGATGATGGCAGGTGTCCTCTGGCTCTTTCATTGAGAGCTCTTATCTTCCAGATGGATTATAAGCACCCTGCAGGCGGGGAGCACCTCTCTTTCAAGGCATCCTTCGTGCCTCTTAGGATACATACTGAATACAGGGAAGGGCTCAAAGCTGGCTTTGTGAATTAAAAGTACGATAGGTTTATGTTGTGAAAATTCCGGGAACTATTTTGTATGTAGTGAAAATCTTTTTATTATAGATTTGGATTCATTATAGATTTACAAAGGCTACCTGATAAAGGAAAGCAGAACTGTAGGGAGCTTTGCTTTACATTGTTTTGTTAAAAAAAAAAAAATTCTGGGGCGCCTGGGTGGCTCGGTGAGTTAAGCCTCTGCCTTCAGCTCTGGTCATGATCTCAGGGTCCTGGGATCGAGCCCCACATCGGGTTCTCTGCTCAGCGGGGAGCCTGCTTCCCCCTCTTTCTCTGCCTTCCTCTCTGCCTACTTGTGATCTCTCTGTCAAACAAATAAAATCTTTAAAAAAATAAATTCTATTTTACATCAGTTTCTCTTGTTTCCACACTTCTGACAAATTTGGCTTTTTCAGTTGTCCTTAATATTTTTAAAAGACTTATAAAATATTATTATGTTTTCCTTATTACTGAGATTCTCATAAAAATTTCACAAAACTTTCTTTTCAGGATCTTTCCATCTCTTACCACTTTAATATTCATTAATCCTGTCAATAATGATCAGAGGTAATTTGTTTTATAATAATAAAGATATTCTTTCCAGAAAAACTCAAAGCATTTGTGTAAACTTTTCTACATTTTCCCAAACTGCGGTGATTTGGATAACACAAAAATGCTTTGTGTTGCTAAAAATGCTCATAATCATTTTTCAGAGCATTTAATTTTTTTTTCCATTTTATAGACTGTGAAACGACATGAGGATTGAAGCTACTTTTCCAAGGTGCAAGGACTCAATTCATCCAGACAGCATCTCAGGTTTTGGTTTTGGTTTTTGGTTTTTGGTTGTTTTTTTTTTTTTTTTTTTTTTTTTTTACAATATATGGTGCTGAGGAAAATCTATAATATAGGAAATTTATATTTTCTCTATAACTAACACCAAAATGTTGTATTGCATGTCATGTTATTTAAAAGACAGACCGCAATGCTAAAAATAGGAAAAAAAATTGTATATAAAACTCAAAATTCTAAGAAAGCATTTTCAGGTATTGCAGAGGATATAACTTAATGAGAACAAGTTTCTAAAATCCCTCTCAGAATTCTTCAAGGGAAACATGATCAACCATGAAATGAAAATGCTTTCATTTTATAGCCCCCTGAGCACTCTCCAACCTCTGTGGAAGATTTCTTGCACCCTGTGAAGAATGAGGGGAAAAAAAAAAATCAGTACCTTACCTTAGAAATGCAACCTGGAAGTGGGTCAGAACTGTAAGAAAAAGAGCAAATTTCTTCTGGTTAGACTCTAACCATTCCCAATAATAGCGCAATTCCTACGTGAGAATCGGGAAATGAGTGGGAACACTCAAACAGCTAATTAAAATTGCTACGGAGTAAGTTGGAGCCTGTCTGGAAGGGCTGCCAGGTCTGGTGGGGGCCAGGACGTGGGGCAGGGCTGCGGGCTGCCAGAGAGCCCTTGCCGTCCTCAGACAGACCCTGTCCTCACACACACTCACCTTGAAGCTTTATGAGGAAAGACAAGTCCCACCCATTCCAAGGGTCCTTTTATAGGGTCAAATATGGAAAACACGTAGCCTCCTCCTCTTTCTTAAAACGTATTTGGCAAAACATGTTTTTGGCAATGAAGGTCTCCAAGCATAATTCCCCTCATATTAAAGATGTTTGGATATAATTAGAAGTATTTCCTCTCACATTTGGTTAAGTATATGAATCAATCTCCTATAAATAATTCGAGAGGTTAGCCACATGAAAGCGATCTGGCTGGAATAATGTAAGGTGGTGTTTCAGAGAGGGCTACGTTCCGTAGTCCCTGCACTTTTGTTGCCGCCGCTGTTCTGTTTTGCCCAGTCGCCTGCCTGTGAAGTCTTTACAACTGCCCGCACAATTGCGGATACTAGACTGGGAAGGGAAGTCGCTTCTCTCTACCAGAGTGTCAGAAAAAGATTGTCCGTTCCTCCCCGGAAGGCATGAGTTTTGAGGGGTGGGGGGGAACGGTGCAATGTACTGTGCTTTGTTGAGGGTGCTTAGAAATGTGATATTAAAACTTGCTTCGTAAAGAGCAGCCACACACAGCTGCTTGTGTTGTCTCTGGTCAACTGCCCCCCCCACCATTCATTGTCAGATCAGACCACTCCCACCTCAGGCAAGCTCCCCACTGCTTAGCCTTGCCAAGCTTAGAGGTCCTGCTTCTCTCCGGTTTGAAAAAATGCAAGTTGCTTGTGAAATCCTGTTTCCTCTTTGAAACTCAGGATAGGAAGATATTAGAAAACAGAGCATTTCTCTGTCTAAATACGCAGCACCCAGAGCTTCTCCATCAGCTGCCCGTGGCATACATTTCTCACTTTGCTTACCAATGGCACCTGAATGTTGTTTTCTATTCTAACTTTTAATTTTTTAAAAAACGATTTGTTTCATTATCTCTTGTCTTGGGTCTCTCTATGTCAGCCTTGTCTGTCTGCGACGGAGACCAAATTTTCTTCCTATCCCGTTTTGCGACAGTTCCTGTATTATTATACATACATTTGAATCGATTTAATGAAATAGATAGCCATAGGAAAGCAGATATCTGGAGATACTGGGTGTAGTGGCCACGTGATATATTACTGCCTGGAAGGGACTATCTAACCCATATTCCTCATTTGACTATGAAAACAGCTGCGATCCAAAGAATAGAAGACAGTGATCACAAATCACACAGCAGCCTAGACCCCGGGCCCCTGATTCGCACGCAGCCCAGCATGCTTGCTGCTACCAGTCTTCTACCTGGAGTAGATTAAAGCCATCAGGAAGGGTCTTTCAGGAGACCTGCGTCTGATGGGATCCTTCCTAGCCAACCCTCAACCTGCTTTCTGACCACAGGTATAGCATTTTACTTTCTTACAATCCATGTTGTTTGCCCCCGCCAATCCATTTTCTTTAGCAGCTATCTGAAAAACAGGGGCAACGCTTCTTGGGAACAGAGGACGTTTTCATAATGTTCTCAGTAGGATTTGATAGGCATTTTAAGATCTTCTTTTGACCTGTGCTGGATGGGCTTTGTAGTAAGCTTGTTATAAGATGTTGTTTTTTGCTTATTACTGCCAAGTTATGAGGCACTTGAGCATTTACAGTGATGTGGAACAAAGGGAAAGAGGGGCCAAGCAGGGAGAACGGTGATCCCACACTCTTCCCTGGGCTTGGGACAATGGGAATTCTAAGTACCTGCTAAGCTGCTCCCACATGTCTGATGTAAGCCATTCTCCCACAGTGCAATTTAAACTCGTACACTCTTGCTTCTCATCAGGTGGGTAGTTACCACTTAGCTTTTCCTTTATGCTGTCCGGGAAGGTTATACCTTGGGCTATGCATCTCAGTGGAATCCAGATTAGAAAATCTTGATCATCTAGGAAAACGTCTCCGAGTAATTCAGATTGCTGCCATTTCCGGGTTTTGCACCACAGTCATACTGATGGTTATGTGTGTTGAATTTACACCCAAATTATCTATTTCAGGACTCGTATCTTATGGATACTCCTGATAATTTATTTTGGCCTTTCACATGATTATGAAGGCAGCCATCAAGTCTGGAAACATAGGCTAATAGCTTATTGATAATACATTATAGTATATAGAATAATATTCTCTTGGCCCCAGACTTGAGAGCCACCTTGTAGCTTTCGTAGGGAGAAAGGTCACATCTCACTCATGTCATACCCATTACCTGGTGTGCATTCTCTGACTATATGGTGTATGGGTATTCATGATGAAAATCTTTATGGGTTATTAATAATACTTTGGATTTGTGTTCTTGATAACATCAAGGAGAAGTAATGATACAGTGTAGTCTGAGTCCCCTATTTGAGAATATAGCCAGTACAATTTTTTGCATAGACCTGGAAAATTAAGTACATGTCAGAGGGGATCAGGAGCTTTCTAGGATCCTATTATATCCTGGTATTAAGGAAAGGTTAGAAAGAAAAGGTGACTTCCAGATTTCTTCCAGAATGGGCTTCCCTGACAGGTGACAGTTTTATAGTCGTGAAGTATTCCTGTAGACTTAAAATAAAAGTGAATGCTGCTTCTTAGTGGCCGGTTGAGTGTAATTGTTTGATAGCCTTATGATTATTCTAGCTTTGACACCACTTTAAGAAACACCAGTCTAAGGAAGTTGTTTGCAAAATACCCTGTGCTCTTTATTTCCTTGTAGTAGGGTAGAATGGACAATAATTACAGAGGGAGATGACCAAAGACTTCACATTTTGTGCATTTCTTCAGTCAGCCCATAGCATCCGGACATGATCACTCTTCACTTATGACTTTCGTGTGGACCTCCCGGCTCTTCACCCGCAGCTTGTTGACCTGGGACTCGGCAATGTCAGCCCGTTCCTCGGCCTCCTCCAGCTCGTGCTGGAGCTTGCGGAATTTAGCAAGATTCGTGTTGGATTGTTCCTCCTGAGAATAAAAATGGGATTGTAAGGAATCCATACTGTGCATCTTTCTAGACTATGGGCTTAAGGGAAGAAAGGACTTGGTATCTGTGGAGAACTTAAAATACCGAGCAGGGGACATTGTTGTCTTAGCACCTCCCGGATTTTGGTTATCATTGAAGTGAACATTATGATTTATTTGGGGCTTGGTGTCCCATAAATAATTGCATATCTATTTTTGGAACAAAAACCTATTAAATGATATGTACCACAAGTAAAGCAAGAAAAAATATAAGAGCAGAGAAGGCAAGAGTACAGGGCACCTGGAGGACTCAGTTGGTTAAACGTCTGCCTTCCGCTCAGGTCATGATCCCAGGGTCCTGGGATCAAGTCCCACACTGGGCTCCCTGCTCAGTGGGGAGTCTTCTTCTCCCTCTGCCCTTCCCCCCTGCTTGTGATCTCGCTCTCTCAAATAAATAAATAAAATCTTTTTTAAAAAAAGACAAGAGTACTGAAGTCTTTCTTCTTGTTAATGCTTGCTATAAAATGACTGTGGGCTCAAAGCAGATATTCTATATCATATTAAGGATGAATTTCTTAAAGGTCTCTTTAAATCGAAGTAAATTTGGAATTTTGTATATCATTTTGGAACATTTCAAAACAATCATTTTTCTCCTGTTTTGGATGTAATGATTCTACTGACAGATTCCCTAATATTAAGTAACCCTTACATTGAAGGAATTAACCTGTTCAATCACTGATGACAATTCTCTTAATAAAGGGTTTCAGAGACTTGGTTGTTTATCTTTGCTGAAATTACACTCATGAGCAAAACTGCCTTTAGTTCCATCCTCCGCCTCGCCCCCCCATTCTCTCTTGGACACGTTTTGGTATGAGGGTTACATGAGCTTCTTAAAATGATTTGGAAAGCTTGCCATCTTTTCCCATGCTCTGGAATGGCTTACATAGCTCAGGGATTATCTGTTACTTGAAATTTTGAAAGACCTATCTGGACCTCAGTCCATTTTCAGAAGTAATTCTCAAGTTATTCAGCCAACTTAGTAATTCAAGACCTCCTATAAAAAATAATCAATCTCAAAGATTTCACCTTTGTTGACAGATTTATATTTTACAGTAAAAACTAATTTTCTACTTGTAGTTTGTCCCCTTTCCCTTCTTTTCTTTTCTTTTTTCTTTCCTTTTCATTCCTTTCCTTTTCTCTTTCTTTCCTTATCTCTACACCCAACGTGGGGCTTGAACTCATGACACTAAGCTTAAGAGTCACACCCCTGGGGCCCCTGGATGCTTTAGTCAGTTAAGTGTCTGACTCTTGGTTTTGGCTCAGGCCATGATCTCAGGGTCATGGGACTGGGCTCCCACACTCAGCATGGAGTCTGCTAGAGATTCATTTCCTTTCCCTCTCCTTCTGTTCCTTCCCCTGCTCGTGCTTTCTCTCTCTCTTTTCCAAATAAGTAAAATCTTAAAAAAAAAAAAAAAAAAGTCACATGCTCTTCTGACTGAGACTGCCCAGCACTCCTTTTTCATTTCTCTTGTGAGTTTGTATTTTTTTCTCCTTTTCCTGCCCAGCACTCCTTTCTCATTTCTATTGTGAATTTGTATTTTTTCTCCTTTTCCTTGATGAAGTGTATTTATTTTATTAACTCCCCAGAAATTTTCAGATATTACTAAAATTATATTAGAAAATAAGATACTCTCATTTATCAATTCCTATGTTTATCTTTAACAGTACTTCTTTCACTATTATTTTTAATTTCTTTATTAAAAAATTTTGATTCATAAAGCAATGAATGGTCCTCCAAGGACAGCTTTGACTACATTCTTCAGGTTTGTAAAAGTGGCATCTTCCTTGAAATTTTATTTATAACTAATAATTATTCAGTAGTTTTTTTCCTTTCCAATTTAACCCAAAAATTATTTAGGAAAGTTAGTTTTTTAATATTTAACCATTTGGGAATTTGTGTTTATATTTTCTAACCACTTTACAATTTTATCACACTATGGCTAGAGAATGTAGCCTTCATAATTTCTGCTTTGAAATTTTTTGAGGTTTCTTTGTGTATTGAAAATGTACTTTAAAGTCAAGCTATTAATATTATAAATAATAAGCAATAAGTACAAAAATTGTACAAATGTGCAAATGTTTTTAAGAAGTACAGTCTTCTAAAAAGCAAATGGCTTATTCACTACAAAGAGTGGTAAATCTAATTATTTGTTCATTAGCTTTTCTTAACAAGGGATTTCTCTCTTCCCTTCCATGTTAAGGATACTTACAGCCTCCTCAGCTTGTCTCTTGTAAGACTTCACTTTGGCCTGAAGTTTATCTACCAAATCCTGAAGTCTGAGAATATTTTTCCGATCTTCTTCCGTCTGAAAGATAATGAAAACCACAGGGTGTCACTTCAAAAGCGCTTGACTGTTGTTTCATTGTATGAGTGTTTCACATATGTATGGGGAGCACTTAGCTGATCAAAACCATTGCCATACCTGGTAAGTGAGTTCCTTCACTCTTCTCTCGTGTTTGCGCAGACCTTTCACAGCTTCCACATTACGCTTTTGCTCACTCTCAACCTCTCCTTCCAGCTCACGCACCTGAAAATAAGTAGACTCTTAAGAACTTTGAACTAATAAGACACTGGGAGGAAATGGAAGTAGACAGAGATTGAGAGACCCACCCTGGCCTCCAGTTTCTGGATCTGCTTCTTCCCGCCCTTCAGGGCCAGCTGCTCAGCCTCGTCCAGACGGTGCTGCAGGTCCTTCACCGTCTGCTCCATGTTCTTTTTCATGCGCTCCAGGTGGGCGCTGGTGTCCTGCTCCTTCTTCAGCTCCTCGGCCATCATGGCTGCCTGATGAGTAGTAAGACAAAATCAGTCGAGAGAGCTGAGCTAGCACATCAGGATTCAAATGTGGCCATTATAGCATTGCCCTCTGCTTACATCAGTGATGGCCTTCTTGGCCTTCTCCTCTGCGTTGCGGGCTTCCTGGACAATGTCCTCCATTTCTCCTTGCATTTGGGATATATCTGTCTCCAGCTTCTTCTTGGTGTTGATCAGGCTGGTATTCTGTTTAAAAATAAAACAAAAATTTAAAAATAAATTACAATTTTAAAAATTGTATTTAAAATTTAAAATTTAAATTGTATTTAAAATTTAAAATTTTTAAAAAAAAATTACAATTTTTTATCACATTACCAAAGTACTCATAGTACTCAAAGTACTATTTTTAAAAATAATTTCAGATAAAAGTTTACAAGTCTGATGCCCTTTGATATTAGTTTGTTATATAGTACTATTTGATAATGTAGTAAATAAAATAGAAATGTTACAGAATATTCAGCATCTTCAAGTACAGTCCATAATTAGACCAAATAGCTCTATAATTTCATAACTGCTATTTATCAATGAGACTGTTCACAGGGTCAGAATTATAACAGATGTTCAAATATCCCATTTCTCCAAAATAAAAATGCCAATGTTGATAAGGATCAATAAAGATACAAACACAGGAGAATGTGGGCAATTTAGAATATTTTAGGAAGTGAACCAATAATTTATGTGAAAATAAAACAGTTAAAGATCTCTCAATAATACAGTGAAAACTTGGTAGAAGTATAAAACCTGGCTGTTATATAATTTAAGCTTGTATTGTTTGGGACACATAAGCATTTGATGAAGGTGAGTTCTTTGTGCCAAACCCCACCTGGGTGTGCAGGAGCTGGACACGCTCACTGGCATCCAGGAGCTCCTGTTCCGCGATTTTCCTGCTCCTCTCCGTCTGTTCCAGAGTGGCCCGCAGCTCCTCGATCTCGGCCTGCAGCAGGTTGGCTCTGCGCTCCACCATGGCCAGCTGTTCCTTCAGGTCCTCCTGGCCCCGCAGGGCATCATCCAGATGGATCTGGGTGTCCTGTGGGATGAACGATCACTGGGACACCTCGTTCTCGGGGCTGCAGTCACCCGAGCCATTTGGGGCCATCTTTTGAATGCACTTACTTTGAGGATGCCTTGGGTGTTCCTGTAGTTCCTCAGGGCCTCTGCAGCCATGCGGTTGGCATGGTTCAGCTGGATTTCCATCTCATTGAGGTCTCCCTCCATCTTCTTCTTGAGCCTGATGGCATCATTCCTGCTCCTGATCTCAGCATCCAGCATGGTCTGCATCGACTCCACAACCCTGATGTGGTTTCTCTTCAGCTGGTCGATTTCCTCATCCTTCTCAGCAATTTTCCTGTCGACCTCAGACTTGACTTGGTTCAACTCCAGCTGGATGCGCAGGATCTTTCCCTCTTCATGTTCAAGAGATGCCTTTAATGACAGCAGGGGGTGACATTAGCAGAGAATGGAAACGTTCGGAAGTTTTTCTGCATACCTTTCCTTCTGTTAATTTTGTGCTGCTTATTTTTTTAATTTAACCTATGTGGATGGATCAGAGTCTTTTCTGACCGGATTTGTTTATAATGCACAATTGGACCTATACCTCTGCTTCCTCTAAAGCAGCCTGAAGTTCACACTTTTCTTGTTCCACTTGTTTCTTTATCTTCTCCAGTTCATGGATACGTTTCCCTCCTTCTGCAATCTGCTCGGTGAGGTCAGAAATCTCCTCTGTTGTTTGGGTAAAAGACAAGTAGAGATTTGATCAGACAGAGGACCTAAAGGACCAGTTCCCAAGGCATGAATATTAATGCAAGGGAAAGGGACTCACGCTGCAAGTTTTTGTTCTCTCGTTTCAAAGTTTCCAACTGATCCAAGGATTCCTCGTAGGCATTCTTCATCTTGAACAGCTCGGTGCCGAGAGAGCGGGACTCCTTCTGGGAGGCCTCCAGCTCGGCGTGGGTTTCCTCATACTTCTGTTTCCACTCTGCAAGGATCTGAAAAATCCAGAGGGGTTACCTGCTGTAAAGGACAGAGGAAGACAGTGGCGAGCAGAGGCTGCTGCACAAATTACCTTGTCGAAGTTCCTCTGCTTCTTGTCCAGGGCGGCGCAGGCCGCGTTGGTTCTCTCCACGTCCAGCATGAGGTCCTCCACCTCATTCTGGAGCCGCTGTTTCGTCTTTTCTAGAGAAGCACATTTGGCGTTCACGGCTTCTACGTGCTCCTCGGCCGCCTGCAGCCGTTGGGCCAGCTTCTTCCTTGAAGATTATATATGTTTGTAGAGGGGAGCGAACCAGAACAAGAATTAAGAGCTGTGGCCACGCTGAGAAGTACTGGAAGCTTCAAATGAAAAATACCCATTCATCGATTCGACAGATACTGATGAGCTCCTTTTATGAACCAGACACTGGGTACACAGCAGTGAGCAAGGTGACAAAAAGGGCCCTGACTTATGAAGCTTCCAGGTGAGGACAAGAGAGAAATAATAGGCAGGTGAGAAAATGCCTGACAACATACTGCAGATATAAATGCAGTGAAGAAAAGTAAAATGGAGTAAAGGGCGGGCGGCTATTCTAGATATTCTAGATACCTCCTCTGAGGAGATAGCATTCGAGTCAAGGTCTACAAAGTCAGAGCAAGCCAGAGGGAGGTCGTGGGGAGAGTACTCCAGACGGAGGGACCAGCACGTGCAGAGCCTTGAAGCAGCAATGAGCTTGCTGTGCTGGACAAACAGCAATAAGGCCTGGCTATCTGGATAATTATTTGTTTGTTACTCATTTCCTTAAGTAGATTTTAGCATAGGGGGGCAGGCATCCTGTTTGTTTTACTCAGGACTTATTCTCACAGCCTGATAGTGCCTGGCAAAGAGGAGCTAATTAGTGAATGTTTGCGGGCTAATTCACTGAAGGTCGTTATCTTAATGATTCAACATGCAAAGTTGTCTGCACTTTCTCTCACATCTGTACACGTACTTGGCCTCCTCGAGCTCCTCCGTGCGCTGGATAGCGTCCGTCTCGTATTTGGTCCTCCACTGGGCCACCTCGCTGTTGGCCTTGGACAGCGCCCTCTGCAGCTCGGCCTTGGACTCCTGCTCCTCCTCATACTGTTCCCGCAGCAGGTCACAGTCGTGGCGGGAGGACTGCAGGGCGTGGGCCAGGGCGTTCTTGGCCTATGGAGATAGTTACAACTTCATTTTACTGGCTGTGTTTAACTATTGAGTTTCAAAACCCTTTGCAAGTTGGTGTAAATGGACTCCAGTTAGGGTTAGGTCATACGAAAAATAGTGACTCTGACAATATTATTATTTACCTTTATCTCTTCCTCCAGCTGCCTCTTTAATTCCTCAATCTGTTGTGTGAATGCTTGTTTGCCTCTCGACAGCTGAGACACCAGAGCTTCTTTCTCATCTAGCTGTCGTGAAAATTCACCTGATAGACGAAAGAAATGGCATCACTTTTTAAAGCAAAAAAACAGTTTTGCTAGCCCATAGTAGAAATAACTTTTAACTCTTGACTCTCCCTGACTGAGTGCTCGAAAGATTGAATTCTGTATTGCCACCTTCATGCTTAATGTCAAGTTTCTGATTTTTATGGAGAAACTCATGCGTGAATCTGAATGAATAAATACAGCTAAAATCCTTTTTGCTCTCTCCATAACTAATTCTTTCTGGGTGTATGATAGTGTGTAAAACCTGTTGTATGATAGTGTGTAAAACCTGTTGTAGGAGCCAAGACACTGAATTCTACATGGTCCCAGTTTCATCAGACTTCTGAGAGACAGGGTTATCCATTCCCCATTCAGGAGTCTGGTTCATTTTGATGTATAGAGACAGAAACTCGGTCTGCAACAGGAGTCCTGGGCCCAGGCTAGAGTGACTCCTAAGCCCAAGTGTCCCCTCAGCGTGGCCAACTACTCCAGGCTTTTCTGGAGCAGAGCTCGATCCAGTCCTGTTGAAGTCTTTATCTCCAACTTTGTCCCCAAGTGACCTGGCAAATAAGTTGAAAGTCTGAGCTGTTCAGTAAATGACACATGCCCTCAGCTGTTTTTATTAGGCTCTTGCGTTACCAAATCAGTTGTTTTCAGCTACATCATCTTCATTCTTAGTGTCCAGAAGAGGAGAGTTACCAGATTCCGTCTGCAGGCGTCCCCTCTGGGTTGTCAGGTCATTGATGAGCCGCTGCTGCTCCTCCTCTTTTGATTTCAGCTCGCTCACTTGGTCCTCCAGCGTGCGGCACATTTTCTCCAGGTTCCCCTATGTGCAAAAAAGCAAAAGAAAGAAACAAAGATGCTGTGATATAATTTTAAAATATACATAAACATATAGATAAATACATAAAATAAAGTATAGATCAATACTTTTGGCATAAAATCAAATTATCTTGTCTATAATGTGATACACAAGAATTGTTTTCCTTGTATTTTGATCGCTGTCTTCAGTAAAAAATGCATGTCAGGATTTTTAAAGCGCTAACTGTGAAGTTCTGTGCCCTGTTAACCCACAACAAATTTAAAGCCTGTGTTTTAAAATTTAAGATTTTGTAAGAATTACATGGTGTATTTTTCTAAAAGCATGTTTAGGGGCGCCTGGGTGGCTCAGTGGGTTAAGCCTCTGCCTTCGGCTCGGATCGTGATCTCAGGGTCCTGGGATTGAGCCGTGCATTGAGCTCTCTGCTCAGTAGAGAGCCTACCTCCCCGCCCCCCCCCCCCGGCCTGCCTCTGCCTACTTGTGATCTCTCTCTCTCTGTCAAATAAATGGATAAAATATTTTTTTTAAAAAGCATGTTTATATGTACATGATTGCCTTTGTGTGCAGAGAAACTTGGCATATCTGTTAATTGAGAATGTTGGAGACCTAGTTCTCCAGCTGGAGCCTGAAAGAATGCAGGTGACCTTTGTTCAAAAGCTGGTCTGGTGTGATGGGGCCAGTGTGCTTAACTTCTTTGAATTTCAGTTTCTTCATGTGTTAAGTGGAAATAATACAAATACTAGTATCTTTCTTGCTTTTCTCCTAGATTATTGTAAAAAAAAAACAAAACAAATGACATAATGTGTGTAAAGTACCCTGAGCATTGTCACTAATAACAATTTTCCAGATTCTGGTACCTTGGCTTTAGAGACTGTTTCTACGTTACTGGCGAGGTCATCGATCTCCATCTTCATCTCGCTCTTCTCCTTCTCCAGCTTCTGCTTCACCCTCTGCAGGTTGTCTATCTGCTCCCCGAGCTCGGCCACGCTGTCCGCGTGCTTCTTCCTCAGGGTGGCCGCCGTGGCTTCGTGCTGCAGGGTGGCCTCCTCCAGGTCCCGGCGCATCTTCTGGAACTCGGCCTCGCGCTTCTTGTTCATCTCGATCTGCGCAGAAGTGGCCCCGCCGGCTTCCTCCAGGCGCTCGCTGATCTCCTCCAGTTCCCGGGAGAGGTCAGAGCGCTGCTTCTCTGCTTTGGCCCGGGAGGCCCGCTCTGCCTCGATTTCTTCCTCCAGCTCCTCGATGCGGGCCTGGGGGTGGTGAAAAGCATATACTTAGCTTCTCTGTGTCATAACTATGCCTCTCTGAGCCAGATTGATAGAAATCTGAGCGTACTTGCAGCTCTTTGATCTTCTTCTGCAGCTGAATGCCAAGTGCTTGCTCGTCTTCAATCTTGCTTTGCAGATTACTCATTTCAAACTCTTTCCTTTTGGGAAAGTGACAAAAAATAACAATTGAGTGCATATCCACGCATTGAAAGCAAGGTAATAAGCAATACTTTCACACTTACTTCTTGAGCTTTTCATCAAGTTGTTGTTTTTCATTTTCAATGTCCATTATGGATTCTTGGGCCAACTTGAGGTCACCTTCAAGTTTCCTCTTAGCTCTTTCTAGGTCCATGCGAAGTTTCTTTTCTTGCTCCAAGGACCCTTCAAGCTAAATATAGACAATGTTTGGTCTAAAGGAATGTTTAGCTTCCTTTCGAAGAAAATAATTTCCTTGATGATCTTAGACTTACGTCATCCACTTGCTGCTCTAGCTTGATTTTAGCCTTGGTCAGGGTGTTGACTTTGTCCTCTTCTGCCTGCAGGTCATCCAGGGTCTGCTGGTGGGCCTCTTGGAGGGCCTTCTTCTCCTTGGTCAGCTTTGCGATGGTTTCGTCCAGACCTGCCATCTCTTCCGTGAGGTTTTTCACCTTAAAAAATTAAAAAGAGAAATGGTAGCTGTGCTAAAGCATGTTAGTAGGGTGGCAGAACATCTGTATGGTAGAACAGAATATGACGCATACCTTGTTCTCCGTGGCGTGCTTCTCCTTTTCAACCTTGGCCAGGGTCAGCTCAAGGTCGTCAATGTCTTTCTTGAGCTCTGAACACTCATCCTCCAGTTTTCTTTTCTTGGCCGTCAGCTCGGCATTGATCTCCTCCTCATCCTCTGCTCTCTCAGTCACCTCCTTGATCTTGGCCTCCAGCTGGATTTTGGTTTTGATGAGCTGGTCACATCTTTCCTCTGCATCAGCCAAGCCTTCAGCTTCCTTGAGTTGGAAACAAAATCAAAATTGGAAAGAAAGAATGAAATATTTCACAGTGATAACAATGTCAATCTCTGCTGTTGGCTCTTTGGATTTAGGTTTTTGAACCACCTCCTATGTGCAATCCAGGATACATTGTGGGAAAACAAAATGTCCTGTTCTTTTAGAATAGTATATTCTCTAGTAGATTAGAAAGCCTGCCCCCCCCCCAAAATCTGTCATGAATTCAGAAAGCATTTGTGATGGAAGAGATCAGAGAAATTCTATTAGAGGTGGTTTCTTGAATAAAGTGACATTTGAACTACACTTTGAGAGGTGGACAGGATTTCATTTTGTAGAAATCGAGTCATTGGGGGATGGAGCAGGAAGAGAGAAGGCATTCCAGTGGGGAATTCAGGATGCAGCTGCTAATGAACTGCTTCTCTTTGTAGTACTGGAGGAAGATTGTGGTTATAATATTTTTTGACATTCAAGTTGAGGCATAAAGTAATCAAGAAATTCCTGACAACCTGCTATGTTTCCAATTACGAAGGTTGGGAGCGGACAGAATATGAGCAAGAAACTGATAAATACATTCACCAGTGAGCCTCCATACCAGCCTTTGAATACGTAAGAATAAAATGTACAGTGTGCTCATGTAGTAGATATGGTGGTATAGGACAGATTCTAAGTAATTCTCCAGGGACAACAGAAGAGCATTCTGGATAGACTGGAAGGGGCTGGGTCAGAAAAACAGCTCTTTTTCCTTCCATAATCTAGAAGAAAGAATTATTACACTGCCCAAACTTGACAGAAGAAACTTACTTTAATCAACAGGAGAAATATATGATTTTGTGTTGGGTAGATGATACCAGACCAATTTAGTTCACTCTGAATGAAAGACACTCTTATAAATTACATTTCAGAGTTATGGAGGCAGTTCTCAAATGACTGGTGCAGGAGTGAGCAGCGAGTGGGCTGGATGGAGGGAGAGCTGGGAACAGGCAGAGCATCGGAGGTGCCAAGGCAGCGGTCTGCGTGTCATGGGGGCATTGACTGTGCACATGGACTGGAAAGAGTGAATCTGAATTTTGGAGGTCAGTGACAAACAACACTTCTGTAAAATGTGATGGAGAACACTGACATCTGTCAGCTGTAAATATCATGATTTAAAACTCTTGGATATTGAGAAGTTAAAGAAGTTTCAGAGATTAAAAAAAAAATCAATCTCTACATGCTATCCACCCCTAAATATTTCATTTGGGATAGTTTTGTGTGAAAATCACTTTCAAGGACTGACGTCAAAGGGAAAATGAGTCATAAGTCCTATAGTTCGATGAAATAGTGGAGAACGGGTGACAGTAGTCGGTTCTACCTTATTGCCCCAGTCCTGGTTTGGGCAATGAAGGGATATATGGACTGTACTAGAACCATCAGAGTGCTCTGACCTTCCCTTTCCAGAGAGTGTCCCCACACTGACTACCCAACGCACCACCACCAGTGCCCAGAGTTCGAGTGCTTGCATCACGATGAGCAGCACCCACCATGACCCCACTACTTACAGCCTGAACCTGGAGCTGCAGGTCATTTTTCTCTTTTAAGAGAGTGACCATTTTTTCCTCCAGTTCCTTCCTTTTGGCCTCTGACTTGGCGAGCTCGTCTTTGGTTTTCTGAAACTCTTCCTTCATGGTGGCCATCTCCTTCTCGGTCTCCGCGCTCTTGAGGAGCGGCTTGATCTTGAAGAAGAGTTTCATCCAGGGCCAGTGCTTGACGTTCATGAAGGCGCGGATGTTGTACTGGATGCAGAAGATGGACTCCCTGAAATTTAATTAATGAAAATTTGATATTGTGTGGATAAAGAATTTGAAGTCTTGGCAGCAGGAGCTGGAGGTTCTGTCCCCACCATGTGCCTCTCCTACCTTCAAAAGCACAGATGCAAGAAATTCTATTTGGGGATGATGGTCAAGGACTCTGTAATCACTCCTTTCTTTACATCAGTGCCTCTCAAACTTTTGGTATGCATAAGGATCGTGACGGACTTGATAAAATGCTAGTTCCTGAACATTATCCCCAGAGATTCCCTCAGAAGATCTGAGAGGCGGTCTAAAATTCGCATTTGTAACAAGTTTGCAAGAGATGCTGGTGATGGGTTTAAGGACCACCCTTTGAGAACTACTGCCGTAGATCAGTGATTCTCAAGCTTTCCTTCTGGAACACCACTAAGAGCAGTGGTGAAATCACTTTCAAGACCCCTGAGGGATGAGGGCATGGAACAAAGGGATTCATTAAAAACAGAATTGCTGTGAAGAATCTCTGGTTTTGCATTTTATGTGTTGTGTGAATTTTGCATTCTACTCTGTAATATTATCACATTAAAAAAATCTAATTTATTTAAAAGATTAATTACCCCCTTAGATAGGCAATCAACTGCCCAAATACATACATATGTGTATATATATGTATGTGTATGTATATATATACATACATATGTGTATGTATATATATATACACACATATATGTGTATATATATACACACATAGTGGGTTATGACCATACTAACTATTTTTAATAAAAATAGATTAAAATAGAAAATATTAACATAACTACAGGATAGAGAAATAAAATTTGTTTGATGTAAATTACATATATATTTATATACACAAACATATGAATGTGTATATGCCCATATAAAATGCATTTCTCACTGTGGGACCCGTTCACATGCATTCTGCAGTCTGAGACACCTGGATCCTTAGATTTAGAACTCTGTCCCTGCATCAGATCAGATCACCAGAAAGCCACACACCTTGGTGACATTGTATTAACTTACTGAAAAAAAATCTTTCACAGATAAATGCCCTTGATTTTTTACATCATAATAGCTTGATAATAGAAATGATCAGAGGGAAGAAGTTGTTTCTGCATCTTGTATAAAATCACTGTTGAAAATACTGTCTGCTGTTCAGCTCAGTGTATCTAATTTGATGATGTACCCACTAAATTCACACTGGTATATTTTTATACTGGTGTCTTTTCTCTTGTGAGATAGGAACTGGCCACGCTTTATGCTTTCTTTCTCTTTCTTTAACCTGGACAGTCAGAATATGTTTCATGGTGATGATCCCTAACTTCAATTTTCTGGTATATCTATATCCCCACTTCAGTATAGGACCCTTTATTCGTTCTTGCTTATGTTTGTGGCCTTATCATATCTGGGTTATGCCAACTTAATGTGTTTCTGGAGCAGAAAGATGGGAATAAGGAAACAAATTATGTTTATACCTTCTCTCCACCATCTTCTGGTACTCCACTCTTGCCAAGAACCCTCTGCACCTGGCTTGGGTTCTAGTAATCAGCTGGGCCAGCTTGTCATCTCGCATCTCCTCTAGGAGCCCCAGAAGACCAGCTTTGAAAAAGACCTATGTGTGGAAGGAGTTGCAGATCAGACACTATACAGAAACTTCATAGGGACACATATAGCATCGAGTAAGCTTTAGAGACCATTACCTTGGTGTGACCAAATTTATACTGGGTGTGGTCAATGTCGATGGATGCAAGAAGCTTCTCAGAAGCCTTCTTGCTGTCAATGAACTGTCCTTCGGGGATAGCACTTGCATTTAATACCTTGTACCTGTTTAAGTAAATATAGTTTTTTTTAAAAAAGTTGATTTCTGATGACACTAATAGCAGATAAACATTAAATGACCTCTATTTAGAAAATCAGAGCTTTAGAGAAAAGTATCCTTCCTTGTTCTCAGGAGGGACTTTAGGTACATGGATGGTCAGGCTAGCACCAATAGTTTTCATTCCATTCCACCCTCCTGCACAGTTGGAGACTTTCTCTTCTGCGTCATCAGAACTTATTCTCAGGAAAGGATCCTATGATCTTGTTCGCATCTAGGTGTAGATGACTAATGAAATGTGACATGTTTTCCTGGCTAGATTCATTTGATTTTTATGATCCTGAGTCCCAGAAAGAAAATTTTTAGTGAGGAATTGGGTAGGAAGGTCCTGTTCAGGTAGGAGAAACTGTCCTGATCACCCCAATAAATGTGTAATGGTGCTTTGGGTTTTGCACACTGAAGTTCTCTGCCCACTCCACCAGGCCCAGCCTTAGGAGGGGGCAGCTCCCTGGAGCTCTCACCAGCCTCTTGTCCCTTTGCCTCTTATTTGATTCCCAAGATGGGCTTATCTAGGGAGGAGAAAGAGTTGATGAGGAGCTTGTATTGTGATGGTTCTGGAAACCCTGGGAAACCAGGGAGAAAGGAAGTAACAGAAAATGACTCAAGAGTTTCCTAGCCTAGCTACCAGAACCCATGTGACTTTGGACAGATAGTTTAATCTCATGAGCCTCAGTTTATTCATCTATAAGAGGAGGTGTTGATAGTACTTACATGTTACACATGAAAAAAATGGTAGTTCTCCTAATTACTGAGGTTAATGTGTTTATCTACGAGCTGTACCAGAAGCTCAATAAAGCCCATGAAAAGTCTGGAGTGCAAAATAGGTGGTATATCTATATTTTAAGGGTGTTTTTGAGGCTTGTGATTTTTCACTCTTTTTTTGTGGCAAATTAAACATGAATAGAGGCATATTTTTTTCACCAAATTATTTTGTTTGCAGTAAATATATTTATACTAAACTCCAAGATGTAACATAATTCAGAGAGTCTGACCTCTGTTTGAAGTCTGCGTAAAGGATCCTGCTTGGGAACCCCTTCCTGCAGATGCGGATCCCTTCCAGCACCCCGTTACACCGCAGCTGGTGCAGGACAAGTTCATGCTCCATGGCCCCTGAAAGTATACACATGGATTACACTGGCGAGTTGTTGTTATTGTTGTTGTTGTTTTTAAAGGAGATGTGGCAGTCCTGCTTTGTGCCTTCACTCTAGAGCTTCTTACCGGGAGTCTTTGTTTCATTGGGGATGATACAGCGCACAAAATGAGGATGGGTACTCCTGAGGTTGGTCATCAGTTTGTTCAAGTTCTCCTGTAAGGTCAGGAAAAAGCCAGTTATCTCCAACTTTCGCCATGGCTGTGGGCATTTGGTGATGTCTATAAGTTCGATGTTTATGGCTGAGTTAAATGACCGGTATGGATCATTTCCATGTAAAGTAATAGCTTGCTATCCTTCTCCAGAGATGTAGGTTTCTCCTCATTACCTTTTTCTCCCCTTGAGTTGGCAGGGGTTACACATGGGAAGCAGCTTGACACAGGCCGTACTTCCTCCCTGGTCCATGGCTTCCCACATACACTTACAAAGCCATTGCTTTCTTATACAAGATGGCCACACTTTCTTCTACCCGGCTCCGTGGTTCTCCAGGGAGAACCTGTGAGCCTGCACCACACTGCTTTTTCTCATAAACATAGCTCCCCTTTCCAACCCAGTTAACTCTTAGGGCATAAATGTTATCTAAAGGGGAACAATCTTACCAGCTATAATTGAGGACTGACCAGATTAAGGACAAGAATACCCTATTAAATTTCCTATAGGCGAGCTGCTAGATTTTCATTAGCCTTACTGTTAATTTAATCTCTCTGAGTACCATGTCATTCATTGCTTAGTCTTATGACTCAGCTAGACTATGAATGGTAGAATATTCAGTTTTATAAAATTTCCTATAAAATATTTGGCATTGTGTTCCTTGGCATGAAAGATGAGCTAATAATTTCTGAGTAATTTAAATGTCTTCTCTCCAAAACTAGATTAACAGATATCATTAATCAGTGTCAGTCTTTTCCTCAGTGACTTGTGGAAAGAACTCTGTGGTTTTAAAAACAAATTTCTAAAGTAAGTGGGGAGTGTTAAAAACAGTTTCTTCCTTACTCTGAAAAGGGCAGACACGGTCTGGAAAGAAGAGCCCTTCTTCTTGCCACCTTTCTTGGCACCACCACTCGCCTCTGGAGAGCAAATAAGAAAAGGTGTCATTCAATTGTAGTTTTGAACTGACAGGGCTATTTCTTGCTTGTTTATTGCCAATTTCTGCATGCATCTGATGGAGCAGTTTTTGGACACTACTGGCCTCTCCACTGGAGCCCAAATGATACTTGGCTGTCAACTAAGCTTGTATCCACTCTTAGTGATTTTTTTCTTCCATTAGAAGATGAAGTAAAGGGCATTCACTTCACCATGTAAAAATGGATCCTCAATGTTAGGACATGTGGAGACAAAATAACTTCAAAAATCATCAATAGAAGCTAGTCTAGATAGGCAGAAGGTTGTCATTCCATTGCCTTAAATATCCCCAGACACTCAATATCCAGCAGATGTGGAGGAAGAAGTAGGAGAGAATCATAGAAGCTGAGGCTTCTCATTGGTTGAGATCATAACAGTTCCTCTCTAACCGTTTACAGTAAGTGAGACACAAATGTATGATTGTAATGCAGCCTACTTAGTCAAAACTTGGAAGAACAATGGACCTGGCTCTGCGATCCTTCTGGCAGGGTTATGAGATCAGCCTCGAACTAACAGCACTTTTTGGAATACCTAGAGAAAGTGTTAGGTTTCTTGAATGTTACCTGCTTCAGCAGTTTGAGCCCCAGAGAAGAGGAAAGCTAGAGTTTTCACTGAAGACTTCTGGTACAGCCCAACCACGGTCTCGTTCAGGGGGTCCTTGTTCTTGTCCAGCCAGCCGGTGATGTTGTAGTCCACGGTGCCAGCATAGTGGATCAGTGAGAAGTGAGCCTCAGCCTTGCCTTTGACAACCTTGGGCTTCTGGAAGTTGGCCGACTTTCCAAGATGCTGTTCATACAGCTTGTTCTTGAAGGAGGTGTCTGTGGCCTTGGGGAACATGCACTCCTCTTCCAGAATGGAGAAGATGCCCATGGGCTGCATTAAAGCAAAACAAAATGCATATAGGGTAAATATGAGCTGTAAGATAAGCCAGGGAGTTTACGAGAAAACGTTACTGAGTGGACAGTTCAGAAGACCTTCTCGATGAGCTCGATGCAGGCAGCCAGGTCCATCCCGAAGTCGATGAAGGTCCACTCGATGCCCTCCTTCTTGTACTCCTCCTGCTCCAGCACGAACATGTGGTGGTTGAAGAACTGTTGCAGCTTCTCGTTGGTGAAGTTGATGCACAGCTGCTCCAGGCTGTTGAACTAAATAAATACATGTGTTCGCTTTTCTCTTGAGCAAGTTGAGCATTTTTAAATATAGGACTTCTTAATTTTAAAATATATGTCGAATAGCCTTCAGATTACAGATATCAAAATCATGGTGCAGGAGAGCACTATGAAATCTACTGTTTTCTCTGCTGCCATTTTACTACAGAATCCTAGATCACATTAAAGCTCTTGCCCTGCACTGGCTTAAGCTCACTCAGGGATTTTTCTGAGTTCCCACTTCATCATTTCATGTTTATTCCATTATCATCTCCATTTTCCATTGACACAATTAAGAGCTAACGGGCAACCCATTTGGAGTTGGCTGCGAGGGGTCTCTGTTGTATGGAAATCACCAGTGTCTGCTTTGTAAGTGGACAATAATTGACACTGTTGTTCTTCTTCATTGGAAATTAAAACAAAATCAAGATTCCAGCTATCATATACAGTGCGATAACACACTAGCGTTTAAAAAAAAAAAAAAAAACAGACGCCAAAATGTTAACATTAGCTTGATATAAATAGTGGTGTTAATAGGGGACTCTTCCCCTTGATTTGGTGTATCTTCTACAGTGTCCGACTTTTGCTTTTATAATTAGAAAGAGATAAATTTCCTAAAACTATAAGCAGGAAAACTATATTTCATCAAATAGGGATTTTTATCTTATAATATCCCATTAATGAGAATAAATGCTGACTTTATAAATTACTACTCTTTTTTTCTCTGTTCTTCTTGTCTTGTCTAAGTGTTTTTCAATGACTTCCCCCACCATATATTCAGAACATGTTATATGTTTCACAGGATTACTTTGACATTTTTATGTTAACTTCATTTGGCGCTGTGGGAGTTTTAGGGCTCCCTCCTCCCCCTGACACTAAGCTAGTTCCTAACCCCCTTTGGGTCCCATAGCAACTCAGAGTGCTCATCAAGTGCATGGTCTCTCATAGAAGGGGGACTGCCACTGCGGTAAATGCTTACTAGTTACCCCATCATTCTCTTCTAAGGTTCAGCATAGCTTTTTGGGAGTAGTGAGAGAGGGTTATAATAATCACAGATTTCTTCTTATTGATATTTCTGTTGCCGTACTATAAAATCCCCTTACCAACCAGCTACCAACTCACGTCAAAGATCTCAAAGCCGGCGATGTCTAACACCCCGATGAAGTATTGCCTGGGCTGCTTGGTGTCCAGCTGCTGGTTGATACGGGTGACCATCCACAGGAACATCTTCTCATAGATGGCTTTGGCCAGAGCACCCACAGCATTGGTCACCTTGAAAAACAAAAATATATCTCTTGAGGTTATCAGAGGACTGTAAAAATGCTTGATTCCTGCTGGTGAATTTGAATTATGCGCCTACCTGCTCTACGGTTTGGCCTTTGGTGACGTACTCGTTGCCGACCTTGACCCTGGGGTAGCAGAGGGCTTTAAGCAGGTCAGCAGAGTTCAGACCCTGGAGATAGGCCGCCTTGTCAGCAACTGAAAGGAAGAAGGGATAAAACAATGTTATTATGGCCCAGAGCAACCCATTTTCTCAAAAAAATTGTTTTTAAGCTACAGACATTTTGTGCAGTGTTTTCAGAATATCTCTTTGAGCATTCTTACCCATTTCTTTTTCACTAAGTTCAAGACTTTTATTATGGGTAGTGTGCCCTAAGGAACTTCATAGATGATAGAAAACATCTAACACAGTGCTTCACATACTATATTATCTGGGTATACTTTAAAACTCAATTCTTAAAAATGACTTTGTCTTCCTTGAAAAACTCAAGGGTAACAAGTTAGGAATGTGATTTTCAAACAAAAAATCGGGGATGATTTAGTTGGTTACCTTCAGTGCCATCTGGCTCGGCCTGCTCTTCCCGCTGCTTCTGCTTGAACTTCAAGTTCCCGTAATGCATCACAGACCCTGTGAGCTTGTAGATGGAGACTTTCTCGTCATTAGTGAAGCCCAGAATATCAATAGCACTCTGCCAATATAACCAAGAGAATAACTGTTAGGTTTATGATCCACACGCTTACTATGCATTGTTCACATTCTGATTCCTGACATGTTGGTCAAACTGAGGAAATTATCATTGCTGATGGGGGTGCAAGGAACCCTTTAGAGAGGGCTGTTGATTAACCAAAGGCTAGTGGGAGTTGATCAACCAAAGGCCAGCACTGAGCTTTAGAATTATAGGTGCAGACCCTATATCTGCAAACCCTAGCAGATTGAAGAAGGAAACTTTAGATAGAGAACAAGATAGTAAACTTAAGGAACTTATGTTTTTGAGAAGTGGTATGGATCTCATTCATGTAGATTACCAAAAAAATGTGGTTTAGATAAATTCAGAAATGATAGACCTTTAAAAGTCACGTGTTGTGGGGGCACATCTTCATCTTTTTGACTGACTTCAGGTGGCACATCCGTGCTCATCTTTGAACCCTCTTTTGCTATTTCTACTAGAAACTGAATATTTATCTGGAGGGACCATTGCTTTAACCCAACATCATCATTCTGAGTTTCTTGTGTTGCACTTACATCTGTGGCCATCAGTTCTTCTTGATCATCAATGCTAGCCACACTGATCTCCCCTTGACTGACAAATGGGTAGTCATATGGGTTGGTAGTGATCAGAAGCATTTCTAAGTACATGGAACAGAGAAAAGGTAAGTGGAATGATCCCCTTCATTAAAACAAGAGATGTCTAGACAAAGTCTAAGACACTCTATGAAGCTAAAGAAGATTATCACATACTGGGAGAAGTTATATCTGTAAGAATGATCAGCACAGTGCTATTAAAAATCCAGAATTGGAAACAACCTAAATATCCTTTAAAAGGTATGGCTAAGTAAGTTATGCTTATCTCTAGAATATAACACGATGCAACCATTAGAAATAATTATGTGGAGCTATAGTTGGTGGCATGGAAAAAAACCATGATACAGTATTGCTTGATGAAAAAAGTACATCACAGAAGAACACTGATGTAGGATTCCAGTTACTATATGTAACTGAATATCTGTATGTACAGAAAATGAGTACAATGATATTCACCCAGGTGTTCACAGTGGTTATTTCATAGTGATAGGATTTGAAGGTATATCTTCAATTTTTGCTTTTCATTTCTATAATCACAATAAACTCACAAAACTAGTTTCAAAATCAAGGTGATAAACCTGACAAAATTCAGTCGTGGAATACTAGCCTGGACCATGCATGGAGAGGGGCTGGTGCAATCATTCTAGAAAGGGATTATGACATTTCTTACCAATTAGTTCTGGTTTCTTGTTCGATGTGATCTGATAAAAAATATGATAGCTCCTTTCAGCCTTAAGCTGGAAAGTAACTCTAGACTTCTCTAGCAGATCTGGAAGGAAATAACCAACAGGGCAATAAAAAATTCACGTGGGATGCACATTTTACTTTGGGTTGACTTTGTAGGTTATAGGAAGCAGAAATGACTATAAAGGAGATCCAAGCACTCACATGTTTCAATATCAGCAGAAGCCAGCTTCCCTGTGGTGCCAAAGTGGATTCTGATGAATTTACCCTTGAAAGGAAAACTAATATTACTACTTTGTTTTCAAATCATATCAAATCTTTGGGAAACTCAATGTACTTGGACTGCTAATGTGTTGATATTAAATCAATCCAGAGACTAATTGCATGAGGCAGAAAAGGTATATCTCCTGTTTCTTTAGGTAAAAGAATTTTATCTTTGATTTTCATATAATAAATAATTGCAGGTAATGACAGATGAGAAAGAACTCAGATATAAGGTCACATATCTTTTTAGATGGGACTTGGATCCATGTTATTACATGCTCAGAGGAAAAGGAGAAGCCCGATGCAGTATAATGTGAACGAAAAAGATTCAAAGAACATATTCACAAACACCCCATACACCGTGACCAGTGAACAGTGTCCATACTTGTGTCTGCAACTTACAAAGCGAGAGGAGTTGTCATTCCTCACGGTCTTGGCGTTGCCAAAGGCCTCCAGTAGGGGGTTGGCACTGATGATTTGATCTTCAAGGGTGCCCTGCAAAGGCAAGAGCGGTCCTTACCTCTGGGGCTCCAGACTTCCCGAGAGCCCTGAGAGTCTAGAGTCTGGCGTCAGACCCACCTGCATTTTGCCAGAGGTAGGTTCCTCCTTCTTCTTGTCCCCAGTGACTGCAATTGTTGCAAAGTACTGGATGACACGCTTGGTGTTCACAGTCTTCCCTGCACCAGATTCTCCACTGTCAAACAAAAACTAAGTGAGATGAAGTTCCAAACCTGGCAACCATCCCAGCCGTGAGAAGAAAGCATAAAATTTACTTACGTGATCAGGATTGACTGATTCTCTCGGTCTACAAAAGAGAAATCATAGACATTTAATACTGGGTTTTTTTGGTTGTTTTTTTTTTTTTTTGTATTTTTGTAAACAGTGAGTAAAGTAAAATGGAATAAACTTAGTATTTTTCAGACTGGCCTTTGCAATCCCTAGGGCTTTTCCAGTGCCCCTTCCATGTACCCCAGTACTTCCCCACACCCCAACCCTGACTTCAGCGCACGTGCATCTGTTTAAACAGAACACTGCAACAAAACACCAGACCTTTTTTTTTTTTTTTTTTGTAATATTCTGTCACTAAGGACATATCAGAAGTGGACTGAGCCTTCACTCGGGTTTAGATGACAACTCTAGCAGTGAATAGTGAGTGCTTATTGTAGGTGTAAGAAGTCATGAAAAGTAGGCATTTTAACATGCGGGATGGGGTAAATACAGCACAGGTGGTAGCTTTGGAAGTAATCACGGCTTTAGTCATAGTGTGAGAGAAAGGTTTGTTTTACTGTTTTACTCTCTTCGAAGACGAGTTCTCTAAGTCCTTTCCCCAACTAGCTAAGACTAGGCTGGATGAGGCAGTCTTCCAGGGAGAAGATTCACGGCAAAGCTGTTTTAATACCAAATACACCTTAAAATCTGGAGCACATGGAGGTTGGCTCAGGACAGGAGCATTTATGCCCGCTCTAATAGAGGGGCGTTCGTTGGTCACAGTTTCTGATATTGAGGATAAGACCACAGGGGCAGATTGTACTCTTCTGGTTTTCGGCTCTTGGCAATGGGAGCACAGTTTGTACATGTGATTGCGTGTGTGCACACACATAAACAATGTTTGTCATTTTTGCTCAAGCTTTTCTCGTTTCTGAGTCATTCAAAAACAAGTTCTCTCACTCCGGCCAACCCCTGTTGCCTTTTAGAAGTCGAAGAGACCATGAGCAATTGTGTGATGGTAAGGATTGCAAATCATCTTTTACACCCCCTCCTTCCTGGACCGCCTCCCTCACCAATACACCAGCCCAACCGAGGGGCTCAAAGAGCATCCCAAGACCGTTAGTGTCTCTCTCTCCTGTGGTTCCAAAAAGATTATGCGCACACAAAGCATTTAACTCACCCGTCAACATGAACTGGTAGGCGTTGTCAGAGATGGAGAAGATGTGGGGCGGGGCCTCCTGGCGCTTCTTGCCTCGGTAGGCGGCCACCACCTCGGGGTTGTACACCGGCAGCCACTTGTAGGGGTTCACGGTGACGCAGAAGAGGCCCGAGTAGGTCTACCCAAGGGAATGAGAAAGAGCTTTTCTCATCTGGTGTGCAATTCACTTGTTAAACAAATTCTGACTCAAAGGAGCACTTTAAGGAAGTACCCTACATTTCCTGAAGGCATTGGCATGAAAATTAGTTGGAACTTTCAACAGTGAGATAGCAAAATCCTTGAGGGAAGGGCTCACAGTTTTGATTTTTTATTGTTCCTCTTGGGACTTACCATAATGATTTTCGGATAATAGGAGCTCCAAAGGTTTTTTTTGTTTTTTGTTTTTGAGTTGTTTTTTTTTGTTTTTTTTTAATGTGTAGGATGAGACATTTTTACTGTGTTTTAGGAGATATGTGTGTATTTCCTTTGCAGCATTAAGATCGTTCAGATGCATGAAAACAGAAGTTTGGACACAACTGAAGTGCCCAATGATAAGGAGTTGGTTAGGGGAACTGTGGCAATCCTAAGACAGTATGATGCAGGCATGTAATTAAGGATCCAGCAATCCTGGGGCAACATTTGCAGAATACTATTAAGCTATAAAGACACAGAACCCAAAATGATGTAAATACATCATGATTAAACAGGGAACTTTTCAAAATCTTAAACAACTGGGGTAAAACGGGCATGGACCAGTCAGAATGGATGCTAACCCTAATCATCAGGGACACCTGGGTGGGTGTTGTCTGGCTGAACATCAGCACTGGCTGAACTACACAAAAATGTCAACGTAATGTAATAAGTTCAATTCTAAGATGTTCGCCGGGTGTGTATTATGTGCCAGACCCCTGCAGGGCACCTGGAATAAAGGGTGAGGTACATTCCTTGGGAAGCTCCCGGTCTACAGTCTGTGCTGGGGGAAGATGTGTGAGTGGATGGACCATCAGAGCTGGGGCTGGGGCAGAGACCATAGGACTAGGACACCCCACTCTGCCTGGGGAAGATGGAAGGCTTCCTCCAGGGGATGGCCTTCGTGTACAGGGGACCATAACACCCAGATACAAATTGCTGTCCTTTTGGAAGCTTTCTGAAAATGAGCAAAATTTGGTCTTTAAAAACATTTTTATGCATTAAAGTGTAAGTGTATCATTTCCCCCTGGATGATTCTACAACTAGAATGGGGCGGGGGGTTTGCTGAGGTATAAACAGTAGCTGCGCCCGTGTTTGCTCAGGGGACCTGTGGCCAACCCACTCCACATGGACAATGGCCTTGCCCAGCTTTGGATGGGAAGACAAAGGATCAAATACTGGCTCTTGTGTTATGCCTTACAACAGCATTAATGAACCTTGTAACTTGTTAACTAACTGATGTGCTAGCTAGTTAACATGTGCGATGACTAGTTACAGCACTAGTGAAAGCAAAATGGGTCACTGCTTTCGATCCATTTATATGACAGTGGAAGTAACGGGCTGGCAGGTCCAAGGTCATGGCGATAAAAACCACTTGGGCGGGTGAGGCACTCACGTAGATCATCCAGGCTGCATAACGCTCTTTGAGGTTGTACAGCACAGCGGGCTCGTGCAGGTGGGTCATCATGGCCATGTCCTCGATCTTGTCGTACTTGGGAGGGTTCATGGGGTAGACTTGATCATCTTTCACTGTCAGAGTCTGGCAAATGGGGACGATAATGGCTTAGGTCAGTCGAGAGACCAAACACAAGAACCGATAGAACGGAGCCAGCTCCAGGGGCCCCACTCACCGCTCCAGCTTCGGTCTTCACCGTCACTTTCCCTCCTTCTCTGCTCTGGATGGTCCCTTTCACAAAGGATTCCTTGGGCTCCGCCACAAAGACAGATGTCTTGGCATCAAAGGGCCTATTCTGGGCCTCAATGCGCTCCTTTTCAGACTTCCGGAGGTACGGAGCCGCCTCCCCGAAAATGGCCATTTCCTGGTCTGAACTCATGGCTGCTGAACTCAGAGGTCCTAATGGAGATGAAGCATTTCACATTAGAGATTCTGGACTGTCATGTGTATCAGTATATCTCTATATTTTGGTGGGGATAGTTCATGGAAACTGCCCTATCTGGAAATCTCCCCCAGGCAGACCCCCTGTTCACCATGCTGTCATTACTGAAACAAACTTAATTCCAAGCCTCAGATGCATTGAGGGTCGCTCTATAACCAGCCCTGTACTCAAGGCTTGGCACACACTATTTTCTTTCAACGTCCAAGACTAGCATCCTCCTCTGGGAGCTGGGTGTGGTCTCCGCGTGCCGCTGAGGAGCTGGTGACCCTTGATCCCTTGATCTTTTTGAGAAACGGTGCCTCCCTCCTAGAAGACGGATTACAGTATCTGCCTTTCTTAATTCACAGCCTGTGAGATCCTGGATGGCTACTTTGGGAACAAAGTTACATGATGACTGAGAAAGCAGTTTCAAATAGTGCAGGCTCCCATCTCGATGGAAAGTGCCATTTACTGTAATGGAAGAAAATTCCATTTCTTGTTTTAGATTGCAAGAGAACTTCATTTCGTCCTTTAGATACTCAGCCAGAAGTGCCCAAGGTCAGGCGTTTTGGGGATGATAATTTTGTTTACCTCTTCTCGAGTTATGTGCTTATCAGTGTTTTCCTAACAGAATTTCTTTGCTTGTTATATCTTATAATTGGCATATTATCATCCAATTAATTGGTTAAGTTAACTGAGGATAAAAGCCATAGCAAATGTTATCCTCATATTATTATTTTTATTTTAAATTTATTTTATTGATGTTTAGTCGACATGCAGTATGATATTATCCTAATTCTTCTGCATCGAAGGGCTCCCTTTGCCCTTCCAAATTTCCTGCTGGAGAAGGCAGGCTTGGACTGCTCCGTTCTCTGTTATCTGCAGGTTGCCAGCGGCATCAGTAGAATGAAAGATTTGGCAAAGAATGCCGCTCCGTCGTCACAGAATCCAGTTACTTGAAAGTCATTTTGATCTGTTACCCACCGGTAGTAGTTGGCCCTATTAATACCTTTATGTGCCTAACAAAAGGCTCACAGCGTCTTAACTTCATGCAACAGTCAGCACTGGGCAAGGGAACCTTTTACAGGTTTTTAAGCAGCTCAAGGAGGCTTTTTCCTAGGTGCCTTCTTGCCTATTTGTTGGATATCATGTTTACTTAATAAATCATAATAGCAGGATACGTTTTTATCAAAGTTGAGATTTTTGGCAAGAGAATCTTATTGCAGATCTCTTTTCCCTACAGAATGATATTCTGTCAACAAACTAGTACTCCATTAGCCGTTTTCTTGTTAAGCAAGAAATGGTTAATGTTAATGACTGCATTCTGAATGACTCTAAGTGCATTGTTCTGAAAGGCAAGTCCTCCTTCCCTCTCTCTCCAGCACCTTTCCTGAAGTACAGTTATTAAGGTATTTCCTGAGACCAGCACTCTCAAAGGTTGCTAAGTGACACAGTTCCATCCCAGAACCTCTCACCTTCTCCTCCAGGGACTGCTTAGTCCAAACCTTACCTTGTTAGCAAGTGAGAAGACGTAGCCTGGAAACAAGACAGTTCTATAAAAAAAGAGGGGGAAAGCACTGTATTAGTTAAACAAAAGCACCCCCCCAACACACATACACACATATAAAATCCCATCTGCGGCTTGCTAGCTGTTGTCAACAGAAGGCTACGAAAGTCACTGTTGTAAAAACGTGCAGTATCTAAAGGAGCTGTACCCAAGCGAGGAGCTGGAGCTGACGCCGGGCAGCGTGGTCAGTGTCCCTCTTGAAAGCCCGTTGCCTGTTCCCACTTACCTTGGAGCTTTTTAAAGCAGGACGAGTCAGCCTCATTCCAAGGGCTCTTTTATATGGATAGCTATGGAAACAATGCAGCTGCCTGTTCTTTCTCAAGTCAAAAGGAATTGTTTGGCAGAAAAAGTCTTGGCAGCCTTGCACCCCTGCATAATTCTCATTCATCTTAAGAATGGCTGGATATAATTAGAAATATTTTTCTTATTGAGTATGTGAATAAATCTCCTATGGATAATTTGAGAAGATGATCTGAAAGGAAGGTTCAGGCTGGTGGATAACGGCAGTGGCGAGGCAGCCAGAATTACTGGCTTCTCTCATAAATTCTTTCTGGCCTAGCTGGGCACGCCATTCAGGTTTGCCTTGCGTCACCTTTCATAGTTCACATATTTGACGGTAGAAATAAAACACAAATGTTTGTTTTGATTTTGTGGGGGTGAATTTTCACCTGTTGATCTTTCCTTTCCAGCCCTGCAAAATTAGGTTACATGTCTTCGAGAGTTTAAAAGGAAAGAAGGTCCTCTCCTTGGTCCAGTATTCTTGCAGTTTTGGGGAATATCCTGACTCTTTAGCTGTTTTGCTTTGGCCCAAACTGGTCCTCCATACAGGACATTTCTCCAGTCTGCCTACTCGTGTGGCTTGGCTCTGGGTGAAAAAGGTTGAAGATTTTCTAGTAGTAAAAGGTGCTTTTGGGGACTACTTCCCAACATTCTCCATGTCAACACCGCCAGAAAGTAGTGATATATTAGTGTAGTTACACTAGAATAATGATGATGGATGTGATTTGGGTCTATCTGTAAAGGGCTTGGTAAGAACATTTCTTTATATTTCTTTACATTTCTTTGTGTGATATAAGGATGAGATACATAAGATTAAGGAAAATATTAAATACTGAGTGTCTCTAAAATTTCCAAATAAGATCTTTCTTAAACTTTCAAGGAGAGATTTCAGCTAGATTCCATGAACAAAATTTGATTATATGTGACTTTATACTTGAAACTGTGACACACATTTCCTGATCAAAACTTTGAAAGTGATAGCATACGATATATGTACTATCATCGTGGGGAAAGTTTGTGCAAGAAGTCAATCGAAATGTAAAACCATATATATGTATTTTTTGCGACTACTGAAATGATATCTTAACATTTTTCCTGATCTTCTTTCTTCTTTACCAACAAATATAATGTTGAAATTTCTAGAACAATGAGAATAAATTCTGAATCCACTTGAACTCTTTCTCTTCCGTATCAAATATTTCCAAAGATGTTGAAGTTCTGGTTTTCCAAAGTCTATGTGTTAAAGTGGTCACCATGCTGCTAAATTGGTCACCACTCAAAGGGCACATCAGCCAGGAACACACAGAAGTGTCTGCTGTATTAAAGTGTAAGGTCTAGAGCTCCCTCCACCAGGACAACCTACTTGGCCTTCCAGTGCCCTTACTCTGGCTGGCCGCACTCTGGGCTGCATGCCCTATCCCAGGCATCCTGGAACACCAGCCTTCCCAGCGTCTCCAGGGGTCTCTTGCCTGTAGCTGGGTCACACTCTCAGCTGGCTGCTAAAATCCATGTCCTCCTTGGTTCCACTCAGCACATGGCAAACACCACCATTGTGCTTGTCTCCTTTGGGGATTGTAGGGTACACTTTTAGACTCTCGCTCAGCCCAGGCCACACTTTGTGACTCCCCGGGGTAGGCTTCTCATAGCCAGAGACCACCTCCCGGTGTTCTGGCCTCCTGGCCCATCCAGCTACTTCTAGACCGAAAGGATCAACATTTCATGGCACATCTGTAACTTTCTGATGCCAAGACACATTGCTTGGACACCTCTGCTTTCAGATGAACTGTGGTTCTGTTTCCTTATACTCAGCAGCAATTTGTAGTGCCCAGACCAATATTTTGATATTTTCTTACTCCATTCCTGCTGCTCCTGCATGTTATCTTTATGCATCATTAACTCTTTTTTATTTTGTGTTCTTTGCAAAATGTCCATCACTTCCCATTCACCTCACAATGATATATTCTGCTTCCCCACTTTGTAAAATCCTTTGGTGAATACCATATTTACAGACAGAAGCTGTCTAATATATTACTTTTTTGATGTAAAAAAAGAAAATGAAAAGCCTCATTCCCAATGGGGGAGAAATACACCTCCATTGTTCCCTGTGCCAGCTGGCTCATGATTTGTGACTGGTAAATGTTGCCTGAGAACTAGGGCCTAAGGAATATATCAGTCAGGACAATCTGCTTTTACACTCTATGAATAAATCAAAGATATACATTCATTTCCGTCATTTTTCTTGACTTCACCAAAAGTTTGACCCCTGCTCTAATGAGTTAGGGAATTTCTGCTTTCCAGTGCTTACTTACCCTTTGGGATATCTGTCACCTTTAGGTCTATTGACAACTCAGTAATAGAAGGATTTGAAGAATGAGTACTGATCTGTGTAGGGCAAGGAAGTTCAAAGGGAAGAGTAGCCACTGACCCCGTCTTCTCTTCAGGAGGTTATAATCTAACTGAGAAATGAAGAAAGTCCCAGTGAAGTGGCTCCTTCAGTGAAGGTCACCTTCAGAACAGGGGGATCGTAGCTTGAAAAAAATGTAGTGTACAAGTTCTTTGCAGGGAGGGAGCCATATTTTATGCATCTGTTTGATTCTTATCAACACCTAGAATGGTAGGAACCTATGGAAGGCATCCCCCACATTCTGGTTTACAAATTTCAGATGCCCCAGGTTTCTTTATCCTGATCATTCTTGTCCCTGTCAACTGGAATTGGATCTTGGATTTGACTTCTGACTACACACCAACTGAGTAGCCTTAGAAATTTATTAAACCTTTCCAAAGCTCTGTTTCCAGATCTATAAAATGGATGATGAAATAATACCCCATAAGGGTTTTTGAGGAATAAATAAGATAATAGCATGCTTAGAAGCTTAGAAAATTATATGACACCCATTACTAACTCAACAGGTATTAACCATTGTGGTTATGACAGCCCCCATCTTTTGTTTGTTCTTACTCTGAACTTGGTGGCAGTGACGTGGTTTCCTTCATTGCTTGTTTCATGATCATTTTTGTTACCCAGAAAACATTTGCAGATTGTTACCACACACCAGGCTCTTAGGTGAGCTCCCACTGCCACCACGGAATACCCTCCTCTCTTTTGTATCATTTGTATGTCTTATGTATATTAAAATCCAGATCGGAGTGCCTGGGTGGCTCAGTCGGTTAAGCGTCTGCCTTTGGCTCAGGTCATGATCTCAGGGTCCTGGGATCAAGCCCCGCATCGGGCTCCCAGCTCGGCAGGGAGTCTGCTTCTCCCTCTCCCTCTGTGCTTTCTCTTTCTCAACTAAATAAATAAAGTCTTAAAAAAAAAATAAAAAACAGATGAAACTGAAAGAAGCATGACCCCATGACCCCAGAATTAAAGAGATGAGAGATTAAGTCTCAGAAGAGTCAGAATCCAAGAAGACAGTATTCCATCGGCCATTTCCCTCTCTTTTCCAGAGATTGGATCCCAGACCGAGCAGCTCGCCTGTTGAAAACCATGGGCGTTGATGATGTTTTTCAGTAGTGTTTGTCTTCTGGTCCGAACTTGATACCTTTGCCCCAGCAGCCCCTATGTTCAAGGTCCTATCAGCAGGAATCTGTACTTCCAAGTGTCATCTGTAGAACTTTCTGAAAATCTGCTTAATAAAAGAAAAATGGCAAATGGTTAGCAAAAGGGCCTAGAGGAGCGCTCCTAATTTAAAGTTTTTGAGAGAAATGATGAGGATCATCCATAAGCCGTTTAGAATGTGATTTTGTCAGCTATTACATGGCTCTTCTCAGTAGTTGCATTGAGTTTTCAAATCATACATTAATTACTCAACCAGAATTTGAGATAGAAAGAGGGAAAGCCTGAGTCTGTGAGCACTCATGGGTGGAATTGTTCAGGAAGTTTCTGGGAATGTGCTGCACTAAAATATAAAAATCCCAAGGCTTGTTGCATACAAAGTATCCAAGTTTAACCCTTAGGAGCGAGGAAGTGTGGACCACACTTGGTGCCAATCATCCCGTAGTTCTTCTAGCACAGAGCACATAATCTCTGGGTAGGTAAGAGAATTTGGTGAGTTTTCATGGTGAAATCTGGGAGAAGCAAAACTAACTCCCTTAAGGCTAAACCATTGCTTTTTCTAATTACAAAAATAATATAGGTAAAGGGATAGCCTATAAATTTGGAAAAAGAACAACAAAAGAATGAAAGACAAGAGAACTTATCTCTTAATGGTAGATGTGGAGAAAAATGCACTTATGAATATCTTAGCAATTACCAAGTTGTATCAGGTTAATTATCCAATTAAGAGGTATAATCAGTATGTGTATGTTCTCTATTTTCTTCCTGCTTATCACATAGTAGGCATCAATACATGTTAGTTGAATACCTAAGGGATAAATGAACATTATTTTGCTAATGTCCCTATGTACATATAGCATTTTACAGCCTATAAGTGCCTTCTAAGCATTAGCTCACTTTTTTTTCTTCCCAAGTTCTGGAACATGGACAGGGCAGATAAACTCTTCTCATTTTATATTTGAAGAAACCATGATCCAGAGGGGTGTGAAATGTGAATCACAGTGGAACTCAAGTAAAGATTTTCTGCTCCACTCCCCACTGTTTTTAATGCCTAATATATGTAACTCTGACTGTTGTTCATTCCAGAATTACTCTGACTCCTTTAGGTTGACCATTAAAACATAGGTTAGTAAGCTTCCTGCTAGCTTCAAGCAGGCGTCCTGCAACATTGTGCAGAAGGTAAACTGACGTACCAATAATATAGCTGTAGCTATTCCTGAACGCAGGAAAATTTTAAGTATAGAGCCCCTGAGGAGAGGAGATGGAGTAGCTGTTCTGCTCTCCCCCACCCCTTTGCAGTGACTGTGACAGAACATGCAGATTTCTTTAGTGAAGAACAGATGCCATCTGTTTGAGGGATCAGACTTCATAAAAATGACATCCCCGATGGTTTGTAAGGAACGGATTGGATTTGACAGGAGCAAGTTCAGGAAGAAAGGAGTTCTAGGTGAGGCACAAAGAACAGAGACAGAAAGGGCAGAGGTGGAAAGAGGGGAAGTCTGAAGTCTGTGTGAGAAAGTGGGACTCGTCTGGTCTGATTGGAGTTGACCCCTGTGTAAGGGACAAGTCGAGAGGGACAGACTGAAGCCACACATGTCAGAAGCTCTTTCTATGACTAACTCATTAGGAACAAAATATTCTGTCCCCACACTGCAAACGAGGCTGACCAGAGAACCTACTATGTGAGCTTTTTGCTTTTTTTCCTGGACCGTTAACCCATCCCACCACCCCCCTCAACAAAATTTCCTTATTTTCCATTCGTTCTGAACTCTGATTGGTTTTCCATCCCCATATCCACTGCTGGGCTCCTCCTCTGTCCTTGATCCCTCCCTACCCTGACCTCACTAAATCATACTGTCAGGGCATCTAACCCTTCACCCTCTCCCTTGAACATGGTCCTTCCTCCCAGTGACCCCTGTTGAGACTGGAAACAGCTATGACTTCCACCAGCTCCCATGCAGCCTTCCCAAGCCCACACACAGCACATGATAGCAAAGGGCCTTGAATGCTGGGCGCAAGAGTTTGACTTGGATTGAATCAATATTTAGCTCCCCAGATTTGGGGCTACTGACCAAAACAACATGGCCATGAATTTAGAATTCATGCTGTACCATTGAGCACTAAAATCATCACATACATGATTTAAAATAAAATCTATCTAATGTTTGTCTCAGAAAATTTTCTTTTACTCAATTGTAATGAGATTTAAAGTCAATTTTTAGGAAAGAAAAAAAAAGCATCCAGTTAAGCAAATCCTGATCTCTTTATCCAAGTGGCAAGAATAAAAATTCAATAAAAAATAATGTTTATTCTATCATGCCAAAATCCCCCCCCCCCCAAAACAAGCCAACAAACAAAAACAACTCAAGAAAGAAAAAGCTAGCATGAATTGGGGTTGGGATTGGAATTCTCATGGCTGAACAAGGAAAGATTTTTGCTATTTCTGGGATCTGGACTTTCAAGGAGACCCAAATATGGATCAGCTCCCTCAAAACTGCTGTTGCTTCTTTGTGCTTTTGGCTTGTCCTGGTCAAACAACTGGTCCAGTACACAGGCGTTGATGAAAACAAGGCTGCACTCCAAGGCTGAGGAGTATTTTTAGGTCTTGAGGAAGAAGGTTTTTTTATTTGAAGGAAAGGATGGTAATGTCATCCAAAGTCCTGTGTGGAAGCTGGGACTTGGCAAGACTGGAAAAGCATACTTCAAAAGGAATGCAGCCAAAGGCCAAGCTTTGAGAGACCGAATGCCTGGTCCATCTGAAAAACTCGGTAGCAGAAGTCTGAGTGAATTTTATCATTCCTTGTCCCTTTTATAAACTGTTGGTGAACATAGGCGTTTGCTCCTTTTGATTGCCTCGTGGGAGACTCAAGCCTGTATCCTTTCCCCTTTGAGCAATAAGAACAAAAATAACCCTGAAACTCCTAAGATATGTCATAACCTCGTGGGAAAATGTTAGCTGGTCAATCTAGAACAGTCCTCAAAGTGAACATTATGTGAAGAAATGATGGCCTGAAGACCAGAAGCTTGTGTGTGTGCACGTACATGTGGGTGTGGGGGCGTGTTTGCGTATGCCCAGCATGCATGCCTGTGCTTAATCAAAGGTGCCCTGCGCAGGGGGCGCCTGGGTGGCTCAGTCCATTAAGTGTCGGACTCTTGGTTTTGGCTCAGGTCGTGATCTCGGGGTTGTGAGACTGAAGCCCAAGTCAGGCTCCACGCTCAGCCCAGAGCCTTCCTCCATCTGCCCTCCCTCCACTCATGTGCTCTCCCTCTCTCTTTCAAATAAATAAATCCTTTTTTAAAAAAAAGAGTCCTATGCAGATAGGAGAAAGGCGGGAAATGCCCAGCGACCTGTCTTTCTTGGACTCCATGGAGTCTAGGTGAGGCAGCTGGTGTTTAGAATGGCCCTCCTCCCTGAGCGAATTCTAAGTTCAACAGTGATTCTAAGTTGGCATTCAGGAAAATCATGTGAAATGAGGCAATTGAATTTAAGTGAAATGAGGAAATTGAACTTCTGGAAACTGTTTTCAGTTAAATCTTGGGATGTTGGTTCAGCTACTTAGGACCTATGGGCAAAGGCTTACAAACAAAAAAGTCTTTACCTGTAGACTGATTTTAACCATCCCTGGTATTTGCCTCCTGGAGAAGTTCTTCCAGAAGCAACATAAACCGGCTTTCCTCATGTTGTGTCCTTTCGACAATCAGTCCAGCACCACTGACGATAAAGGGATTTTGTGGTCACCTAAGCTTGAGATGCACTGCACACTGTGTCCTTCTCCTGAAGAGTGACCACACACACTGGCATTATAAAAGGACTTAGCACAAGTCTGCCTTTATTGTTCTAAGGTTTTCACATATTTATTTAGCCGTGGGCTTTTTCTCTTTTCTCTTTTGGAGTTGTACCTTACTGCCAAAAGCAAAAAAGCATTAACACGACATAGAGCTATCTCTGAGGTCTATTTTTCTGTGTGAGTTTCTGTGTGGACAGGCCATGTCAGCATCACTTGGGAGCTTATTAGAAATACAGGTCTTGGGGCGCCTGGATGGCTCAGTCGGTTAAGTGTCTGCCTTTGGCTCAGGTCGTGATGCCAGGGTCCTGGGATCAGGCTCCACATAGGGCTTCTCACTCAGTGGGGAGCCTGTTCCTTCTGCCTCCTGCTCCCCCTGCTTGTGCTCTCTCTCTGTCTCTGACAATAAATAAGTAAAATTTTTTTTAAAAGTTTAAGGAGACTTGATGTAGGTGTTCAGTTAAAAATGAGCCCAACTATTACCTTTCTTAGATGATAACTAATCCATCAATCCTTATGGATTCTCTTCTTTGTTTTTAAGGCTCCACTCACCTAACGAATCCAAAATTAATCTACTTTTACCTTCAACCAGACACACATCAGAATTCCCTGCAGATACTTGGGTTCTGTGCCTTCGGCTCGTGGTTGTTACCATGTCGTCCCCAGACCAGCTGTATCAGCATCACCTGGGAATTTGTTAGAAATGTCTGTTGAACCTCATACCAAACCTACTGCATCAGAAACTCGGGGTGGAGGGCACAGCAGTCAGTGATACTGATCCACGCAGAAGCATGAGAATAAATGCCCTAGGGATTCTGATTCAGAAGATACGGTGCAGAATTAAGAAAACCATATGGTAGAAGTACCATTACTCAGTGAGCTCCATGAGGTCAAGGTATAGTCCGGTGTGGCCCACCATTGTATCTCCAGGGCCTGTCTGAGTACCTGACACATGGTCAGGACTCAAAAATATTTACCAGAAGAAAGAAAGGTGATTTTTGAAGTCCATTAATTTAATAACGAGCAACTACATGTCTGGGTATCTAGTGACTTTTACAGGAATTAGGTGCAACAGCTCTCTGGCTGATGACTATTCCCTTTGAGGGTGCCATTTATGTCAAGAACAACAATTATTTAATAAATGATGCACTGATGTCTCATCTAATAGCTCCAGTTTTGGGTTGTGGGAGAATTCTGAAAAACAAGCCGAAAGGTCAGACTTTTCAAACCTAAATGACTTCACAGTTAAATTTCACATGATTTTTTTTTTTTTTTTTAATCTGGAGAGCTTGCCACGTTGAGCCCTCCAGGGTTTTCTGATCTTCCTGACTACAGCGAGTGTGACATGAGCTCTTGCAACCTGGAGAATTAAGGAGGAAAATTCTGCATTTCACCCTCAGATAGAGGGAGAAAAAACTAAAGCCACAAAGGACTGTAATTTCTAGAAGACTGTGATTTACATTCAAATAAAAGTAGCCAGCTTGTATTTTGCTCTTTAAATAGTGTGTCCTACTATGTGCAAATCGTTAAGACAAATCTTCACACTGAAACAGTATCCCTACTAAGACCTCACAGCCCAGAGAGATGAAAGCAGGAAGGCAGAAGCTAGACTCCTTCCCCTTCCTCTTTAGTGTCTGACAGAGCCCTTATCCAACGTTTTCTTTTTTTATTTATCTATTCGCTTGCTTGTGAGTTTATTGTCTTTCGCCATCACCAGAATGTGAACTCCTAGAATCTCATTCACTGTCCTATCTGACCAGTTAGGTTATGCCCATGGTGGACACAATAAGTATTTCTCAGATGAAATGCCAACAAAGAAAATTCAAAATTAAACAGGTGCATTACTTCTTTTTAAGTGTTAGATCCCACTAATTAAGTTTAAATTAGTTAAATTAAATTAATTAATCCCATTAATTTAAGTTTAGGTCTGCGTTTTTATGTCCTCTGGTGAAGAGCCATGCTCTGGATTCCTATGGCTCTGTGGAGTTCAAGTCTTGATTCTGAAATTTACTGCCCTGTGACCGTGACCATGTTGCTTCGCTTTGCCCAGTCTCTGCCTTCCTTGTAGGATGGTGAGGACTGAAGGACAGAATGTGGCTCACTACAGTACAGGGCAAGGGTTTGCTGTTACGGACACAAAACATTTGAAGCCTTGTCTTCTTTAACAAAACTTTTTTTCAAAACACAACTTCTAAAGCCTCATCCCTAGCTAGAAATTACAACTGAAAACAGAAACTACAGGTACCAGGTGGCAGTTGTAAAAAGAAGCTTTGAAGGGATGGGGAGCTGTTGAGTCAGGTGCTGTGAGGAAGCAGGCTGAGCTAGCCATCACATCTCGGTTGGGAAGAAAACTAGCACACAGCTACGTGAGATTTACCGTAAACCCATAGTTATTCTATATTGTTCCACTTGAAGTTCGATTTCTAAGTCCCTTGGTTAAGATGAGCAAAGATATGTCCTATTACATTTACAAAATGTGTTTCTCCAGTTCTGAGGACTATTGACATACAGTCTTGAAGCTATGGATTTTTTATAAAAACAAACAAACAAACAAACCTATGTATGTTACATTTAAAATTTTTTTCTTGTTATTCTTTGAAGAAAGCTTCTTAGTTCATCTAAAATGGTAAACGATGTCATAAGAGAATAACTTGACTCAATGACCTTGTGATAACTAACTCACAGTGACTTCCAATTATAGCCCCAATTTGCTCAAGCAATATTAAAGGACTGTAAGATCAGGAGTTAAAGAAATCCCCTTGTAGCGATGAGTAAAATTGTGTAAGTAAAGTTAAAGTGGGGGCGCCTGGGTGGCTCAGTAGGTTAAAGCCTCTGCCTTCAGCTCAGGTCATGATCCCAGGGTCCTGGGATGGAGCCCCGCATTGGGCTCTTTGCTCAGATGGGAGTCTCTTTCCTCCTCTCTCTCGGCCTGCCTCTCTGCCTACTTGTGATCTCTCTCTCTGTGTCAAATTAAAAAAAAAAAAATAAAGTGACTGACAATAACTTTAGAACCAAGGGCAGAATTCACCTTGAGAGTATTATTGTTTATTCTGTTGAAGAAATTTTGGGTTGTGTTTCTGTTATTTGGGGCATCAATCATTCTAGCAAAAGGAGTTTTTATGTATGTGTATAAATACATGTGTCATATTTATACAATCACTAAATTTTTTACAACCATGTTTTTCAGACTGACTTTCCTTTGCTGAACTGAGATTGATGTTTCTATATGTTTTTCTAAACAAGCGGCGATGTTTCATCTCGTGTGTTCTATGAACGTACATTCGTGTGGATACATGTAAACGATGGCATGTGTGTGTGTAAGCTGTTACTGCTGAGGTCCCCTCATGGCTTGCTTGTGTAGATCTCACGGGAAGCACTCGTCAGGGGATTTCAGTAAGTCTAGTTATTAGCTGTTCTCTCTTTAAACCTCACTTAGCAACACTGAATATGACTAGCCACCATATTGAAGAGCACGAGATAGAGCATTCTTTTCACACTGCCTTGGTTTCTTGCTTTCTCCTTTCCTTGGTTTTATTTCTCATGTGAAAACTCTTGGAAAATGCAAATTTCTAAACTTGCAAAGTCTGGATCTTAAGTCTTCTTACTCCTCGACAACTACCTCTGAAATAGGGCCCTAGATGGCAAAGGGACAGGCCTGGCCTGAACGAAAAGCCTTGCTGGCCAAGAGGGTGGCAGGCACCTTGGCACAAGGGTTCCTTCTCTTGTGACCATCGCTCACTGACTGGACTGAGCCTTTCTCAGACTCCCGTGGGTCTTCGTGTTGGTTACATACTGAGGAAGTCATTCAGTTTGTTAACCATGAATAATACCTTGCTGTGTGCAGTGATAACGGTTTAAAAATGAGGTATATAGAGGAGAAAGTGAAGGCTTTCGTTTTTGCCTTCTGTTCCACAATGAGCAGTTTGGAGACTGACTCTCCAAATCACGTTGTGTGCAGCTTTAAAATGTACAACCAAAGATCTTTTTTAAAGATTTTATTTATTTGAGAGAGAAAGAGAGAGAGAGACAGCATGAGCAGGGAGAGGGACAGAGGGAGGAGAAGCAGATTCCCCGCTGAGCAGGGTGCCGGATGTGGGGCTCAATCCCAGGATCCCAGGATCATGATCTGAGCTGAAGGCAAACACTTAACTGACTGAGCCACCCAGGCGCACCCAAAGATCTTTTTTAAAGAAATCATTCTCTACATTTAGTGCTGCATTGAAAAAAATCTTCTCATGTCAGAACATACATTGATATACCTATTCCACAGTATGAATATATGTCATTTAACTTCTGATGGATATTTCTTTCTCTTTCTTCTTCTTTCTTCCTCTTTGCTATTGCAAATGATGCTTCAGCAAACATTCTTGTAAACACACACATATATGCACACGTTTCTGAAGAATCCTTTCATAATTTTGTTTCATACATTTAGTCCCTTAATGCAGCTACCATTTAATTTTGTATGTAATGTGATGTAACTATACTTTAAAAGAAATTGATACCCATTTGTTCTCAACCATTTATTATATAGTCCCAACCTGTTGGTCTAAAATGTTAACTTTACTATAAACTAAATTTGCATGTACACCTGCTTCTGATTCTCCCATTGATTTGTCTTTCTACAGATCCATTTCTCTTTACCAAGCAGTTATGGTAATCTTACAGGATGTTCCAGGTATGATAATCCTATAAGATATTTTCAAATCTGGTAGGTCAAATTTTCAGAACATTTTTCTGGTTTGAAATGTTTCCATTATCCTCACATTTTCTCCTGGCTGACCTTCAGTATCAGCTTGTCAGTTTCCACATTAAAATTATATTGGATTTGGGGTGACTGGGTGGTTCAGTCTGTTGAGTGTCTGACTCTTGATTTTGGCTCAGGTCATGATCTCAGTGTCGTGAGATTGAACCCCATGTCGGGCCCCATGCTGAGCATGGAGCCTGCTTAAGATTCTCTCTCTCCCTCTCATTCTACTCCTCCCTCCTTCTCTAAAATAAAAACAAACAAACAAAATTACATTAGATGTAAAAATTAGCATATAGTCAAATTGTATAGTTCTGTGAGTTTGGCACAAGCATGGATTTGTGGAGGCACTGTCACAGTTGGGATACAGAACAGTTGCATCTCCCCAGAACTCCCTCCTGCTACCCCTTGGTTGTCACTCCCTCCTCCAAACCTCACTTCTGCCTACCACTGTCGATTCTGTCCCTAAAACTCTATCTGTTTGAGAATGTTATATAAGTAGAATCTTCTAGTATACAGCCTTCTGGGGCTCACTCAGCACAAACTTTTGTGACTCATCCAAGTTCCTGAGTTTGTTCCTTTTTGTTGTTAAGCAGCACTCCACTGTACAGAGGTAGCACAGCTCATCCACTCTCCCCTGCTGACGGGCATTTACAGTGTCTGCCATTTGGGGCCATTACAAACAGAGCTGTCTTCCACACTCATGTATAGGTTTTTGTGTGAGCAGAAGTGTTCATTTTTCATGGGTAAATACCAAAAAGTGAGATTGCTGGGTCATATGGTGAGTGCATATTTAACCTTGTGTAAAAACCTGTCAGACTTTTCCAGAGTGGCAATCCTGTTTTGCACTCCCACCAGCAATGCCAGAGAGTTCTAGCTCCTCCGTGTCCTCACCAGCACTGGTGGTGTCAGTTCTTTCTACTGTAGTCATTCTGATCACTGCATAGTGGCATCTTGTTGTGGTTTCAACCTGTGTTTCCCCAGCGGTTCAGGGTGTTGACCACCTTTTCACGTGCTTATTTGCCATCCTTGTTTCCTCTTTAGTGAAGTGTCTGTTCAAATGTTTTGCCCATTTTTGAATTTGTTCGAATATGTTGCCCATTTGTTTCCTTACTATTGAGTTTTTGAGAGCTTGTTGTGTATTCTGAATACAGATCTGTTGTTGGCAGGGATGGGAGTGTGACCTGCACAGTCACACAGACCCCATGCTCAGAAGGGCCCCCCACTTCATTTGACACCCCACCAGTCACAGTTTGAAATCCTTAATAATTTTCAACAAAAGGTCTCACATTTCCAGTCTGTGCTGCACCTCAGGCATTATGTAGCTGGTCCCCCGTGTGTTGGATTGTGTGATTTGCAAATATTTCTCCCAGCCCACAGCTTCTTTTCTCATTCTCATAGCAGTGTCTTTCCCAGAGCAGAAGTTTTAAATTTTGGTAAAGTCCAGTTTATCTATATTTTTCTTTGATAGATTATATTGTTGGCGTCATGTCCAAGAATGCTTTGATCACAAAGATTTTTTTCTTCCATTATCTTGTAAATGTGTTACAGTTTTATGTCTTACATTAAGATATATGATCCACTCGGCCTAAATTTTTTTTATAGTCGATGAGATTTAGGTTTTACATCAGAACTTTGATTGGTGATGTATTTAATTTATAGATTAATTTAGGAAGAACTGACATCTTTACAATGTAGCAGCTTTATATCTAGGAACATGATGATGTGTCCTTCACTTATGCAAGCCTTCTTTCATGCCCTGTAAAGTTTCACAGCTTTATTCGTGTACAGTTTGCACATTTTAATATTTATTCCTAGATGTTTTGTGGTTTTCGTTGCTCCTTGTTATATGAGACTTGTCTCCCATTACGTTCTCTATTTCTTTATAGCTGATGAACAGAGTTGAAAAGGAAGCTGTTGTTTTTTTGGTTGATCTTGTGTCATAGCTGCTTCCTAGAGGGTTTTGTTAATTGTTTACTTTAGGCAGGTTCCCAAGGAGACAATTTCTTCCCCTTACTTCCCATTCCTCCCTTTGTGAACCTGAGAGGGCAGTGGGTCAGGGGTTGGTCAGATGAGCCCCTCCCCCTCATTGCTTCAGGGTGTTGAGTGCTGCTGTTCTCAGTGGTGGGTTTTAGGAGCTAATGGCCTCAGATAAACAATAAGCACATTTCACCAGTTCATACTCATTCAGCTATAAGGAACAGACTAGTTAAGTGGCATTTACTTTAAAAAAAAAATGTGTTTTATTTTTCCCATGCAACAAGAAATCTGTGCAATAATGCCATTGGGAATCCAAATTCTTTCCTTTTAGACTTTTTTCAGAACAAACTTCAATTTTGGAATTATTTTAGATTCACAAGGAAATTGCAAAGAAAGCACAAAGAATTCTCATATACTCCTCACCCAGTTTGTCCTAATGTAAGTATCTCCTGTAATTACAGTATACTTGTTTAAGAGTAAGAAGTTAATGTGGGTTCATTACAATTAACTGAACTACAGACTTTACGGAAATTTCATCAGTTTTCCCACTGCATGTGCTTGTCCTGTTCTGGAATCCAAGCCAGGGTACCACACTGCATTCACGCCCTCGTGTCTCCTTAGGCTCCTCCTTAGCTGTGACAGTTTCTCAGTCTTTGCTTGTTTTTCATGCCTCGACTCCTTTAAAGAGTGTCTGGTATCTTCTTAGAATGTTCCTCAGTTTGATTTTATCTGATGTTTTCTCATACTTAGTCTGGGGTTCTGGGTTTTGGGGGAAGTATACCACAGGGCTGGAGTGCCCTACTCAGTGCATCAGATCAGAATATACGTGATATCAACATGACTTATCACTGGTGAGGGTCAACTGATAATGTTGGGCTTGATCACAGAGGTAGTTTCTGCCACATCTTCCAGTCTTTTTATTATGGAGAATTCAAAACATACATAACTGTTAGGTCCCCCCAAAAATGGGTACCCCAATAATGGGTCCGTGATTAAAGGAGTGAGACTGATACAAAGCGAAGGTCAAGCAAAGCTTTATTTCGCGCCAAGCATCAAGAATCAGACCAACCATCAAACATACCGGTCGGGGACGCCCCTACAGAGAGGACGACCCCTCCCTGCTTTCCAGACTAACTTTTATAGAGCAAAGGCCGTGTGGTTGGGCCCGGCCACACACAGGTGGCTAATTGAATTACAATTCACCCCACAGTAGCCATGGAAACTAGCTCATCACCTTGGTAGCTAGGAGACAGTATGTGCCCCCACTGATGTCTTCACCTGGCCTGACCCACCCTTGTACCTGGGCTTTGTTACCTGGAACTGGTTTCCGGGACTTGTTTTTAAGTCCCCTGGGGGAAGGGGAGCAGGGACAGTTTAAGGGTTAAACAACAAAGTTATTGTTTAACTTCAATGGAAGCCTCCGGCTAAAATAAAAATATAAAATAGGTCCTTACAATAACAGTAGAGAGAATATGCATCTATATCTAGCTTCAACAATTATCTCTTTATGGCTGATCTGATTTCATCTATACCTCTGTCCACTTTCCCGTCAGCCCCCACTGGGCTATTTTGAAGCAAGTTCTAGACATCACATTTAATCTATACATATTTCAGTATGGATCTTTAAAAGATAAAGACTCTTAGAAAAATAACCACAAGCTCATTAACATTCATAAAAAAATGTAACTGTAATTTCAAAACTGTTTCTGTTTTCTCATTCTGCCCTCGTTGGCATGTGGCTCTTTATTCTTGTTGTTTAACCATTGCAAGAGAGGCTCTCTGGCTTCAACCATCCAATCTAAGTTCAGGACAAGTTGCCAGGAGGCAGGCAGAGTAACAAGAGATCAGAAGATTTCCCCGTTCCCTCTTCCCCTCACCCACACCAGCAGACATCCGAATACGTTTCATTGGACAGAACTATGTCCTGTGGCTCCCACAAGTTACAAGGGAGGTTAGAAGAGCTAGAATTAATTAAAGAGGATGATAAGGAACAATTAGGTCAGGAATATATGTTAAGTGAGTCAAACTGTAGTCTTTTTTACACTAATCTGGGGAAGAGAAAGATTTTGCTTGGCACCCCTGTCCATTCTGTGAAACTAGTCATTCAGATCAGACAAAGACAGGGTGGGATTGGCAGCAAGAATAGCTGAGCTGCTGAGCCATGGCAGTGCTCATATTTGTCCCGACATTGGCTTGATGTGGGCTTGGGCTGGGACATGGCTAAGCCTAGTCCTGAAGGCTGAAGCCCCAGGTGTGGGTACTGGAGCCATGTGGGGCCAGGGCTATGTGGGGCTGGAACCAGCAGCCATTTAGGGTTTGTCTTCTGACAACTTGAGGACACGGTCATTAAAGAATGCCACTTATAGGACATAAAGTTGGGGCACTCCTAGATCACTGAATAGAGAACTACCAAACCAGAGATTCTATGAGAAAAGTTTAATTTTTATTATTTTAGCAATAATTTTGCAAAATTAAAAGAAAAATGGAAGCTACCAATTTTTGGCATCTAGGAAGTTCCACTATTTTATGTACTTCTAGAAAAGAAAATATGCTATGAGATGTCCTTTATTCTAAGGCGCATCCTGACTTCAGAAATGTTAAAATGTGGGGAATGTATCTTAGTGTTGATGAAATTCATTTTAATTATATTACACAAGTAAATTTTGAATTCTATGAAAAAAAATTTAAAATTTCTAAAAATTGGGGTATCTCCAGATCAATGGGATTTCATGTATGTATACATGAACCACCCTATAGCTTAAGATATAAACCACTTTCACCATTTCAGAAACTTTCCTGTGTCTCTTCCCAGTCAATCCCAACCACAGATGTGGTCACTTTCTAATATTTTTCACATAAATTCACATAAAAGTTTTGTTTGTCCTAGGACTTATATAAACATAATCTTCACTTTGTACTCTTTTGGGTCTGGCTTTTTTTTTTTTTTTTTTTTTTTTAGATTTTATTTATTTATTTAACAGACAGAGATCACAAGTAGGCAGAGAGGCAGGCAGAAGGGTGGGGGGAAGCCAGCTCCCTGCGCCAAGCAGGGAGCCCGACGTGGAGCTTGATCCCAGGACCCTGAGATCATGACCTGAGCTGAAGGCAGAGGCTTTAACCCACTGAGCCACTCAGGCACCCCATATTTTTTTTTAAAGACTTTATTTATTTATTTGACACAGAGAGAGAGATCACAAGTAGGCAGAGAGGCAGGCGGGGGTGGGGGAAGCAGGTCCCCGCACTGAGCAGAAAGCCTGATGCATGGCTCAGTCCCAGGACCCTGAGATCATGACCTGAGCCGAAGGCAGAGGCTTAACCCACTGAGCCATCCATGTGCCCCGGGTCTGGCTTCTTAATTCAGCATAATGTTTTTTTGAGATTTATCTATCTATATAAAAATGTAAGTTGGTTTATCCATTCTCCTGTTGATAGACATTTGGGTCATTTCTACTAGGTTGTTTTTGTTTTTTGAGGTTGGTTTCTTTTTGTTTTGTTTTGTTTGTTTGTTTATTTTACTACTGTTGATAGAGCTTCTGTGACACACATGTAGAAGTCTTTGGATGGACTGGTATTTTCATTTCTATTGGGTAAACACCTAGAGTGGAATTGCTAAGTCTAGGGTGGTATATGTTTAACTTAATAATAAACTGCCAAGCAGCTTTTCAAAGTGGTTTTCCCATGTTATACTCCCACCTGCAAGGTATGAGAGCTCCAATTTCTCCACATCCTCACCAACACTAGAAATGTTAGTCTTTTCGATTGTAGCTACGTGGTAGGTATAAAGACACTTTTCACTGTGGTGTTCATTTGCATTTCCGTGATAACTAATGATGTTGAGTATATTTTCATGTGTTTATTGTCCACTTGGGTATCTCCTCTTGGGACATTGTCATTTGATCTTTGTCTATTTTTTTTTAAATTGAGTTATTTATCTTTCTCTTATTGAATGAATGTAGAACTTCTTCATGTATTCTGTATACTGAATTTGGTTCAGATATACGTCTTTTAAGGAATAATCACTTAAATGAAAGAAAATTATTAGGGCTGAAGCACATTGTGAAATTGAAGTTAAACTAACATTTACTGAGTGACAACCAGACACCAGACTCTTCATTTCCAATATTTCCCCGAATTCTCACTATGCAGAGAAAGAATTATTTTCTGGATTTGTTCTACGATCCTGGAGCCCAGACAGTTTCAGTAATTTGCTCAATGCAGCCCAGCTAGAAAGGGTGGAGCTAGGATTCAAAGAGGTCTATGCAAATTCTCCCCTGTAAAAGCAGAACATGTATATTGAGTGGCCTCCATTTCCCCTTTGATCTTGAATTATGTAGGAGGACATTCAGTTTTTTCAGAACTTAGACCTCTAGAATCTTTTCCTGCCTCTGATTTGGAACAAGTATTCTTCATAGAATCTAATTATAGACAATGGTGGACTTAAGAAAATGGCAGTCATCCAGGTTAAAGTGAGACAAGGAAAAAGCAGGAAGAGGATCCTGAAGCAGGTTGAAAGACAGTCTGCACTGCGGCAGAGAGTGACAGTGGGAGATCAAGTCAAAGTTAGGTCAGAAGTTCGAAGTCAGCAGGTCCCCAAAAGCTGGAGGTCAAATGGAGAAGGGCTGCAAAGTCAGGGAGAAGAAACAGATGAGCGTGAAACCTCACACTAGTCTGTGTGCATGTGCTTTGACCAAAAAACAACAAAATACATAGGTGACAAATCCAGTAGATAAAATTGACCGACATCGAGAAAAATGGCATCCTGAATTTTGATTTCAGGACTGGTCCCTTGCTTGTCTGTCTTCCACGAATGAGAAAAAATGACTTACTTCAAATCCAAGTTTGTTTTTCTTTTCAGTTAAATGTTCATACTAAATGGTCCTTTTCTACATCAAGAAAATGATTGCTTCCTTCCCTGATCTTCCGTTGAAAACAATGGGACAACCAAATCTTCCTACTGATTGCTCTGATAATACAATCTCTTAAATACGTGGGATCCAGATTTAGAGCTTCTTTAAAGATCAGATAGTGAAAGACAGTATAATTCACCAAGGATTCCCCTTTGGAAAATAATCTTTAAAAGCTCAGCTATAATCAGGTAAGTATATTGATCTTGGGAGAGTCGTTAGATTTGAACAAAATGATTTTTGAAAGGGGAGAACAGTTGAGAGGGGCTAAGAGATGGCTGCATGAGGATCCAGTGACTGCCAGTGACCAAGAATTCACAAGGACCTGTTTCAAGTCCATCCACAGTTAAAGTGGAGATGGTATAGAAGGAAAAGGGGTTGGGCCGGGCCCCTTGTACAGATACTCTGTGAGGTGTTTTACTAGAGGGCCTTTGTGGAGGAAGAGTGACCTACAAGTTTGCCTGGGTAAAGGGGAACCTGTTGACTGCTCTAGATCTGCCCAGGGGAATTCATGACCTTTGCTGTAGAAACCATGGAAGCCACTGAAGACTCAGAAAGGAAGAGGAAGGCAAGGAAACAATATGTTGGAGAAGTGGATCTGGAGTGGAGTGCAAAGCGGGACGAAGAGTGGAAACTGGGGATCAGAGGCTAATGAGATTTATGATTGAGTGTCTGCACAGGGCTGGGGAGACGAGATGACTCAGAAACAGTCTGAAAGAGCAGGGAGCTCACAATGAGGAATTGCAGACGGGCTGGATGGGGTCTTTTAGATCCAACGTGCTGCCTAGTAAAATGTGTCTGAGTTCAGCAGGCATGTTTCAAAACGGCTCCTTCTACTGATAAATCCAGGGGTGAACTGGGCTCTCTAGCACTCTTTTAAGAAAACAACATTCTCTAAACTGTGGGATTTATTTCATTCTGAGTCTCTCTGCTAACTTTGTCACAGGCCATCTAGAACTTGGGCAATAAATCCCTTACAAGGCCAGCAACCCCTCTCTGTTGGAGGACATGGGGTGGAAACAGTTCCTTCTTCACTCATCCTTTTGCCACCCTGTTCCTCTAATCTCCAAATGAACCCACTGACTAGGGTCTGTGAAATTTCTTAGACTGGGCACCTGAGAGATTCAGTGGGTTTAGTGTCTTACTCTTGATTTTGACTCAGGTCGTGATCTCAGGGTCATGGGATCGAGCCCCACATCGGGCTCCCACACTCCATGGAGTCTGTTTGAGATTTTCTCTCCCTCTCCCTCTGCCCCTCCTGCTTGTGCAGGCATGCTCTCTCTCTGTCTCAAATAAATAAAAAAATCTTGAAGAAGAAGAAGAAGAAGAGGAGGAGGAGGATGAGGAGGAAGAAGAAGGGTTAGAAAAAAGAATTATAATGTAGGAGAGTAAAAAGCTAGTAAGTTTATGTGGAGGAGTTTTGAATGTCCTTCCTGCTTTGGAGGTAATTTGTTCTGGAACCCCTAAAGAATGACTGAGTATTATATAATACTCCCAGTAGAGTTATGTATGTCATTAGCACTGGAAAACTTTCCTAAAATCATAAAAACACTGAGTTCCAAATACACCTGGCCCTAAGGGTTTTGGGTTTGGAGTTGTAGACTTACATTCCTACCATCCCCAGGAAGGTCTGGAGTAGGATCTCAGAATCACACACTTCATTGTGTCTGCAGTGAAATAATCCCAGCACACGTGTAGACTAAGTGAGAAAAATAAATATCTCCACATCAGTTTAAGACAAGTCTTGTTGCCAAGGTGCAAATCTGTCTTTTTTGTTAACAAACAAAATTCCACTGAGTATATGTGAAGATCTAGTTGGCTTTATTAAGGAATTCATGAATTGGGGAGCATCCCCTCTAGTAAGTGGGGGGATCCCCGGGAAGCCGTGCAAAATGGAAGGGTTGTGTACGAAGGAGGCCGAGGCAAGATGTTATTGCCAAAAGAAAAGGATTGTTTCAGGCAAGGTCACCCTTCCTTAGGCGGGAGGGGAGAGTCTTAACATGCAGATTACCTCATCTTCCTTTGGAGGATGGAGAGGGCCCCCGGTGGCACATTACCTCACTGGTGCTGACCAGAACATTCCTGACTGATTGGTTAAGACTGCATTTCTCGGGGAGGTTGAAATTGCAATTAGGTTAGGTATTAAGTCTTGGTTTGGTGACTTGGCCTAGCATAAGTGACTCCATTTTGGGCCTGTGATTTTCTTTTTAACTCTCTCTCTCTTTCTCTCAAAGTTTCTGTCTTTTCAAAGCATGTGGATTTCACAATTTCAGATAAGGGATGGTGGACATAGCCCACACACGGCAGAGTGGAACTAAGGCCATTATAAAAGGGACTATAGACACACAGGGGGCGGTTGGCTCATGTCTGAATCCCTTAGCTGAATTTGATTTCAGAAAGGACGTAACAAGGGAATAGAGCTGGTGGGTAGTGACTATTTGTATAAGAAGTTTCTTAAAAGTGTATCAGTTAGTATATTTTTATTAAAAGTAAATTTCAATTCAAAGAAACTGGGAAGTAATAAATGTGTCTAATATACTTGGAAAAGTCAGAGAGAAGACTAGTATAAGTTAGCAAAGCTTGATCCAGAAACTCAGTGATATTGTCAAGGACTCAGATTCTTTGATCTCTGGCTTTCCCCTGCCGGTTGTTTGCTATAAGATTGGCTCTTCTCATGGTTCCAAGATGGCCACCAGCAGCTTGCAGATCTCCACATGTCCCCACTCAAGTCCAGAGGAGAGAGAAAGCATCTGTCTCTTGGACAAGCATAAGTCACATGCTCATATCTGTGGCCAGGGATCGGGAATGCAGTGATTGGCTTAGCCCAGGTTATCAGTATTCAAACTAGCTATACACATCCTTGAGGGCAAATGACTTTCAAAATGGCACACAGGCTTAGATAGTTTTAAGGCAATCGCTTTCTATATACTCACTTTTCATACTCACTCCTGCCTAAATTGATGTAACTGAGAACCTGTCTTCGGTGAGGCCTCCCTTTTCATTCCCCTTCTCCTCATTCTTCATCACCCTTGTCTTGCTCTACCCAAACAGGGGCATGTCTCAGCCATCCCAACTGTTACTATGGTGTGCTGACCCAGGGCATAAATATCTCTGGGGCACACTCTAAAAGGACAGCTTTATATATTGCTATTGAACAAACTCCTTTGATCGAGGCTTTATGGCTTTTCCCGTCTTATCTGTGAATTTGTTTGGGGTGAAGCATGACTTAGAAAGTATTAGACCACATTGGTGTGTTCTGAACCCAGATTGAATAGATGGAGTGGTAGGACAGTTTCCGTGGGAAGCCCCAGCTGTGCTGAGAGAAAGCTTCCTTCCAAAGAGAGAAATTCATGAGCACAAAGCAAAGGAAAATAGGTAAGAGGGAAAGTGGTGGTGGCTGATTTCCTGGTTCATCAGACATCCCGGGTTCAGAGGTGAGATGGTTGCCATGCATAACAATTGTGTTTGGATTGAAAAGCGATGAGAAGCTTCCTCTGACAGAAAGTAAGTCTGTTTGGCTGTAGGTTTGACAGTGAGGTCCGCATTTGCCAACATGATTAAATGACAGACATTTTCGGTAATTCCAGCGAGTGGGATCTGCTCCAAGGCATATGACAAACATGTTATTTTATAAAACTATGCTGGTAACGGTTTATTGAAATTAGCAGTATACTTTTATTTTCCACGCCCTCTCTGGGTATATCAGATTAAACCAAGTGTCTCTTAGTAAAAGAATAGCAAGTATAGTTAAGAGTCATTTGCTGTCTGGGTAAAGCCTTTTGATATAATTCCTCCGAATTGAAAGAGTGAAGGTCTCTCACTGGGAAGCAAATCCATTTGCAAGACATGTGAATTCCAAACCTTTGTTTCCAACAAAATTAAAGAAAAACCCTAACTGACTTCCAGCTGATCCTTAAGAATAGTGTTTCATAGATCACTGTGAGCTTTTCAGCACATAAGTTTGTCTGCATTATATTAAGGTACTAATTTCTATGATAAAATTACTTTTTCCGCTTGTATTTATTTATATGAATGAGGTCTCAGCACTTACATTTATAAAAAGAAAAATAACAATGGAACTTGTCTTATTTTTGAAAATTTCTCAAAATGAGTAATATGTATCCACGGATTTTTGAACTAACTAAAATATAAAAGTTAGCCCCATTTATCTCATTAAAAATGCCTTTCTGATACAATTTTACTATTCATTTTTGGGCAGTATTTATGAAAGTCTGTCATATATTTAGATTTCTGATAAAATCTACACTGGCAATAATTATAATAGTAACTTCATGAGGGAAAAACTACCATCTAGAACCTTGTGGTCACAAGAAATAAATCAATCGCAAATGACGGACATTTGTAATTGCACAGAGAAATAATAGCTTACCTAACAAAAGCAAAAGGAACATTAAGTATGATCAAATTATGAGGAAGAAATAGAATAGAAATCCAACTTCCAAGTAATAAAAAGAGAACAGTGGGAAATTTGACCTATTATAGAAGAGCTTTTCAGATATGTTTTAGATGTTGGGAACCAATTGGTATAGAATTTAGGGTTAATTGTATACACATAAAAAGAATGAATTACCAGTTTTATTTTAGAATGTCAAAAGTTCCATACACAGGATTACTTCTTCTGCATCTAAAACTGAAAATGAAATATTTTGGGCATCAACATAAAATATAGGTCATGTAGGTTTTAAAATTCTTTTAGGTGTACATCAACAGCAACATAAAATAGAACAGGTGGCTTGGGCCATGTGCCCCATCCTCCCCGAGGTATCAGGAGAATCACCTTCCCTGGAACTGTCTAGATACCCAAACCAAAATCAGAAAATTTTGAGAAGGGGCAAAGGAGACTGGCTGATGCAGATGCAGGTAGTCAACAAGTATAAGGGGAGAAACCATGCAAAAGGTCAATAAAGTCAAGATAATTTTTTCCTTCTCCTCCTCCTCCTCCACCTCCTCCTCCTTCTTCTTCTTTCTTCTTTCTTCTTTCTTCTTCTTCTATGTGGTGTCTATGTGCTTGTTTGAAGGCAGAAAAGAAGAGCCACTGGTGATGGGGTCTAGAGGTCCAGTGAAGAGATCCTGGGGGAGGAGGGGAAGAAAGGAGATTTAGGCAGACAGTGGGTGTGTGGCTTTGTAAATAGGTTGTGGCAACTGGATCTGACATCCTTGAACTTGAGCTGCCTGATGGACAGGCACAGCTGCTTACTGCTGAGCACAGTCTCTTGGGGATTGCTGTGGTCAGAGAGCAGTTTTCTCTGTGGAGTCTAGCCACAGCCTTACGCCAAGCTACCTGAGAGCAAAACCCATCTGTTTAATCATTACTAAAAGGATACTGTTTAAAGGGTACAAACTCCCAGTTTTAGGAGGAATAAATTGTGGGGCTCTAGTGTACAGCATGGCGGTTACAGTTAATACCGAATTATATACTTGGAAGTTGCCGAGAGAATAGATCTTATATCTATCTAATAGATCTTATATGTTCTTACCACAAAGAAGAAATGGTTATTGGATAACATGGAGATGTTGGTTCATGCTATGGTGGGTAATCATAGTGTAGTACATAAGTGTGTCAAATCAACACATTGCATGCCTTAAACGTACACAGTGTTATATACTAATTGTATCTCAATAAAGCTGGGGGGGTGGATTGTTGGACATGCTCCCACAAATAAAAAATGCACTTTCAGGGCATAAGATTGGGTCCCTGAACATACCCATCTTGGCTTCAAGCAACAACCATTACAGCAGTATTTTTTTTTTTATTTTAAGATTTTATTGGGGCGCCTGGGTGGCTCAGTGGGTTAAGCCTCTGCCTTCGGCTCGGGTCATGATCTCAGGGACCTGGGATTGAGCCCCACGTTGGGCTCTCTGCTCAGCAGGGAGCCTGCTTCCCCCTCTCTCTCTGCCTGCCTCTCTGCCTACTTGTGATCTCTGTCTGTCAAATAAATAAGTAAAATCTAAAAAAAAAAAAAAAAAGATTTTACTTATTTATTTGACAAAATTATTTAAAAAAAGATTTTACTTATTTATTTGACAAAGAGACACAAGCAGGGAAAGTGGCACAGGGAGAAGCAGGCTCCCTGCTCAAAGGACTCAATCCCAGTACCCTGAGATCATGACCTGAGCCGAAGGGAAACACTTAACCAACTGAGCCACCCAGGCGCCCCCCCCACTCCCATTATAGTCATTTAAACAGAGAGACTGTTGGTAAATCCATGGAGATGTCCATGAAGATGGCCTGTTTATTTTTTAACTATTTATTGAATCATAATACAAACACAAAAACAAGTTGTCAAAGACCAAAATTCAATGGAGTAAATTGGAAGATCTAATTGGCTTTATTCAAAGATTCATGAGCATCCCATCGAACCCCGTTGAGAGGAGTGCTGAGGAGCCCTACAAAGTGGAAGGCTTTCATAGGCAGAAGGGGGGGGGGGCAAGGACATCATAAATAAAAGAAGAGATTATTTCCTGCAGGGTCACCCTACTTTAGGGGAGAGGCAGGGCTCTATCAACAGATCACCTCCCTAGTGCTGGCCAGGAAATTCCAGACTGACTGGTTAAAAATTCCACTCCTGGGGCGCCTGGGTGGCTCGGTGGGTTAAGCCTCTGCCTTCGGCTCGGGTCATGATCTCAGGGTCCTGGGATCGAGCCCTGCATCGGGCTCTCTCCTCAGCAGGGAGCCTGCTTCCCTCTCTCTCTGTCTGCCTCTCTGCCTACTTGTGATCTCTCTCTCTCTCTGTGTCAAGTAAATAAATAAATAAAATCTTTAAAATAAAAAAAAATAAAATAAAAATTCCACTCGCGGGAGAGGCTGGAACTGCAGTTCAGTTAGCCATGAAGTCCTGGTTTGCTGACCTGTAGCTTAGCACAAGTCACTCCATTTTGGGCCTGTTATTTCTTTTCTTTTCATTTTTTTTAAAAAATTTAACAATTCTCCCTTTCTGATCAGACTCTTAGCCTGAGAAATGGAGTCAAAATTGAAAGTATTAACACTGCTAATGTTTTCCTTTTTGTGTTTTTATTTTCTTTTGTTTTTGTTGGATCTCTGTGGTGTTCATGGGTCATGACTTCAGATTCACAATTCTTTGGTTGGTTATTTTCTTCATTTTTTTCCCCTCCTGATGTTCTAGTCTTGGGGAGATCATTTGCTTGGTGGCTAGAAGTTGCTAATATGCATTTGAAACTTTTGAGAGAATACAATGCACCAGGGAGATTACTATGACTATTATAAACAAGATAACCCCTGATACCTGTTGTATACTTCAGGGCCAGGACCCAAACCAATCAAAATCAAATAAGAGACCCGGTTGAAAGAGTCACCTTTTAAAGCCAAGTGGCTTGCTTAATGATTTTATGTCATTGAGTTTCGACTTCCCCATAAGTGTTCATCTAAGTGCAGAATGTGATGTGGGCCACAGCACCCCCTGCTCAGCTAAAACATAATCAGGGGCTATCTTATTGCTAAGAACAAGTTTGGCCAGAGAGCCGGAGGACTTTTGTTGGGCCGCTGTTACTTTAGCAACAGTTTCTGCAATATTTTCAGAGTTAAGGAGAGGTTCCTGATTATAACCTCATTTACATTTTTTTCCAAACCAGGAAAGAAGGGCCCTGCCAAAAGAAGCAAAGCCTGAATCGTGAATGCTTCCTGATCATTCCTGTTTGAATCTGCTTCTCAGGACTGGAAGGGTGTCAGCCTTTGGAGGCCAGCAAAATTGTAAAGGTCTGTAAAGCACTAGGCAAATTTATTCTTTACCTTTGCCTCGTGCCCCCTTCTTTGCATAGAGCCTGGATGCAAAATTCCCCGGTTTGAGGGTTGTTGACTGAGACAGGGAAATGGACTAGGGGTTCTCTAGCATCATGGAGAGATGAGAGTTTGATGACAAATCCAACAGCCTGAAAGGTTACCTAGCAATAGCGTAGGAGATACGGATGGTGGTGTTACCTTTCTAGGCCAATGCCAGAGTAGAAAGAAAGAAAGAAAAGAAGAAAGAATTTCACATTTAGTTAGAGTATAAAGTCTTGATTTGACATCAAGACACCTGGACACTTGGGTGCTCTTATTTCAAAGTTTATTATCTTTTTTAAAGATTTTATATATGTATTTGCCAGGGAAAGAGGTCACAAGTAGGCAAAGAGGCAGGCGGGGTCGGGGAGGGGGGCGCGGTGAAGCAGGCTCCCCGCTGAGCAGAGAGCCCGATGTGGGGCTTGATCCCAGGACCCTGAGATCATGACCTGAGCTGAAGGCAGAGGCTTAACCCACTGAGCCACCCAGGTGCCCTCAAAGTTTATTTTTGAATAATCTCTACACCCAACATGCAGCTTAAACTCACAACCCTGAGATCAAGTGTTCCACCGACTAAGCCTGCCAGGTGCCCTGAGTGGTCTTAGTTCAAAAGTAACTGTTTAATACTCTCTTCAGAGTGGAAAGGCAGCTCAGACACAGGAATTCTAGCATGAGTGGTCAAATCAAGGAGGGGAGGGGGGAGCAGAAGACTTCTTAAAGTCTTTCGTTTTAGGTTTTATTATATATTATTTTTCATCAGCCTTTTGCAATGAATCTTTCAATGAAGGTGTTTTGGACCTTTGAAACTTTTGTTGGGAGGGGCGCTGCATGCCAATTAAAGTAGGCATCCCATTCTGTTTATTTAATTGAGGACCCCTTACTTTCAACCGTACTTCTTAAATGAATGGTCTGATCTAATTAGCATGTTCCCCATTAACAGCTGTTGTGATTCTAGGTTGTTGTTAGTAAGATTTTGTCATTTTTTTAGATATCTACAATTCTTAGATATAAAATAAGCAGCTGTGCTGGAAGGTGGCACACTTAACTCTTTGGAATTAGAGAATCCCATTTACTATTCTTTTATTTTATTATTTAGCTAAGTCTTTGAGTCTCTCAGAGTTGAAAGAATGCCTAAAAGGGACATGGACTGGGTTGGAAATTGTGTGCTGTGCAGAAATTTTCTTGAAGTTGGTAGGTGATTGGTGGAATGTCTGATTGGATGGGGGGGCGGCACCAAATTTGGGTGTGCTCTGATCAGGTGGAGGCTGATGGCACGGGAGGTGAAAGAATTCATCCAAGATAGAAAAGAAGAGATAGAAGTTTATCGACTGCACTGCAAGGAACAGTGGGCAAGACAGCAAAGGAGAGACTGTCTGCTGTGAGGTGGTGGAGAGGTCACAGTTACAGGGTGGAGTGAGGGAGTATAGGAACAGATAGAATTTTCCCTTTTTTGGTGACCTTAGGAACTATGCCTAGTTGTAATTGGTCCATTAGAGCCTATGGCTATTTCAAGGTGGGTCACTTGATGAGCCTGTTTGCATTCAGCTTCAGGGTCACCGTGGGCCCTTTTGCTTCTTCGGGTTACGAGTGCTCAAGTTTGTTGCCTAAAAGTGGCCTCTACATGACCTAGTGTCAGTCTAACCTGTTCTGGGACCTATTTATCCTAACTTGGGAGTCTTTGGGTTAGGTGGTGAGCACTCTAGCAGCTTTTAAATGCTTAATCCATGCCCACAAGTTATTGTGGCTTTGGTTATTTCTGAAATTCCCATTAGCAATTGGCCTTTATCTACACAGAAGACAAACACGTGCACCTTAACATACTAGCAGTAATCAAGATGTATTACTGTGTTCTGGCCAGGAGAATGGCCTGTGTCCACCACCACCTGTTCCCGTGGAACCTTGGGTGGGAATAAAAGATTGAACCAGTAGGCAACAACGGGGGACTGCAGACTCCATGCTCCCCATGGGTGGGGACTGCACACTGCCGCTAACAGTTCCCACGTGGATCTTGAGGCAGAATTGGGGGCTGGGGGTTTCCACTCAAAAACCTGGTAATTGCAGTCCAAAAGGCACTTGGCTCCAGGCAAAACTGTCAACAAGCTCAGTTGGTCTCTAAAGAGAACCTTCCACCAGCTCAAGCTGACCTGCCCTGTATGGGAAAGCCAGTTAGATTGGGATCTCCATGCCAAGGGCAGAGCTCACAGCTGAGAGGAACTTATCCACAGCCCTCGAAAAGAGGGAGGAGAACTCAAAAAGGAGCACACAGGTTCCATACCTGTGTTTCTCATTACCCCTGGACACCATTAGAAGTTTGTTTTTCATCCCATCACTGGTGCCAAGTCTGTTTAAAAACAAACAAACAAACAAAAAAAACCACAAAAAAAATCCCAATTCAACTTGTTTGAAGTTCTAAATTTGAAGTTCATTTGAAGATCTAATTGGCTTTATTCAATGATTCATGAATTGGGCAGCATCCCATCTAGCTAGTAGAAAGGAGCCATGAAAAGTGGAAGGTTTTCATAGACAGAAGTGGGCATGGAAGGACATCATAAACAAAAGAAGAGATTACTTCCAGCAGGGTCACCTTACTTTGGGGGAGGGGCAGGGCTCTATCAACAGATCACCTCCCTAGTGCTGGCCAGGAAATTCCAGACTTATTGGTTTAAGATTCTGTTCCTGGAAGAGGCCAACACTGCAGTTAGGTTAGGTGTTAAGTTGGGTTTTGCTGTCGTGGGGCTTAGCACAGTGACTACATTTTGGGGCCTGTTATTTCTTTTTTTTTTTGGCCCGCAAAGTAAACATATCATTATAGTTTGATGATTTTTTACCAGCTGGACACACCAGGTGGTCAAGCATCCAAGTCAAAACCAGAATATCACCAGTACCCCCAGCAGCCCCTTTCTACATGTTAATCTGATAATGTTAACATTTGGTCCAGTTTAGGCCTGAGGCTACCAAAAAAAATGTAGTCTGTCTTTGAATTTGGTGGCGGTTTTAGAGTAAACTCTTAACTTGGTTATATGAGTATTTCACTACTGGAAAGCTGATTTCAGAAATATTTTGCTCTTAAAAACCACATCTTTAAGCAAAAATTCTGAATTGCTCACAGCAATAATTTTCATCTTTTGGTACATCAGCAGAATCTGTCAAATGAAGTGGTAAGTCGGTGAGAAATAGAAGATGAACAAAATAGAAGCAGTAATGAATGAGCAAAGAAGCAAAATATTAGGAAGCAAAACGGGGGTGACTGTACCTTAGTGATTTGATTTAGGATACTGCTCTATAAAACGCTCTGTGAGTGTTATGAACCTGTTAATGGCTCTTGAAGATGTTTTGCTTTGTAAAGGTGGTTATTGTTAGAGAAAAAAACTTTTTTTTTACTTCATTTTATGGTAGTAATAATGTCAATTTGTAACTTGTTTTATATATATATTTTTAAGGATTTATTTATTTATTAGAGAGAGAGCTGAAGTTGGGGAGGGGGAGAGGGAGAGAATCTCAAGCAGATTTCTTGCTGAATGTGGAGCCTGATGCCAGGCTCGATCTCACAACCCTGAGATAGTGACCTGAGCTGAAACCATGAGTCGGACGCTTGACTGACTGAGCCACTCGAACACCCCTCTTGTTTTAGATTTTTATAAAGCATTGATACATTCATTTTAAATATTCAAATTCCTTCCTTCGTAATTTGTATATTGATGCAGATCTGGCATCTGCCTATCTTCATTCAATCCACACAGGTATGTTTATGTAAATGGAGTGAGAGACATGATGCCTGTGTTTTAAAACATTGGTAGTTAGCTATAGTTTTATAGGTTTGTTTTGGTTTCGGTTTTGGTTTTGGTTTTTTTCTGGAGTAAGGTAGAAGAAGCAGTTGAGGATTGGAAGGGGAAAAATAGAAGGACAAGAGGTCACAGATGTTACTCTGCTGAAGCTGATCATCAAACCAGGGGACCATATAGCCAAGCTGAGGTGTAGGGGACACTCCTCCAGTGTCCGTGACTCCCTTAACCTTGCCTGGTCTCTGCAGGGACTGCAGACTGGGAGGTGGTTGCCATCGGCTCGCCTCCTCCCGGGTGATTCAGTGCCCCCCTCTTTCCCTGCCTCCAGCCATGCCATGGTTCCTGGGGCCAGCCCGTGTGTTTGTGTGTGTGTGTTTACTTATCCTGTTACACACTGTTTATCAGGAAAACAGCAAACATGGCCATTTGTTAAACTGAATAGCAACAGTAGCCAAAGAAGTCTGGTGAACGTCAGCTCTTCAAAAAAAAAATTGGAATAAGAACATTTAACACAAGATCTACCCTCTTAATAATAAATTTTCAGCGTACAGTACAGTATTGTTAACTGTAGGCGTGATATTGTACAGCAGATCTCTAGAACTTATGCATTCTCCAAAACGGAAACTTTATACCCGTCAAATAGCAACTCCCCATTTCTCCCTCTCCGCACCCCCTGGCAACCACTGTTTGACTCTCTGCTTCTAGGAGTTTGACTATTTTAGATTTTTTATGTAAGTGCCATCACATGGTATTTGTCCTTTTGTGACTGGCTTATTTCACTTAGCATGATGTCCTGAAGGCTCATTCATGTTGTTTTATGTGGCAGGATTTCCTTCTTTTTTAAAGGCTGAATGATATCCCATTGTCTGTATAAACCACGTTTTCTTGATCCATTCATCCATTGGTGGACATTCAGGCTGTTTCCACATTATGGTTGTTGTGCCTAACGGTGTAATGAACATGGAAGTGCAAATCTTTGCACTTTGAGAGGTATTTGGTTCTTTGAGAGGTATTTTGGTTCTTTTGGATAGATACCCAGAAGTGGGATTGCTGGTCATATGGTAGTTCTATTTTTAATTTTTTGAGGAACCACCAGACTGTTTTCCATAGTGGCTGCACCATTTGTGAATATGTGATATGTTTACTTAAGTTTTGTAGGTAACACTCTCACTGCAATATGGTCGTGGGTATGGCTGCTACTTCTGAAGACATGCCCACATGCCCACAGCCAGTACGTGTGATGTTTTAAGTTTTTAGCTTTTGATAAGAAAGGAGCTTGACTATAAGAAATAAACTTGAATATTGGGGAGATCATACTCTTTGATTCTCAAAAAAATGATTTTTTTTCTATCAAAGATACTTTAAATTTACCTTTTTTCTTCTTCCTTCCTTCCCCGTGTGTTTTAAATTCAACATTTTAGGCTTATTCCTTTTTGCCTCCATTTAAATTTTCATGCAAGGTAACTAAAATGTAATGGATGGTCCTCAACACTCTGCCACACAGTATCAGAATGGGCTGTTGGATAGACAGCCTTTCAAGGGGGCAAGTGTATGCCCACTGTAAGAGAGGGACTGTGCTAGCACTGGGCGAAATGAAAACGGTGATTTGGAAACTCAGAATTGCAGGTTACTGACATGTAGGCATCAAGAAAGTTACACATGTGTTTCTGTCCATGGAAAAGTGTGAGGGTGCCTGGTGATTGGAGACCAAGTCAAATACAGAGGGAGGAGTTAAGGCAGCAGAGTGGAGAAAGTAGAAAGAAGGGGCCAGAGTGGATTTGAGGAGAGAGGACACAGGTGGTGGGAGTGCAGGGCTCAGAGAGTGTAAGGGGGAAGAGGAGGCAGGCAGGAAGAAAACAGAGGGAGAGAAATGGGATGAGAGGTGGTTCCTGGACTATGCAGGGATGGAAGGGGGAGCCGAGGCCGAGGTGGCAGGGTGGGTAGAAGAGGGACAGGGAGGCAGAGACTTCAGTTTCCAGCAAACCCACCAGCATTCTACCCGCCTGTAGAATTATGGCCTTGAAATAGCTCCCATAGAGAGCTAGCACGTCTAGAAAAGTAATCGGATACAGAGCATCTGTCAGTTTACTGAGCCTCGGAAAGGCAAGAACTTGATTTCCTGACTTGTGAATAAACATTTACTCTACTAAGAAAAATTAAGGGACTCCACCTCAACCACTTAAGTCTAAGTCAGAGAACTGAAGGCATGGTCCTGCTCCAAAGCAAAGTGAGTCCATTTTTTTGATCAGCTTAAAGGAGTACTTTTATGTGTCAAGGTTCCAGAGTAGTATGTGAGACTATTGGTACTGTGTATCTTACTAACAACTATTAATAACCATGTTAGACGATCATCTTAACAGAGTAACTTGTCTTGTGCAGAGTTTTCTTCTTTATTAATCAATTCATCAGAATACAGGGGTCTTGGTCAAAGACTTAAAACATCCTAGCTGAAACGTCCCCACTGTTAACCTTCCCGAAAGAGTGAAATAGCTTGATATGGAGAAATGCCTCATTTAAGAAATGAAATATATCTGCTACTAATGAAAGGAAAGTGGCCTTACTTCTTCTGGGGTCCCACAGTGCCCAGGAATGTCCTGAGCACGGAAGTGTTAAGTACAGTGTTGCCCTTGGGAGTCTCACGGTCAACCTGGTAAAAGATGGCTTGTGTTGAAAGACAGTCCCCTTCATCTGGAACTTGTAAATTTGAGCCGGGGACATATTCGTCACATAGCAACCTTGAGATAAACAAGGTGGCTGCTCCCCCAGAAATAGGATTTTTATTTGCTGAGGGGGTTGGATAATCTCTCCGGTCTTTGGTACCGCTCTAGTCCCCTGTGGCCCTTTCTCTGCCTTTTCTAGATGCTTGTGGTGAGAGATTCTCAGCTCGTGTCAGTCTATAAACCAAAGCAGTATCTCTCAGGGGGGCAATCAGGACTGTGTATCAACAACTAACATGGGTGAATCCTTTGGCCACGCAATTCTACTAGAAATTTAACTTGTACCCTTAGTTCCACAGGTGCATGAGTATACACACGCAAGATTCATGGCAGCGAAGTTTGTAAGGAAAAAAAAACAGGAAAACCCCTACATACCCGTCAGTGGGAGACAAATGAACACATTATGATGACTCATTCAATAGAGTACTGATCAGTATTTTAAAATACGAGCTAAATCTTATGTGTTCGTTTATATGTATTCTTATCTCCATTACATATATATATATATATATATATATATATATATATAGTCTTTTTTCCCTCTAGCACTTAAAACACTACCAGGCACATAATAGGTACTAATAAATTTTTAAAGGGATGATGAATGAATTTTAAAAATGAGTCTAAAGATGCCTGTTCTAAATGCCCCCAACGCATTCTGTATTTCCCAGGAACTTCATAATTGGACCCTCAGTCGTTCCCAGTCGTAATTGTAGGAGACATGACTATTTTGTGCCACCCTGCCCTGGGAGAGTAGACGGTTTTGTTTAGAAGAGGTGAGGCTTACTCCCCAGTCCAGATGACATTCCGGGTTGCAGAGGTGGTGGTGGGAAAAGCCCCCACGAGCACTGTTCCCCATTCAGAGCACTCCACAAGCCGTGCTCACGGCGTCAGGCAGCTTCGACCCTGCTTGAAAACTGAATAGGAGAGAAATTGCCAGCTGCTCCATCTGAAAACAGTTGACTTGATTCTGCCTTCTTTTTGCCACAAACTCTTTAGCTCAGCAAAGTTTACTCCTTAAATGAGACAAAATATTTCAAGAGAATGTATGTTTGCAATGAGTGTGATGGAGTTACCCTTTTTCATATCAAGGAGTTTGAAGATATATACTTAGTGAAATGAAGGAACTTTGAAAATGTTCTTTTTCTGAACTGATAATGTAAGAGATAAAAATCCAAACATTTACCTAATGGTTACCTGTATTTTCATAGGTCTCGGGAAGCATGAATTTCACTTCTCCTTTGCTATGTTATTTCTTTGCCTCCTGGGATTTTGTTTTGTTTTGTTTTTAAATTTCCATTCTGTCTGTTTCTGTCAAACACCTGGGGATGTGCTCTTAAAGGAACACGTCCTAGTCCTCACACCCCCTAGTCCTTCCTAGAAGAAATCAGAAAAGCCTAATAAACATAACCACACCTGTTGGTTAAAGATACACGTTACAGAAGATAAAACTGCTGCTCATTTAACTTTCCGTGTTCACAAGATTATTTAAGGATTTGTTTCAAAAGAACTGCTGGAAATATGGAAACTTGACATCACCATAAAACTTGCTGAGATGCTAGGTGCTGGATTTACAAGTACACTCGCTCAGCACCGGCCTTGTGGTAGATAAGCCAGCTCTTGGCAGTCCGTCTGTAGCTGCTGAAATGTGTATGACGCTGGTATGGTCAGAAACTCAGTATAGCTTCTGATGGACAGCTCTGCGGCTTCCAGAACCACCATACTGATGCCGTACAGCCTTCTTATTTGGGGGCAAAGGACTGAAGATTAGCCACCTCGTTGCTTACCATTAGTGAGATCCTTCTTCTGTCTCTACACTGTCCTAATAGATTCCAGGAATGATGTGAAGAAATGTATTGAAAATTGGGCCCATTTGTCAGTTTATTCTATAGCCAAAGTGCTTAGAGTTCTTTTTCCCTTTTCCCTTTTTCCTTCTTCTCCTCCTCCTCCGCCTCCTCCTCCTCCTCCTTCTTCTTCTTCTTTTTTTTGAATTTCAATCTGACACATTTTATTCTTTCCTTTTTTAAGCATTTTATTTTGTTAAATTTCATTTTTAAAAGATTTTATGTCTACAGAAAAACTGAGAAGAGAGTCCAGACAGTCTGTTCCCCTATACCCATGCCCAGTTTCCCTGTTATTAACATCTTATGTGAGTATAAAACATTTGACACAATTAATAAAGCAATGTGGATACATTATGATTAAGTAAAGTGCATAGGTTATCCAGATTTCCTGTTTTTCCCTAATATTCATGTTCTGTGCCAGGATCCCATCCAGGACATCACACCACCTTGAATTGCCATGTCTCCTTATGCTCCTTTTGGGTGTGACAGTTTGTCAGGCAGGCGTCCTTTGCTTTTGATGACCTTGAGAGTTTTTTTTTTTTTTTAAGATTTTATTTATTTATTTGTCACAGAGAGAGAGAGGGAGAGAGAGAGCATGAACAGGGGGAGCAGCAGGCAGAGGGAGAAGCAGACTCTCCACTGAGCAGGGAGCCCGATGTAGGACTCAATCCCAGGACACTGGGATCATGACCTGAGCTGAAAGCAGACATGTAACTGAGCCACCCAGGCTCACCGGCCTTGACAGTTTTAAGGAGTACTGCTCTGGTACTTTATAGGATGCCCCTCTATTGTCTGATGTTTTCCTTATGATTGGACTGGGATTACTGATTTAGGATATTGAGATCACAGAGGTAATATGCAATTTCCTGTTAATGTTGAGTTTCATCACCTGGCAGAATTTGTTTTTGTCAGGTTCTCTAAAGTTACTCTTTTTCAGCCCTTTCCACCTTGGTTTTTGTTTTTAATTTTTAAAAAGATTTTTATTTATTTGCCAGAGAGAGACCACAAGCAGGCAGAACAGCAGGCAGAGAGAGTGGGAAGCAGGCCCCCCACTGAGCAGAGAGCCCTAGTCGGGGCTCGATTCCAGGACCCTGAGATCATGACCTGAGCTGAAGGCAGAGGCTTAACCCACTGAGCCGCCCATGTGCCCCAACCACCTTGTATTTTTTTTTTTTCCAAAGTAAGTTACTAAGGCAGCCCACACTCAGGGAGTGGGGAGTTATGTTCCCCCTTCTCAAGGGCCAAGTGTCTACATCAGTTACTTGGAATTCTTCTGCAGGAGAAATTTATCTCTTCTCCCCACTTATTAATTTCACCGAGTATTTATGTCAGTATAGATATTTATTTTATGCTTTGAGTTATAATCCAATACTACTTTATTTATTTTGTGGCTCAGATCATTGTAATTTTGGCCATTGGGAACTGTTTTAGTTGGCTTCCATGCCCCATCGACATACTCCTATTATTGTGTGTGTGGGTATTTTGTTTCTTTTGTGTCAGCGCTGCCTTGCTTTCTGACGCCATAAGATACTCTAGGCTCATTCTCTGTATTTCCCTCTCTTATCCTTCATTCAGCTCTTTCTTCAAGGAACCCTGCTTTCTTTTATTGGGGAATGGTATTAGAAACCAATATATGGGCTTTAAGTGTGCTTGTAGCTTGTGGGGTATCATTACTTTTAGGCCCTTTCAGTGGACAGAGCAAAGAAATATATGTGTGAATCTTCACCTGTTTATATATGTATATATGTCAACACATAACCATCTGTCTATTAAGCTAAACAGGAGTCAATCCTGGTGAACTTTACTCTGTTACCACATGGATCATTCTAGCCTCCTTCCATTGCTTGTCTGTGAACTACCACTCCAGGAGTGACAAACCTGGATCCAACATTGGCCATTCACTTAACTGTTCGATTTCAGTTATATATGTAGAGCAGTATTGGACTTCTTATCCTGTACCCCATGGGAAACAACTTCATCAACTAGAATACAGAACATACGTGTAGGCTCTTTTGCTTTTAATCTTATAGATTCTCTTCATTCCGAAAGTTACTTAGGTTACCACCTCTTCTCCCCTCCCCCATTCAGTGTGATTGTTTCATACATTTGTAATATCATTATATTCCCTTATTAGAGTCTGCATTCCTTACTGGGATCCTCTGGCCGCCTAAAGATTTTTTAAAATTTGCATACATTGAGGTTCACTCTTTGTGCTGTAAGTTCTCTGGATTTTGACAAAGCCATACGTCATTTATCTACCACTGGAATATCATACAGAATAGTTTTACTGGCCTCAAAATCCCCTGTGCTCTACCCATCCATGCTACCCATTCTCTGTAAATAAGTTAACCTAGAAATAGAATATCGATCTCTAACTTCCTGACAATGACACCATTTAGCTTTTTAAAATAACTGTTAATATTACAAAACATACCTACAAAAGAACATATCCAAGGTGTATGTATGGTTTAACTAATATTAATAAAGGTTTCCCCACCTTAGTGGTCTTTCAGAATGTAAAGGGTCCTCATTCCCTTTCACACCAGGGCTATGGAAGCTTCCTGACTCCCAGGGTGACCCCTTGGCAGGATTGGTGCCTGGTTCTACAGATTCTCAATCTAGTGGGCTTTTCATTGTTCAGCTGTGAAATACTGCTATATCTTTAAAAGAAAATATTTGACTTCATTTTGAATGAGGACCATCTTTCAAGTCAAAATAGATACCTAAATGATTATTACATACCTCCATGCTCTGTTACTTTTTGGTTGATACAAACATTCTTTTTTTCTAGACCCTCAGTGGAGCAAAGGCCTAAAGATTTCTGTTTCATCACATAAGGAAGGAAGTGAGGGAATAGAAGTGATTTCTAAATACTGGATATTATGACCTGTGGCTTTTAAATAGCAGCAGATTATAACAAAGGGCTACCTCATATCCTCTACACCCTGGTGCTACTCAGAAATGGTCCACAGGCCAGCAGCATCAGCATCACCTGGGAACTTGCTGGAAATCCAGAATCTCTGGCTCTGCCACAAGATGTTGAATCAGAATCTGGATTTAACAAGATTCTCAGGTGATTCATACGCATCTTTCATAGTTCACTGTCCAGGATGCCTAATGAGATGTCCACCCAGCTCACATTTAGGGCACAGAAAATCATTTTCCAAATTCTAGAGTTTCATAAAGGAAGAAAAATAGAGTATTCTAGAATGTTGTTTTATCTCTTAAAATACTCTTTCTTATATACAGACAACTAATGCTTCGCTCCAAGTGATCAGTCAAGATACATGTCTGTATATCTTTGTCACCCTTTTGCTTACCACTGGAAGCTGACCTGAGATAAATGCCCAAGGCTGGGAGCCAGTCCTGTCTCTCACCTCTGCAGGATCCAGAGGAATCAACAGCTTATGAAATTGCAGATTACACCAAGTGAGCTCCAGTTGACTTTATTCAGAGTCACTGTTAAATGACAGTTTTGAGACACAGTGAATAAAATAAGGAAATCTATTGAGTCAGCAGTGCAAGTCTCAAAAATGAAATGCTGAAGGTAACCAAAAGTACAGATCTCAAATTAATTCCTGTGTCTGGGTTTTTGATTGCCAATTATACGTCAACTCCTACAAGCTGTAAATTATGAATTTGATGGATAACAACCTGTCAGCAGATGGACTTGAAGTAAAAATTGAAATACATTTCAATATATTTTAAATAGATTTTGAACAAGATGCTACAGCAGGATAAAATCCCTGTTCTGGGGTGTCCCATCCTCCACAATGACAAGGTGATTCTTTGTTGTGGGGGTAGACCTCTGCACTGTAGGGTGTTTGGCAGGATCCCTGGCCTTTTCCCACCAGATACCAAGAGCATGTCCCGCCCCCACCGAGATGTGATCATCAAAAATATCCCTAGTCATTGTCAAATGTCACCACGAGGGGTGACATTTGAAAATAGCCCCCAGCTGAGAACCACTGCCCTATGCCAATGTAAATATTCACACTCAGGAAAAATGTCTGTTCCTGGCAGAATGCTGAGATCATACCATAGTGTATCAGACAACGAAGCTTCTCCACACTGGATGGAAAGATCTAGAAGGCTGAATTTTAAGAGTGCAGGCCCTCAGTTAATAGGCTTGGTGTCTGATATCATTTGCAATCACAGTTTTCTGTTCTACCTCAGACATGCATTTATGGTTAATAGAACAGTTTCTTGCAGAAGGTCTGTGGTAGCTTCTACTGACTCTGGAATTAGGAGATCCTGGGCAGCACGGTCAGGAGCCAAGCCAGAGCACTGTTGGGATACGCAGAGCAATCAGTTCTCAAGAACAAAATGGTGACTTTTTCAGAGCTTCATAAGCATGGTGACTCTTCGTCTTGTTCTTCTTGACCATAGCCCTGGACTCCTGGAGACCCTTACAGGGAGTGTCTTAGTCAGTTTTGGCTGCTGTAACAAAATACCATAGGCAAACAGAAAACGGAAATTTATTTCTCCAGTTCTAGCAGCTGGGAAGTCCAAGATCAAGGCATCAGCAGATTCAGTGTCTGGTGAGAGCCTGCTTCCTGTTTGAGAGATGGCCATCTTTTCCTCTGTCCTCATGTGGTGGAAGGGCACTAACCATTCATGAGGGCTCCACCCTCATGACCTCCTTGCCTTTCAAAGTCTCCGCCTCCAAATGGTGGATCGGTTACAACACAAGAATCTGTGGGAGACATAAACATTTTGTGTATAGTGGGGAGATAGAGTCAGAAAGTTAACTCCTTCCCAGCTGTGTTTAAGCAAAGCCCTTCTAGGAGGTGCTCTAGGAAGAGGACAGTGTCAGATTAGAATCAAATCCAATCATTATTCTAAAATCCTCCAGACTCTAAGATTTTACTTCCAATCCAGAGGCCCTCCTTTCACAGAGCTAGGTTGACTGACAATAGCAACAGCCCCTAAAATGGCTTCTGGGAACTTGGCCTTCTTAAATCAGGGCTGCCAGGGCCCCTGGAATTCGTTTAAGCCTCAGCTCAGACACGGTTCCTCCTTTCCTCTCAGCAGCCCAAGCTTTGAATGTTTTTGCATGACAAATAATGTGTAAGCTTCAAGTTGTTGTTGTTGTTGTTGTTTTTACAGACTTTAGTTGGATCACTGATCTATCCCTCTCTCCCTCTATCCCTCTGCTCCACCATGGACCCCTCCAGTTCTTCTGAGTTCACAGCTATGCCCTTCTTCATTTCCCTGGCTGCTGCTTCTGCCCAGTGCTGGTCTCTCTTTGTCAGAGACAAAGTGCTGGTCTCTCTTTGTCAGACTGCTCTCCCTTTGACATCTAAGGCCCACTCCTTGCTCAGCTACCTGGGTGGATGGAGACATGAGGACCACCGCTGCCCTATCCTCCCATCCTGGCGGTTTGGCCAGCCTCCTGGTGGTCCACCTGTGAACACTGATGTCCCCTCCCCAGATCTCTGTGCTGCCTCAGGGTGGTGGGGACTGCCTCACTGCCTCTCTTCACCTTCACGCCACTTACCTACCCTACCATGTTTCTCATCATTTGCATGAAAATAGGGGAAAATTGTATCTTCTACTGTCCGATCTGGGCAGTCAATCCTCGTTATTCATTGGTTCCATATTTGCTAACTTGCCTTGTTGCTAAAATGTATTTGTGACCCCCAAGTCAGTCCTCACAAACTTTTGTGGTCACATGGACATGCTCGGCATGGTGAAAAATTTGAGTTCCCAGCTGAGGGAGAGCAAGGTGACACTCTGCCTTCAGCTCTCATACGGCAAGCAATGCCCTTTTCCTGGCCTATTAGGTGCCCCATTTTTTGGATTTCTGTGCTTTTTCTTGGTGAAATCATAGTTTCAAGCCCAAGGGTGACAAAAACATTCTGTTTTGTGTTCCAAAGTGCAAGAAGGCCGTGACGTCCCTTATGGAGAAGATACTCACATTTGCTAAGTTTTGTTGAGGCAGGAGTTGTGCTGTTGGCCATGGGTTCAATGCTAATGAATCAAAAATGTATATTGAATAAGGCATTTTAAAGCAGAATGACACATAAAACAAGATTATTTATTGATCGACTGATGCAATGTTGTGACCAGAGGCTCACAGGAACTGAGCCCCATGTTCCCTCTAGTTGCAATCATTCGATATATGCTGATTTATTTTTCATTATGTATAATTGTTTCTATAGGTGCTCTCTTGAAGGATATGCAAAAAACTGATAACACTGATTGCTCCAGAGGGCAAAACTAAGTGGCTGAGTGAGGGGGGTGAGAGGGGACTTTTTACTATAATACTTTTTGTGTTTTGTGCCATACTGTCATACACATCCCAAAAAATTATATTTAATTATTTAAAAGCAAATAGTAAAAAATGAAAAAAAATGCAGTTAAATCATATTCCTCTTCAGTTTCAGCAAAACAAAGCAACTGCTGCTAAAAATCCAGCTGATCAGGTGACACCCAGACTTCTCCCTGGTCTTTATTGTCCTGCACCAGCTCCCCCATGCTCTGCCTCCTCGGCCCTGCTTCTCAGCACCCCTCTGTGAATGAGTCAGGTCTACTCATTGCTCCTGCAAGCATCCTCAATGGTCTTGCTGTCACTTACTCCACATTCTTATGAGAAACAGTTTTCTCCTCTCTACCCGCAGTCTGTTTTTCCTTCAAAGTCCTTAAAGGTTTCCCTGACCACTTCCTCCTTTCTCTGTTGGAACTACTTGGAAGAGTTCTCTGTCACTCAGCATCCACACCTGATTCTGTCGGCTGTCTTTAAGCTTCAAGTCTTCCCAAACCCATTACCAGTTCTTGAGGATGGGACTGGGGTCTTACTAATCTTTGAACACCTTCAATGCCTGGCATATAACATACAATAATATTGATGGATTTGTTGTCCTTTATCATTTAGTACCAAAAGTATTTTTACTGAAGCCTTCATTTCTAAGTAAATTCATACCCGATTATATAAAATTGAAGCAAGCTTTAGGAGTAGCATGAAAGTTTTGTTTGGAGCACTGACAATGACCTGTAATTGCTCTACAAGATGCATGGAAGTAGGATTGTTCCATCAATGAGGAGGGAAGATGGAAACCAGATTTTTTATCTCAAATAAGTCACAAAGTGGGAAGGAATCTGAGTGTGGTTTTGGTGAGCTCTTACTCACCAAATGCTGGACACCATCCTGGCACCTAACATAACTTATTTTATTTATGTAAACCCATCAGGTAGCTCTAAGGAAGCCCATTTCATCGATGAGCAAACAGAAGTTTAGTGCTAATCTAAGCATTAGGTCGATAGTGAACTGCAGAACTGAGATAAGAATGGGGGTCTGAATGTCTGCCACCCTGCATTGCCCCTGAACAGAACAAACAAGCAACATTTTGAACAAATATGAGTGAAAGTATTTACCCAAAGGGTAAAACACAGGGCAAGAGCATTTGAGATGGTCCCGAGCAAAGCACTGTGTAACTATGATATATGATCTAAGGTCGGGGATGGGATGAAGGACTTTGCCCTCCTTCAAAGTACTGGTATCAGCTGACAAAAGTTGTCAATCCTGGCTGAATATCAAACTTACCTGGGGACTTAAAAAAATACAAATAAGAAATAAAATTAAAAATACAGATGGGGCACACCTGGGTGGCTCAGTTGGTTAAGCCCCTGCCTTCTACTCAGGTCATGATCCCAGGGTCCTGGGATTGAGTCTCGCATCAGGCTCCTTGCTTAGCAGGGAGCCTGCTTCTCTCTCTGCCTCTGTCTGCCACTCTGCCTGCTTGTGCTCTCCCTCTCTCTCTCTCCCCGCCAAATAAATAAAATCTTAAAAAAAATACAGACAGAGAGGGCATTCCATCCCAATTAATCTGGGTGGGGCTCAGGCACTGGTAAAGCTCTCCAGAAGATTCCATTGTGCAACCAGGGTTGATAATCACTGAGATGGAACAGTAGAGAGGGACAGAAACCAGATTTCTCAGTATAGTACTTCAAAATCTGGTATCCCTAGGAGTGCCTGGGGGGCTCAGCCGGTGAAGCATCTGCCTTTGGCTCAGGTCATGATCCCTGGGTCCTGGGACTGAGCATCATGTTGGGCTCCCTGTTTAGTGCGGAGCTTGCATCTCCCTCTGCCTCTGCCTGATGCTCCCCCTGCTTGTGCTATTCTTCTCTCAAATAAATAAATAAAATCTTAAAAAAAAATAAAAATTCAAAATAAAATCTGGTCCCCAACTCAGCAGGATTAGCCTCCCCTGGGACCATGTCAGACAAGCATATTCACACTCACTCACTGAATCAGAAACTCTGAGGGCTGGGGCCCCACAATCGGGTTTTCAGTCTTCAGGATGATTCTGATGTGAGGTAAAGTGTAAGGAACCCTTCTCTTCAAACAGGCAGTTCACTGGGAAGGGAATACAGAAAGTCAGCAAACATACGGAAAGATATTCAACCTCACAACTAGGGAAATCCACATGAAAATAGCAGGAGGTATACTTTTTATCTTTCAGATTGTCAACAATTTAAAGGATTGATTATCTAGTGTGGCAGTTGGATACGAGAAACAGATGCTCTCAGATATGACTAGTGGAAGGTAAACCAATGCAGCGACTTCGACTAGAGCAGAGTTTGCCAGATTAATTTATTTTTTTAAAGATTTTATTTATTTATTTGACAGAGATCACAAGTAAGCAGAGAGACAGGCAGAGAGAAAGGAGGAAGCAGGTTCCCTGCCGAGCAGAGACCCGATGTGGGGCTCGATCCCAGGACTCTGGGATCATGACCTGAGCCGAAGGCAGAGGCTTTAACCCACTGAGCCACCCAGGCGTCCCCAGATTAATTTAAAATTCAAAGTAAGCCTATTACATGACCAAGCAATTTCCCCTCTTAGCCTCTCTGCTAGAGAAACACTAGTACTGGGCAGAAACAGATACATATGAGGATATTCACAGTGTTATCGTTGACAATGAAGGGAAACTGGAAACAACCTGAATGATTATCAGTAGAGAAATGGCTAAGCAGACTGAGTAGCACAGCCTTCCTGTGGAATACTACACAGCGGGTAAAAAGGGAGCCCAGGCTCCAAATGTACCTCGTGGGGCTCTCCCTGAGACACTGTGGAATGCAGGGGCAAGTTGCAGAAATATATATAAACCATGGTACCATTTAAGTTTGGAAAATCACACCCAAATGCTTTAATTTTCTCTATGATTGCAAAATCATGAAAATGCATAGAAAGACCATCATCTCTGTAGGGTGCAACAGTAAGGGGAACAGATAGAAGACAAGCATAGAAGAGGCCTCAGACTCATCTATAATTTCTAAATTTCTTGTAAGATTTATGTAATCAAGTAGTTCTTGTGCAGTGAAAAACAATTTTTGAGAGTGCACTAAATACCCATGACAATGTCCTGAATTGATGGTTCTTAGTCATTTTTTGGTCATGACTTCAGAAATTTGATGAAAATTTCACCCCCCGGCCCCAAATCCCACAAAGGTATGAAAGTTTTTGTTCAATTTCAGGGAGTTTCTAGATACCCTCATGCCTCTTAGGGTTTTTGGACCCTGGGTCAAGAGTTTCTGGCCTGCCTGCCCTTTGAGGATCCTGAATAGCTTTGCTTTTCCATCCTGGGCTCCATGACCCCTTCTTCATCGTGCGCATCCCGGAGGAGTCATAATGTCTGACAGCTATTTTTATGAGCGTCAGCAGCTCTTCTCCAACAGATTAAATTTCCCCAGAAGGTAGATTTTCGCTGACATCTTAATACTTGGAAAGGAGCGGATGATCCTTGAGGAGTGAGTGAATATAGCATATGGTTTGCTGAGCTGCAAACAGAAGCTGATCCGTGTCAAGGAAGCTTGAAGTGTTATGCATTTGCTTTTAGACAGCATCAGGTTCTTTTTTTAAGTTTTGCAGTGTCATCCTCCCTTCACACGCACACAGACCCTTTTTCAGACCCCTTCAGCTGTAAAAAGAGATTTTTTTTTCTTTTATGTTTTTAAAGAAGAAAGGGGTAAGGAAAACGGCATCTTTTCACTCATAAAATTTTAATCAAATTCCCTTCTGCTATCCCAAAATGGTTTTTCAAGAATGAAGGCTTTTAATGGTCCTTTTTAAGTCTACTTTAAACTGTCTTAAATGGCAAAGTCAGTCCTCATAAATGTGAGGCTCCCTGGTAATCTATTTCTTATTAAGTCCCTGAGCTGCCAATAGATTTATGGTTCTTGTACACTGAGTCTCATCTTCAATGTGCTCTGCATGCCTTTGCTGTCAGTGCCTTCCATACCACCTCCTGGGGGTGGGGGAAGCACTGTGGACACTCTTGCTGTGCCCACCTCAATTCCCCAGCACTTTTCACACCATGTCAGGTCTGGGAGAGCCCTGGAGAGGTTGGCTACGAAGGTCTAGCTTCTCACTGACTCACTTACATCCTAAGTAGGAGATGAGAGTCTAGGTGTTGGATGCCATTAAACTGGAGCAGCCAAAGTGGGGAAGAGTGTGGACGTTCCTCAAAAATGTAAAAATAGAACTACCTTATGACCAGCAATTGTGCTACTCGGTATTTACCCAAGGAATTCAAGAACACTAATTCAGAGGGATCCGTGCAGCGTTATTTATAATAGCCAAGATACAGAAGCAGCCCAAGTGCCCATCAATTGATGAATGAATAAAGAAGTGTGGTATGCTGCTACAATGGACTATTATTCAGTCCCAAAAAAAGATGAAATCTTGCCATTTGCAATGACATGGATGGAGCTAGAGAGTATAATGCCAAGCACAATAAGTCAGAGAAAGACAAATAACCTATGATATCAGTCTTGTGGAATTTAAGAAACAAAAGAAAGAAGTAAAGGGGAAAATAGGAGAGAGAGGCAGACAAAGCAAGAAAACAGACTCTTAATTAGAGAACAAACTGATGGTCACCAGAGAGGAGGGGAGTTGGGGGATGGGATTTAAGGAGGGCACTTGTGGAGATGAATACAGGGTGATGCACGGAAGTGTTGACTCGCTGTACTGTACACTGAAACGAATACAACACTGGGTGTCAGCTAACTGGAATTCAAAATAAAAACTTGAAAAAATACTGTATGGTATTTTCTAAGAAGTGTCAATGATCATTCCTTCAAATCAACAACAAACTAGGGGCTTTATTGAGTAGGGATGCAACTGAATATTCTTGAGTCCTTTCTCCTCTTGGAGAATATTTTCTGCTGCTGGCGTTGGAGCCTGTCCATGGGCTGGCCCAGCCTGCCTTTCCAGGCTCACTGCTTGCTTCCACGAACTCTTGGGTTCAGCCGCTCTAACAACCCCTTCCTGCTCGTGCCCTCTGGCCCACCCTCACATGGCCCCAGCCACATTCAGGTTTTCTTCGTTCCTCATGATCTAGTTTCTACCTAAATTTTGCAGGTAGCATTTGCTGATAAACCCAGCTGACCATACTCACCCCCCTTACATTGCACGAAACTTTGTCTCTTCTGCTCTTCTTTGTGGAACGCTGTACCAACCCCGCCCTCAACAAGTGTGTGATGAGCGCTCACTACATTCCAGGTGCCTTGTGGGTTCTAGGGATACAAATGAGATCCGGTTGCCATGGAGCTACGTTCAAGCGTGCGAAACAGAATCAGGAGGCACACAGATGAATGCAGTCATTTCAAAGAATGAAGGAAATGAACCAGTGATATAGTGAAGTGAACAAGAGAGGGATATCATTAGACGAGATGCTCGGGGAAGGTTTCTGTGAGGAGAAAGCATTTGAGTTGAAATCTGTCTGGTCAGACAAAGAGCACTAGGCAGGAGGATCTGTACAAGCAAAGGCCTTGAGGCAGGAAGGAGCTTGGCATGTGGGCAATCATGGGTTTCCTTTGAAAAAGGGATTTTATAAGATGACTATGTCTCCCCTGCAACATCTAGCCCATAAATAAGGCAATCAGATGCTAGACTGTTCTCTCCATAAGGGCAGATTCCATGACTCTCTCGCTTTCGTGACTACCAGCACAGGGATTGGCGGATACTAGGCACTCAGATTGATGAATGAATGCTCATTGAGTAACTGAATGACTCCTGTCTGGTCCAAGAGCAGTTTTGTCACAGAGCCAGAATGGACAAAAGAGCTCCTTCGTTTCCTAAATATGAGTTCTTGCTGAAGCCAGCTCCCTTCAGATCTCTGTTACTATTCATTCAATGAAGTAAGAACAGACCACTTAACTTCCTTTTTAGAAGAAAACTGTACTTGTGAGAGAGCTCATATATAAAATGTTTGGAACTTTTGGAAGCTGCTCAATAAATTCATTCAATTCCTACAGCATGGCCCAGCAGGTGGGAAGCCGGAAGTCACTGTATATTAAATATTCCCCCCCGAGCAGCAGTATGAATGCTGTGTGGCCAGTCCATGCCATTACTGCTGTGGGATTCCAAAGCTGGCACCTCTTTTAAGCTTTTGGAATGTGGATGAAGCATTCCATCATGCTAGCAGGACACTATTTTACCTTCCCTGCTGCTGAGTTTATTGTTGTAGTAATCCCAGGGCACTCGTCTGGCCCTTCTCTTGCATTCTCTCATGGAGAAGCCTGTGCCACAATCATTCAGAGTAATCCCTACCAGGGTGCTGTTTTAGTGTATCGAGGAGGCTGTCCATTCATAGAAGCAATAACACAGTAAGATCAGTTTTCAGGAGCATCAGGTGTAATAAAGAATGCAATCAAGAACTTTATTAAAATAGTGAACCTCCATGAAACCTACCCCCTCCAGACAATAGTAGTTGGAACTAGGCCTGCTTCAGCTTTCGGTGGAAATATAAGAAACATGGACTGCTCTGAATGTCTCTGAAATGCCTACGGATAATCAACTCTTTCCATGTTATGCTTCTTTCCATTGTTAACTATTTAAGATGATCAAACAGTGAAGAGGGGCGCCTGGGTGACTCCGTTGGTCGAGTGGCTGACTCTTGATTTTGGTTCAGGCTATGATCTCAGGGTCATGAGATCGAGCCCCGCATCAGAGGTGCAGTGGGGAGTCTGCCTAAGGATTCTCTCTCTTTCTCTCCCTCCGTCCCTTCCCCCTTCCCTACCACTTATGCGCTCTTTCTCTCTAAAATAAATAAATCAATCATAAAATAAAATAAAATGATAGAGATAGTGACTATTAGGTCAAACAGGGAAGTGGATGAAACACTCTGGAGCTCTTCCTCTGGTGAAACCAAGGCCCATCCCAGGTCCCTCTACCAAAGGGTCAACGTTTTTCTAAATAATAAAAAGCAAGTGCTTTAGCAGTGATATTTCCCAGGAAAAATTCTCAGCCCACACCTGTTTCCAAACCCCCTCTGTTGCTAAGCATGGCTGCTACTGACGGCAGCCCACACCTGAACACAGGTGCAGAGAACAGCCACACGCGAACCATCTGTCACATGACTCGGGCCAAGCCGGACTCACAGCTAGGCTTTATTTGTGCACAGCAACGGAGAACCTGGGCCGAGTATTTCTTAGCACACGACCTGCTTGTTCTCACCCCTCAACCTGAAATGTAAAGTCTGACAGTGACCTGGTGCAGCGGCCAGAGTTCATGATCGTGGTAATAACAATGTGTGATGGATGAAGGTGGGAAGAGGAGACAGAGGATGAAGTCATAGAGTCCATACTCTCGGCTTTGCCCCTCTTTACCACTCCACTGTTCCTCCTGGAGAGGGCAGTGCCTGGGCTGCAGCCTAAGCTTAGACACAGGCACATGCTAGGACTGGTCCTAACCCTTTGGTTGATTGACTGATGGATTGAAGTGAGTTGGGGGCCAGTTTGGCAGCTGACCTCCCTGAGTATTCCCTGTTGTCCCAGTTACATCTCCAAAGCATTGTCCAGCCTCTAACATAAAAGGACTTCTCACCTCCCAGCACCTGTATTAGATAGGCCTTCTAGACAGGCAGCCAAGGGGTCCTGGTGAAAGCACGCTCTGTGGTCTCTCTGATTGATGCTGAACCCATTTTGGAATGAACTCCAAAGTACCCCTAACAGCATGGAGGCACATAATGAAGGATTATTGTTTGGCACACAGTTACAATTAAACTTTTTTCTAGTTGGTGTCTACTGATTTCCAGAAGAAGCAATTTCCCCTCTTTCTGAGAGGGCTCAGGAAGGAGGTTTGACCCTTAGAAGTCAATAGATGAGGAAAATCTCCTTGACTCTTTCTGAGTAAAAAAATCTTCCCCTGGGTGCCTGGATGGCTCAGTCAGTTGAGCGTCTGCCTTCGGCTCAGGTCATGATCTCAGGGTCCTGGGATCGAGTCCTGTGTTGGGCTCCCTGCTCGGTGGGGAGTATTCTTCTCCCTCTGCCTGCTGCTCCCCTGCTTGTGCATGTGCTCTCTCTCTCTCTCTCTCTGACAAATAAAATCTTTAAAAGAAAATCTTCCCATTAGATCCTGTGTGTCATCAAATAAGTCTAGTTTTCAGCACATACTTTCCATCTTGGACTATTTTTCATAAAAACAAAATGTACAACTAGTACGTTACCACGTAGGACTGAGGGTTTGCTCAACAGACTGACACTGGTTCTGATTTAGCTTTTGCCTTTAATTCTTTCGTGATTTGGGTAATGTGACTTCAACCCAATCATTGTGAGCTTCCGTGTCTACATATGCAAATGCAAAACAAGTGGCCTCTAAAGTCCTAATTATATTTTCTAATTAAACTTACTCCCCCCCCAGTTTAACTCACATTATGCATTCACTTACACTAAGATATTTTAAGTACCCAGCATGCACTTGGTACAGTAGCACTAGGGCTTACCGTAAAGGCCCCCCAGGACGCATTGGGCACAATAATACTAATAGGAACTCACTCTGAAGATGAGTAAGATAAGGCAAGAGATGAACAACTTTTGCCTGCACAGCGTCCAGTGGAAAAGATGGGCATGCACACAAATAATGAAGAGCAATATGCTAGAGGCTAGATTTGAGGGGAACACAATGTGGAGATCACAGTGAGGGGAAGAAAAGTAAATTCCCTCAAGGCTAGGAAAGGTTTCACTGAGGAGGGGACACAACACTAGCATTTATCCTTTTTAAAAATTTTAAAAATTGAATTAAGATAAATTAAAATTTCAAGTAGGCTCCATACCCAACATGCGGCTTAAACTCATGACCCTGAGATTAAGAGTCGAATGTTCCTCAGACCGAGCCAGCCAGGCACCCCAACATGGACATTTATTCTTAAAGGAGGCTTTGCCAGACAGAGAATAGAGACAAATCTGAGAAAAGTAATTGTCCAGGTGGTTCCTGTATGGGGTATGGCAGGGAACACATGGGCACAGAAGGATCTGGAAAGCTGCGAAGAGGTAAAAGACAAAGGGTCTTTGATCAGTTCAGGTCTGGGCACTATGAAACAGCTTGCAACCACCAATAAAACCCCAAAGGCTCTTTTGGTCATGCCCAAATATTACTGAGACCTGGAGAGCAGGACTTAGGAGGCAAGAGTGTGCACTTTGGTGTGCAACAGACTTGAGTGGTTTCCTTGGCTGCAAAACTTGCTGTAACTATGGGTTTAGAAAATCATTAACCCTCCCTCAACCTCAGTTGCATTACCAGTGAAATGGCCCCAAGAGTAGTACTTTCTTCGTAGCTAGGAACATAAGAAAAAGAGAGAGGTTGGACGTGACACACTCAACAAATGTTGACAGGTACACAGGAAGGACTCAGCAAATGATGAGTTCGTAATAATACATGATTTGTATTAGTATCTGATGAATAACATTTGATCGATAACATTTCCTTGGTGTCAGGGTCAGGGGAGAAGCTCAGGGTCTGGTAGATCAACTGAGGTCAGATAATCCCATCACTTGGTTTCTGAGAAGAGCCCTGGTGGGATTTACAGCTTGGGCCTCATGTCTCAGCCAGATTTGCAGCGTTGGAAGGACAGGCCCAGCAGGCTCATTCTGTCCTCAGATTTCTCTCCCCTAGGGATCAAGGAGAGGGAGCCCGAGCCTTGGATTATGAAGACTTGCATCTCCCTGTGTAAAATGATAATGCCAAAGGTTCTTGGCACTAAGCAAGGGAACGTGTCCCCCATCCAAGGCTCCTTGTCCCCACATGGTTACTAGGTGCCTGCTGATATTAGGCCCTGGAGACTATCTATAAAGTTCTTGTTTCTTTCCCCTTTTGTCCTTGTGTGCTTAACAGCTGCCATATACAGGAGGGCACAGAGCGGGTCTCTACTTCCTGGCAGTGTCCGTTGCCTTTAAAAGAGATTCTTTACCAGATTTTATTTTTTAACAGCAATATCATGTTCAGTGAAAAACCGAGCAGAAAGTCAGAGAGTTGTCACACTCCGTCCCTCCCTCCCGGCCCTGCCACACACAGGGTCCCCAGTTATCAGCGTCTCCCAGTAGAATGGTACATTGGTTACATTCGACAAACCCACACTGAGGCACCATCTTACCCAAATCCCATAATATTCGTGAGGGTTCACTCTTGGTGTTGTACCTTCTGCGAGAGTTGTTAATTTTTTCTTTCCTTTTTTATTTTTTAAGATTTTATTTACTTATTTGACAGACAGAGATCACAAGTAGGTAGAGAGGCAGGCAGAGAGAGAGGGGGAAGCAGGCTCCCAACTGAGCAGAGAGCCCGATGTGGGGTTTGATCCCAGGACCCTCGAAGGCAGAGGATTTAACCCAGTGAGCCACCCAGGCGCCCCTAGAGACTTGTTAATTTTTTCAACCAGGAACTGCCTCGGGAAGGCCTGTCCAAATAATTTGGGGGTAATGCTGGTTATACTATTCCCAATAACCTGTTTTGGAGAATAACATTTCAGGTTGAGTTGAAGTACAAAAGAAAGGGAGAAAGGCAGGAAGGCAGGAGGGAGAACACAAAGGAGCATCCCCTCATCCAGACAAATCCGACCCCCAACCCCAGAAACACTTAGGAAATTTGTTCCTACTCTTCTCCTGTTTCCTAAATCTGTCCCGCACCTGCCTCTGGGCCTTCCTCTTCTTGGAGAGATAATTCTGTCTTTGAGGCTTTTCTTCGTTGCTAACCAGCCCCCTCACACACACACATAGTTTCCAGGGCTACCTGATGGGGTCCTCAAACTATGATAGGGGCAAGTTTTTTGAACCAGAAGTCTCAGAAAGGAACAGGGGCAACCCTGCAGAGATTTCTCTCAGCACCTAACATAACTTATTTTAAGTGCTCTTGCAAAGTCCTTGTAAGGAAACCTAAGTCAGCCTCTTGCTCTGACAAATGAAGCCTTGTGGGAAGTTGGCTGTTCCAGGAGCCCCAGGCAACGCTGAGATGTCCTTCCAAACAGGGACCCAAACAGCTGAAGGGCTCCAGTTACCCAAGAGGTGAGTGACACTTTGCCAGTTGGACTTTCTCTCCCACTTCACAAGTTGGGTGAGGGAGGTGGTGGGGAGTAGGACAGAGGAGAAAAGAAGGACAAGGTGGTGGGGAGTGAAACAGGACTCCATGAGCCACGGCCAGCAAGCAGCCTGGGGAAGGGAGTGGGGTGTCCTGTCCCCAGTCATACTTCTGGCTGCATGTGGTGGGGTCACAGGTGTGCCCCACCTTGAACCTCAGGTGCGATCAGTGATTTATCAACCCAAATTACACCCTGCCTCAAGTGGAAACCATTCTGGGTGACTCACCGGGGTCATTAACATCCTCTCATGGCAAGTGACTGTTGGGAATGAACAAAGCCAGCCATCTGGGAGCTGGCTTGTGGAATTCATCCTGAACCTTTGATTCAGTATTTAAATTCGTATTAGGCTTTTTTTCAAACAGCAAATGAAAATGCACACTCACTTAAATGCTTTGAGTTTGCCTTGTTTCGACTCATGGGCACGTTCTATATTTCTATAAAATGAGTATGGATTGTGTTCACCATGGTAAAAATATATTATCTTCAAATGTAAAAATCGAATTGGTAGGAAAAAATTTGAAAACAGTTTTGTAAAATTTTGTAAATTTGGTAAGATTTTACAGAGAATATGGTAAAGGGCTACGTTCCAAATCGTTGGCCTTAACTTGTGGGGTGGAGGTGGAATTGGAACAAGAGATGGGAGTTTGCCAACTTTTTAACTATCTCTCTATTGCTTAGATCATTCAAATGAGTGTATGTTACTTTTGTCATTTTGTAAGGAAATTCAAGAAAGAAAGAAAAAAATTTTTTTTGCCATGTGTTTTTCAAAAGCAAATCTGTCCCATTAAGGGAAACTCTCAATTTGCTTTTTTAAAATGTATAAAATTTTGTGAATTAAATGTTATTTCCTTAACTCTTCAGCAGATCCTTTCTGCCAATATTACATGTGTCAGCCCACCTGGCGAAAGTTGAGTTCTGCATTCATCCCTCAATATGGACCATACAGGCCTTTCTGCCGCAAGCAAATGTTTCCGCCAAATGGATTCAATATGTGCATTTAATTCTGAGCTTCAGTAGCTCAAGTGATGTTTTTTTTACTATGAAGTTTCAAGCTGACAAAGAAGTCCAGGAAATCATTTAACAAATATCCATGACTCACCATCTCGGTTCCACAGCTGTCATTTTCCCATATTTGCTTTAGAGCCTTAAAATCATTGCAATTAATAATATAATAGTAGTAGTAGTAGTAGTAATAATAATAATAATAATAGTTCCTTATCTCCTGCCTTTATTGCAGTAGCAACTGTGTCCCTGAAATTAATGTGTATCTTACTGTCTAGTATTTTAGACTTTAAAGTGCATATCCATGAATAATAGGCACTGTTATTTTATATTTTACCAAATTATACCAAAGTAGTACGACTCTGTATATATGATTATTTTTTGTTGTTTTTCACCAACTTTAAAAAATATATATTTTATTTATTTATTTGAGAGAGAGATAGTGAGAGAGAGCATGAGAGAGGAGAAGGTCAGAAGGAGAAGCAGGTTCCCCGTGCAGCTGGGAGCCTGATGTGGAATTGATCCTGGGACTCTGGGGTCATGACCTAAGCCGAAGACAGTTGCTTAACCAACTGAGCCACCCAGACACCCCATCAAATTTCTTTCTTTTAGAGAGGTGTGGGGAGGAACAGAGGGAGAGAGAGAATCTAGCAGACTCCCTGCTGAGTGTGGAGCCCAACAGGGGGCTTGATCTCACAACCCTGAGATCAATGACCTGAGCCAAAATGAAGAGTCAAGGATGCTTAGCCTACCAAGCCACCCAGGTGCCCCATCAACTCTTCTTTTCGTTAGAGGTTTATCCACATTGATACATTCATCGTTCTCATTGCTATATACATCTCACCGTATAGCTCTTTGCGGTTTATTCATCCATTCTTGTACTCATAGATGTAGTTTCTTGCTCAGACTATGATGTGTCTGGTTTTCTCTACTATAATAATTGCTACACTGAACTTCTGTGTCTGTGTGCTCTTGTGGACTTGAACCAGAGCCCATCCTAGCGGTTGTCCTTGGGGGGTACCATTGGGTCATTGAAAGATCTGCTAAAGATCTTTATTTAAATTTAAATTTAAATTTAAATTTAAAGAGAGAGGGAGACACACACACAAAGTCTTGGTCATCTTTGGGAAACAGGGTTAGTTAGGACCCTGGGTCATTTCATTCCATGTGAGGCTGTGCTCCCCACTTCTTTTCACTATTTTTTTCTCAAATTTGAAAACTGGGAACCTTCCTCATCAGAGCCCAGATTAGGAAGAATTCGTTGGTCAGATCTCAGAGAACTGACTCTTTCTGAAGCAGAGCTTTCTTTACTTTCTCTGGGAATATTGCATATTGATTTAGAACATGTTAAACAAGCTCTCAAGGCCAATGAGCTTATTCAAGAAAGAAAATGTCTTGCTAAGTGGAATGGTAAATTCAAGATCCTGAGTTGTTATGAGCCAGACTAAAGGATGTCTCTGGGCTGTTACTTGGCAAGCATGCTGTGATGGTATTTTTCCTTCCTTCTAGATCAATTTCAGCATGTTTCCATCAGCAGATTCCAGGTGATGGTTAGGTGGCTTCATATTAAGGGTCTGTTGGTCACAGGAGTGACCTGTGGCCTTTCTAGAAGAGATAAAATAAATCTTTCTGACATTGCTCCTTCCTGCCTCACTCCAACCTTGTCGTAAATCATTCCTTCCAACCTGAGTACTTCCCAGGACTGACAAACCCCCTGAGATTCAGTTCCTACCTAGTACTTCTGGTCACCTGAATTTTCTTCAGCCCCACATGAGGGGCTCACAAAGGTGTGCCACACCTGGCCCAGATGTTCCCAAGCTCCCCACTGCTGTCAGATCCCAGGCCCTGTGGCACACACTAGACATGATAGGCAGCATGAACTAAGGTGGCTTCCTGCTAAATCTGTTGCATTTTAACTATTGTTAAAATGCATATGTTAGGCATATTTCACACAGTTTATGGCAGAGGGCAAGGCTAAAATAAATATTGAAGCTCAGCCATTAAGTCATTAGTTTAAAAGGAAAAATATTAAATACATAAAGATGCATGTGTCTCTAGCAGATCTTATGAAGATATTTTGCAAATGACTACATTTAGGAGACATTGACTGAGCCAAAGCGTAGTCCAGCCCAGTGTATGATAAGTCACTGTGCTCACCTGAGCATTACACCTAGTGAGTGTTGCTTTGGACACACCTCTTCAGTTCAGAGTCTCAGCTTCCCTGCCTGGAAAATACAGGAGTTGAACTAGGTCAGTGATTCTCAGCCCAGCCTTCACCTTTGAGTAACTTGGGCAAATTTTAGAATTACTGATGCCTGGCATTCTGCCAACAACTCAGTGAATGTCTCTAAAAATTCCAGACATTGGAATTTTTAAAAAACTTCTTCGTGTGATTATGTGCAGGCAGCATTGAGAACCGACAGGTATAATGATGTCTGGCCTTCCTCACAGATCTAGGATGAATTGATTTTCTGATCCCATGGATAAATTATAAAGTACTAATTTAGTGATGGAGGAGAAGGCTCACTGCCCCTCCAGGCTCAGCCATAACAAGTGTCGTATTTAACCACTGGGCAGGCCTGGTCAGCATGGGTGTCTGGAAACTCCCTGAGGAGTTTTCTGTGGGTCTTACCTGTTCCTACCATGGTGCGTGGTCTAGAATAGGTGCTTAATAAATGTTAGATGAAATAATGATGGATTGAAGTTCAAGAACACGTTTTCTGAAGACATCTAGGACTAATAAGGTCACCAGAAATTAGTAACTAAACTCACAAGAGACTAGTTTTTATGTCTGAATTCCAGTTTATTTGTTTCTAAAAGGAGCTCTCAGGGTCCAAGGCATGGAACCAGTCTTTGTCCCAATGCAATCTGTTCCTAGCAAATGAAATCAGAAGGTTACTCCGTGAGCACAAAACAGATGTTGGATCTTCTCACATACCACTGTTACCAAGTTCCAGTGAGCTGATGGCCTGGCCTCCATTTTTTTAAGGCTCTTTCAGTGTAAAGGGTCAGGGTCAACCACCCAGAACCAGAGTGCCTTTCAGACCTCCCACTGACACACTGACAGATGCTCACTGTGCCATTTTCCCCTTTCAAATATTCATTTGGACCCCCACTGTGCCATGCATTCTCGTTACCACAACAGTCTCCCAAGTGTCGGGGCGGCTCACGTTGAGGTTGGAGGCTGGCCAATGACATACTCAGGCCAGGCACTTTAATCTCCTCCGTAAGGTCACTCCAAGTCACTCCGCAAGATGGGTTACTTCTGGAAAACTGTCCTGTAGACAGCTAATCCCATCCTTCTTGCAGCTTGACTTACAGAGACGGCATCTGCTGACCTTTCGTTTTGGGAGCCATCTTATTTTGAGGCCAGTAGTGCTTTGTCCACCATCTACAATTACTTCAACTAAAAATACTTTGGAGTGTGAACAACTTTCAAGGGGACTCTGCAGCCTGGGCTGTGTTCCTCATCATTTGCTACCGTATTTCAAAGTAGTAGCCTTTTTACTGTACTAAAGCAGCATATTACCAGCTAGACCAAGATTTTATGTGGTAGTTGTTTAGAAGCCAAACTTTATGCTGAACCTTGCAACGATGTTGCCTTTTCCCTGTGAACACACCCAAGAATCACATTGCCTGCAATTTCCCTGATAATACTGTCACCACTTAGCCTCCACGTACAGAATTAGCCGCCTTCCCCACGCACCATGCCAGTGTTTCACTTTCTTCCTGCCAGTGTAAGTTTCCATCCTTCTGCGTCAGCCGTCATCCTACTACGTGCCACCACCACCTCCCATCCCAGTCGTAGGGTTGGTGAGCTCCCACATACACCTAAGATCAGAGGGACAGCGATGTACTTGTGTTACCCAACTGCTGGTGTTTGGCTAAAGAAAAGCGTGGAGTGGCGCCTGGGTGGCTCAGTGGGTTAAAACCTCTGCCTTCGGCTCGGGTCATGATCCCAGGTCCTGGGATCGAGCCCCACATCGGGCTCTCTGCTCAGCAGGGAGCCTGCTTCCTCCTCTCTCTCTCTGCCTGCCTCTACTTGTGATCTCTGTCTGTCAAATAAATAAATAAAATCTTAAAAAAAAAAAAAAGAAAAGAAAAGCGTGGAACACTGAACCGTGGATCTATGTCTCCATCTGTGTATGCTTTTGAGTCAGTGAGCTGTTTGAGTGTCCCTGAGATGCAGTCCTGATTTGGGGCATAAATTTATTAGACTCTGGCACTTGCTGCCCCTGTTTCTCCGCTTGCTTAAATAAGAAAAAGAAGTGCTTCCTCCATATAGAAATGTTAGAGTAACTCTGAGGGCTTGCTCTTATGGTAAGGAAACCCTTCCTTAAGATTAATGTGCATTTCTCCTCCTTTTAGTCCAGTTGGAACGGGGAGGTGTGTGCCTGTATGACCTCGTACACCAACAGAACATTTAGGGAAGGATATACAAGAACCTGGAAACAGCGATTACTTTAGGGAAGGTGACTTGATGAACTGAGGTAGGGAAGACACATTTTCCATTTTAAAATCTTTTGTGCTATTTTGGACTGCTTCTTCATCCATTAAATAAGAGATTATATCTGAAGGATCATATGGTCTTCTGGGCCCCTTTTCCAAGAGCCTGTCATTCTCTTGGATTGAGGGTATGTTTTATATTTTCTTCTCTAATCTTTTTAACAGAATTCAACTATTCAGGCTTTATTATAAACACCTCCTTTCTCTAGCACTGCCTGGGAATGGTATTTTCCACGCTGTGAATTCTCTAGGTAAATGAGTCTAATCCCTTTATACTGCTAAAGTTTGGAATAACTTCTAAGGGAATATTTCTAATTATTTACATTTATCACATACCTTCTGACCTCCCTTGTTTCTTCGCAGTTTTATAGAAATAGAGTTCACAAGTCACAACGTTCACCTATCCAAAGTTCAGAGGCTTTTCGTATATTCACCAAGATGTACAAACATCACCACAGTCTAATATTTATTAGAGGATTTCAACACCCCAGAAGACACTCCATCCCATGAAACAGTCAGTCACTAACCTATTTCTGTCCCTATAGATTGACCTATTCTGGATATTTCACCCAGATGGAATCCTACACGTGGTCTTTTGTTTCCGTCCTCTCCCACAGAATAAATAGGAATTTACCATTTCCTGGTGGTTTAGGCTTTTTATCATTGGCAGCGTGCTCATGAGTACCTCGAGGCTGCTGAGGCAGGGAGGCTGTTGGCCTCTAGAGTCCATGGTCCTTTTTGATGAATGGGACTTTGTTGGTGCTCTGAACCCCAGGCCATCAGGTGACCTCTCGAACACCTTGTCCTCTGACCTTTGACTCTCATTTTAACAATCACGTCCTCTCTGATCCTCCCACTTGGGCAGATTTGTTCTCATTAGTACATAAAGTGCATGAGACCCCCGGTCCATGTGGCTTCTCTTAACTGTGAACCTGTCTGGTGCATTTCTGTCCTTCTCCTGGAGTGACTAAAAGGGCTAAAATCTTCCCTTCTTTTATTGCTGTCTTGAGTATCTCGTATCATTCAGTCAGCTAAATTCCATCTTAGAGATAAATCCCCCACAAGGATTTTATGATCTCTCTGGTTTAAGTGGTGCTAAACCCTCTGATTCCTTATATCCTTCCTTTCCCCTTTCTTAAAATAGTCTGTAGTTCTCATGGCAAGGACTCAACTGACTCCCGTTTTTCTAAAGCTGTATAATTGTGAAAGAACACTTTCCCGTATTTTCCTTGAAGGAGCAATGCATAATCAAAACATTCTCGAATGCAAACCTCCAGCCAAGGGTGGGGCAGGGGAGCCCCTAAGTCAATAAGGCAAGTGGCTGCCAAGTCCAAGAGTATTTGCATGTTTGGCTCAGAGAGAGGCTATTTGACATCTGAACTGTCCTGGAAAGTAGACTCTGTGAGTGTTTCCTTTACCTTTTGGTAGGAATGGTGTGAAAGGGGGAAGAGCCTTGGGCCTGGGTGAGACCCTCATAAGGCTGACTGAGGTTTGAATCCGTTTGGCAGGGAAGGAGCTGTCGCCATTCTGAATTTAGCTAGAGGAGCACAGCAGGGTCTGACCAGGAGTGTGTCCTGGCAATTTGAGATTTCAGGGTCAGGATAGTGTGGGACACCCTTGCCGCGAGCAGCTCTGAGATGTTATGATCTGGGGGCCCCAGAAAATTCATTCCGTGTCGGGGAAGCCACCCCTTCTTGGCTTGCCTTGGGCAGGGAAAGGGTGGCAGAGAGGAGGGTGCCTGACACAGAGCAGATGGTAAATACCAGCCGAGTGACCAGCTCTCTGGTGTGGAGTCTGGAGCGGCTGGTTGTATCTCTCTGACCCAAGAAACGGAGAAACAGCTTTGGTGTAGGCTCAGCAGGAAATGCTGTAACTTCAGGACTGATGGGCCTCAGGTGTACGTGAGTGAGTGGCGAGGAGCAAAATGGACAAATGGACGGGCCGATTCTGCTGGGGGAGGTGAGAACAGAGGCTGAGCTCCAAGACACTGAAGCGGCCCCATACTACAGATGGGCACAAGAGATGAGTTAGGGGGCACCCTGTTCTGGATTCCCTGGTACCAGGGGGCTTGGCTGAGGGCAGATCTGGGCAGACTAGCAGACAGGGTAACCCCAGGCTCACCTGGAGGCAGCCAGAATCTAGGCAGCGGCCCCACAGCTCTGCTCTGCAGGGCCTGCCTCCCACCGGCCCCGGAAGCAGGCCTTCCATACGCGGCCTGCCATTGCCCTCTGGTGGTCATGTCGGTCAACGCTCACTGGTTTAGAGGGAGCCTCCTCTGCTTACAACTTCTTTAGCAGATGCTCTGGGCATTTGGGCTTTGGGACCAATTTAACTCATCTACATGAGCCCAATGCTGCTACATTGTGAGTATAATAAGCAGGGAGAAACGTATTTGGTGCGTCTGTCTGCTTCCAGACTGTTCAGTTAGCCTTTAAGAACTAACATGCTGGGGCACCTTGGTGGCTCAGTCATTAAGCATCTGTGTTCAGCTCAGGTCGTGATCCCAGGGTCCTGGGATCGAGCCCCACGTCAAGCTTCCTGCTCTGCGGGAAAGCCTGCTTCTCCCTCTCTCACTCCCCCTGCTTGTGTTCCCTCTCTCGCTGTCTTTCTCTGTCAAATAAATGAAGCCTTAAAAAAAAAAAAAAAAGAACTAACATGCGAACACAGTATGTGACAGGCATTGGGCTAGGCCCTGCATTCGTGTCTTACTACTGATCTCTAGGACAGGGCCTGTAATTCCTCAGGTTACAGATGAAGAGTCTGGCTCGGAGAGGAAGTTGCCCTCTTGCTACAAGAATATGACATTCAGTTCTGGGTGCACTAACCTGTTAACAATGGTGTCGACCCTGCTGCCAACCCCAGCCTCGGACCACAGGAACGAGAGGCGAGAGGGCAGTGGAGGGGGCAGTGGCACTTCTATTTCATTTTATGTTTTGCAAATATATTTTAATAATGAACGTATATTATTCTGAGAGAGGAGGAGGAGCAGAGGGAGAGGGCCAGAGAGAATCTCAAGCAGGCTCCTCGCTGAGCCCCGAGTGTGGCCTGGGGCTCTATCGAATGACCCGGAGATCGTGACTCCAGCAGAAATTGTCTCAGACACCCCACCGACTGAGCCACCCAGGTTCCTCCCCTCTCTGTATTTTTAAATTTAGACTAAGTTCTGGGTGTTGCAGGTGATGAGATATTCCCAGTCAAGCACGTTCTGCAGAGGGTAACCGGGAAGGAAGGGCAGGGAACAGGAACTGGGGCTCTGCTCCTTTGGTAGACACGGTGTTATAGGAAAATGGTAGCTGTTTGATGACCCTCACAGAACTAGAGCAGGTTTGTTCTGTTTCTCCATCGTGCAGACCCAGGGCCAGAACGATGGATCTCTCAAGGCAGAGTTCAGCGGCCTGTCAAAGCAACTCGCCAGCCCCTGGGGGCTGCCGCACCCGTGTAAATGGTGACGTGGGGAGGCAGCCTCTCTGGAAAGGCTTGACCTGGAGGTCACGGGGAGGTTTGTACAGGGGAACCACTGCTGGGTAGAAGATGGTTCTAAGTCCATAAAACCTGTGATGTCCCTCTGCCCCCCAGCCTGTGATCCCAGCAGCCGACAGTACCCGCTCCCGCCTGCAGGTGGCAGCCCCCGCGCAGTCGGCCTGAGCCCGGTCGGGCCGGGTCTCTTTCCACCTGAGGGAACTTAGAAACTCCTGGGGACGGAGGGGCGGGACTGCTCCCCCAGCGGTGCGGGCGTCCCTGGCCGTGGGTGTGGCGCGGGCCTGGGGGTGCTTAGGAAACCTGTGCTTCTAGAGGGAGTGGCCAGCGTTCCCGTTGGTTTAGCGGGCCGCGTCGTCTCTCACTGAACCCTGCAGGGGCGGGGTGGGGTGTCCCCCAGATGCTGTGACGAGCACTGGCGCACCCCGGGGGAAGGGGGGGGAATAAAAAGGTTCCTCCCAAAACGAGAGGGAGAGAAGACACAAGAGCGCAGCCCGCGCGCAGGGGGTACGGGTAGGCGGTGATTCGCTCAGCAAATAGACCAGACCAAGCCGAGCGGGGCCGGGGAAGGTTCTAGAAGGCAGGGGCACGCGCGCCGCCCTTTCCACAGGCCTCCGAGGCTGGAGCACAGACGGCGTGGCTGCGGCCCGGGCGGGGACGGGTGAGGAGGGTGAGCGCGGAGTCGGAGAGACAGCGGAGCCCTTGGTGATGAACGCGATGAACGTGCTGCAGCGCCATGGGTTTCCCGCCGGAGTGGAGGCACGGGAGCCCGCGGTGGGCAAAGAGCGGCGTTTCAGAGGAAGCCTGGGCTGCTATTGCGTGTTCTTCCTTGGCTTCGGCTTCCGGAGGCGGCGCGGGGCCTGCGCTGGGCTTTTCTAGCAAAGCGCAGGCTAAGGACAGCGGGGGTGGGGGTCCCCCCTCACCCTCCTCACCCCCCTCACCCCCCAGGCACTCGGCCAGAGCGACCCAGCTCCTCCGTGGCCCCTTCCTCCCATGGGGCCCGAGGCGGCCGGCGGAGCAGTGGCGCCACCTAGTGGAGACGGGCCCCAGCGCGTGGGAACGGGCAGCTGCCTTGCCGGACCCCTCCCGAGGCTTGGAGGTGGCCGTTGTGGCGGGGCAGCCTGGCGCAGTGCGAACAGGCGAGCCAGGGCACAGGAAGTGTGCGGTAGTGTCGCTGGGGCTCAGTCCCCACGGGCTGGGTTCCCACGGACGGAAAGTTCCCATGACGCGGTCAGCCGGGCCGGACCTGAGCGGTGGCCTAGAAGCAGTCACTGCCCCTTGTCGTTGTTTACGATTATGAAGGAAACTGGGAGCAAAGCTCACGCTGAAACTCGATTTTGTTACTGCTGCTCCGGCGTGGCTGCAGTGCCAAGGCTCCGTGTGTGTGCAAATTTGCACACAGGGTATATTTGCAAACGCAGGGTATGAGGGTAGGAACTGAGGTACCAAGGCAAGCAAGGGAGTAAGTCACAACGTCCCAAGTCCTACTTAGAGGGGGTCAGGGAAATACGAACGTGTCCCCAGAGATGTGTGCAATCAGGAGGCGACCTGTGGTGGATACCAATGACCAGCTGGGGCGTGTGGGTGTCAGGTGCGTGTTGGGCTCAGCGCAGGGACAGAGGGGGCCATGGATGGCATCTGGGCAGAGCAGGGACAGATCGGAGTCGTGTTTCCAAAAGGCCTGAGGAGGGCTGAGCTGTAGGAGCCAAGTGAGTGGACTCGGTTGTGACGACGGTTGCCTTGAACCCTAGACTCTCGGCCAAATGGCTTGTGACCCATGTGTACCCCACATCATCACATCTTCAAATCACTAACCTTTAATGTCCAAATAGGGGCTTGAGTCAAACCACACAAGGCAGAAGAGCCTGACAAACTTGCTTCTTCCTCTTGCCGCAGACCAGTGATGGATAGCCCTGCTGTCTTTTTCTCGGGGGCTCAGAATGATTTAAGACACAGAACCGTTAATACATCCTTACAGAGGTGGCTAGAGGCGCGCACACACACACACACACACACACACACAGCCCATGTTCATGTTCAGCCACAAATTTCAGGCAATGAATCAAAAGCAGTATGTCACCCAGGATTATGAGGCAAAATAGAGCTTCAAGGAAGAAGGGTGGGTGGAACCCGGGCCCAGGGAGCTGTGTATGTCCAGGGGCCAGGGCCAGGAGTTCCAATCCCAGCCTGTGGAGCTGTCTGGGGTTCCAAAGTTCAGGGGCCCCTCATCGCTGATGGGACTGACTCCTGGCTTGAGGGCAGCCCAGCTGGCCTCACCACTCTGAGCCTTCCTTCAGGGGGCACAGAGGAAGGGGAGAGAAAAGGCACAGAAGACACTCTCTTTAAGGCTCCCCCCAAGTACAAAGGACCAGCCAAGGTCACAGCTGACGTGTTGCTCTTCCCGGAGGGGATGGCCTCCCGCCATGTCCCACAGAACCCATTTCTCAGAAGGTGAGAATGAGCCTTGGGCAGCTGCACACTTCTGGCCATGGGAGATGACTTGCGGCCACAGATCTTATCAGGCACATTTACTGATCACCCGTTACACTACACTTGAGACCTTGTTCCAGTCTGGATTTACTGTGGGACTGAAAGCAGGTCACTTATCAGGTAAAAACTCGGGTCATTCCAGCTTTCCAACAAGCGATCATCATGTATGTCGGCCGGCTGACGGCCTTGGCTGCCTCCTGGGGTGGTGGTGGAAATGATCTGGGTAGTGTCCGTCAGGACGGTGCCTTACAAGTGCCTGGCTGGCGTGGGCAAGTTCTCCTGTCATTCCTTCAGCAGCACGGTCAGGAGCCAGGTGCCAAGCCTCGGAGTGGGGGACGAGCGGGGCGCCCAGTCTGCCTCCTGCCTTGACTGCTCAGTGGGCTTCTCCCGGTGTGAGTTGTGACTGTGAGCAGAGAGTGTACCCCACCCTCCGCAGCCCAGAGAGGGGCTCACATCCCCAACCTACTCCCCTCCCAGAAACCTGCAGGCCCTCTCAGACAGCCACGAGCCGGCGGGCCCCCTGGGGAAACAAAGGAGGAAATCAGGAGCTCCGAGCTGAGGACGATTATCGGAAAAGCCGGCTTTTGCCCCGGGAATGGAGCCGGGATGCCCTGCAAAGGGGCACTCACAAAGTATGCCTTGCTCTTCAGGCCTCAACACCTGCTGCCCACGGGACAGAGACCCCCAGGCCCAAAATAGGCACAGCTGCTACGGAGGCTAATCGCACCCAGAGCTGAGGCCGAGCCCTGTTGGGAAATGTATGCCCACTCCGAGCCTTGAGGCCTCAGGACAAGAGTTCTCACTCCTGTTCCTGGTCTAGCCTTCTTGGGGACTCCTGCTTCTCCTAGTCCCTGTCCCTGGGCCCCGTAGCAGGTAGCTGGTAAGTGACAGATGAAGGAAGGAGCATGTAAAGAAACTTCTAGCAGCAGAGGGCTCAGGCCCTAGAGCAAGGAGCTGTGGGTTTCCAGCATTCGCACCGCAACACCCTCCCTCAAGGGCCTCCTCTTTGATACCCGATTCTCTCCACAGGCTTAGGAGCCAGTGTGAACTGCAAACACGCATTGTTTCAGAAGGCCGGGAAAATCAAGTTCATGGCTAGGATGGCTCACAGATTTGTAAAGGGCCCACTGCTGGGGTGTTACTCTTTATTCCGGATCCTGGGAGGCAGAGGGTCAGTATAGAAAGAACATGTTTTCCCCAAGGACACAGATTCCCACCAGTCCACTTTTCCTGCTGGGAACTCAGCTCCGCAGGGGCCCTGAGCTCCTGCTGTGCACGGAGGCCTGCGCTCACTGCTGATGGGGTGGACTTGCTTACGGTCCATGAAAGCGTGTCACCCCTCGCCTTCCTCCATGTCCCTTTACCCCTGGGTTTTGTATTATTTCTCGTTATTGTCTAAGTACTTCTATTTCCTCTCCTGTCCTTAGGGACGCAGGTTCCGTCTGTCTTCTACCTTTCTGTGCCTAGGTCAGTGGGTGACCCGTGTTGGTGACACTGTCCACTTTCTGTAAGCTGCCACGACTCTCAGGAAGCTAGTGTCATGTTTCTGGGGAAAGGCGGTCTGAGGGTATCTGTCAACCTGCTCCGCTGACTCTCCTTAGGACTCCCCAGTGAGGGCCGTGTCGGATTTGATAAAACACGGAGAAGACCCACAAATGCCCAGGGCGTGGGGTTTCTTGCTCCTCGCCGCCATGGAAGGCCTGAAACATCTCAGCTAAAAATAACTGGTGCCACCCTGGGCCCCCGGCTGCTGGTGGCCTGCCTCCAGGGGCTGGAGAGTCTCCGGAATGTCTCAGCGTTGCTCAGGGTCACGGGAGCCCCGCTCGGCGCCAGCAGGCAGCCTCGGACGCTCTCGGCCTCAGCTGCTGTAACAGTGGGATTATTGGGGCAGAAATAGACCGCCGTGTTCTGGTGGCTTCCTCACCCCACATTCCCAGGCGCACCTTGCTTTATTAAGGCTCTCAGCTGTCATGGTGATCCAGGCGTGGAGAAAGGAGAAGCGGCCCTCACCAGCTGCTGGCATGGCACAGAGCAGCCAGTGTGCCCCCATAAGGACATGTTACTCTTATTAGAAGCTGTGTCCCTCGCGTGTCCTCAAGAAGGGGGCCATCTGCCCATCATAAATCAAGATCTCATCTGTTCCAAATAAAGAAGGAGTCTAACCGTCTTAGTCGGCAGTCCCTTTATAGTTGACAGAGACTTTTTTTTTTTAATCCTGTGCTTGAGCATGTATTGCTTGTGTAATTAAAAAAAAAAGATAAAAGGTAATAAGAAATAGAAATCTGATGAGAGATTTGAGGCTCAGTAAAGAATCCAGAGAGTCCAAGGTTTCTGGATAGTATAAGGATTACTGGGGAAGGGAGAACACAAATTCTATGCCCAGGTCCCAGAAAAAAAATACTAAAAGAGGGAGGCCAGTTAGCAGAAGGAAAAGTAATCTGAAATGGCCCTTAATTTGGAGGTAGCGGGAGTTCCACCTGAAGAAGTGAACCAGAAATGGAGGGACCCGTGCATCCTTTGTGATCATCCGTGCTCACGTGCAGAAGGGCCAGGAGATACCGAGAATGAGCCGAAGGGCACCCAAGTTCCTGCCGCACGGTCACATGGCCGAGGGATGGCTGGCTGAGCTCCGCGCGGGCTGAGCTGGTGGGCAAGAGAAGGGTTTCGGGTTGACGTCTGGAGGAGTTAACACACACAGTCAACAGTCAGCAAGACAAGAAAATGCACCCTTTGGGTTTCATCAGCCCAATCCGAACCCATCTCTGCCCCACGCCCCATCTCCCCTGCATCCCCAGTGTTTCTCAGGTCTGTTTTGCCAGATATTCTGGGAGGCAGTGCTTGGTGGTCTAAGAGTCTTGGGACCTAGAGAGCTTCTTGTCTCTGCCATTTTGACCCGGAGCAAATCACTCTACTTTAGTGTCTTCATCCGACACTGCCCGCTCATCCTCGCCATGCTGGTCCGAGGATGACGTGGGGGCTGCGTGCTGAGAGCCCACGGCAAGAGTCAGTAAATAGAGCCTGAGATCATCTTCGTCCTCCCCATCCATGGGCAAGGCTTCCCCTCTCCTGCTTCTGTGGCCCCGTCAAGTCCTTATTTGGAATTTGGAAGGAGATCGTGTTTCATTTTCTAGAGTAACAAGGCTTATGTCTTCTAGAGTCCTACGTAGAAACTGTCCCTTGCTTCATGAAGCAGATATACTGCCAACGTGGGGCATCACGTGAACTCTTAGAAAGTTAGTTTTCCCATCTCATCCTTCACTGAATGGGAGCCTACTAGAGACGGTCATGGACAGCTTCCAGAACCAGCTGCTCACCTCCTTTGTGAGAAACCCCGCGTGTTGCTGGTAGGAGGACATTATGGGGTCCCACGACCCCAAAGGTTTTCATGTTTGTGGCCCCACGTCTCTTAAGTCTGGAGTTCTAGAGAATACATTTACTTCAAAGATGGCCCCTCCTTCCTCCTTGCTCTCCTCCTTTCTTATCTGTATCTGAGTATGTGTTTTTATAAAAACTATTTCAGAAAACATAATCATAATATAACATTATACCTTGAAAATGAGCAAGAACCCTATAGTGCTATGAAATACCGGGCCAGGATTCAAATTTCACCAACTGGTGTGTGGGTGTGTGTGTGTGTGTGTGTGTGTGTTCACGGGCGTACACAAGGCCCATGCAGCCCATGTAGAGCAGTTGGTGGGCAGGTCTGTTAAATATCTTTTAACCTCTAATTCCTCCTTCCATTTCTTTTGTGCATTTTTCCTTGCAATTTATTTTTTGAGAAAACTGGATTTTTTTTTCTTTTTTTTTCAGTCGACTTTCCCACATTCTGGAGTTTATCGGTTGACTCTCGGGTCTCTGTCTCCTGCCTTTCCCGAGTGGTCACCAGATCAGCAGACCCAGTCAGACGGTGGGGCAGGAATTCTTCACGGGCGGCAGTGGGTACATCTGTCGGGAGGCATACGATGTCCAGTGGTCTGTATTTCTGTGATCCTAAGAACCAGAAATCATCAGGGTTGTGATATTCCTAATTCAAACCCCGGTCGTGATGTTATAGTTGTTTCATTTCCTTATGTACCACTTTGAGGACCCCGGTAACAGGAAACCATTTGCTTTCTGGGTCACCCATTTCCCATGGAAGGCAGTCCTTGTCATTGTCATTCAGAACAGCACTGGGCCGCCGCTGCCCCTTTGGTCCAGCCTCGGGCCTGGGTCCTAGTCAGACTTGTTCCCATCATGACTCCTCTCAGCAGCAGCTGCCCCACAGAGACATGCTACTGTTTAGTCCCAGTGTCACAGAAAGTATTGAAAGCAGGTCAAAGAAACGTGCTCTTGGAGACTGAATTCTCTGAAACCATCAACACGCCAAACCTGACATTGACATTGGCCTCCTTTCTAGCGACAGGTCCCAGGAGGCCCTAAACTCTGTGCTGGGTGCTGAGGAGAACTCCCCCGCCCCTCCCTGGGTCTGTGATGCCCACTGAGCATCTCCTCATCTTCTAGAATTGGACAAAGAAGGGAACCTGGCAACTATTTCTGGGAAGTTTAATTATGACAAGAAATGGGTGATTTCAGTTAGAAAATGCTCTTTTCGGTAGAAGATCAGCCAGAGGGTTACTGTGACTGCCTACCATTTTTCCTGTGAAGACAGGTTTACCCTGAGTAAAGGGTGAGATTTCCTATTGTGTGGCTTCGACAGAGCTGTTGGAGGGACCCCTTGTCACCCCGTTCCTTCGTGTATTCTCAATAGTTACCCCAGCCCTCGTGTGGAGGGTGGCCCGACAAAGCCTTGCTGGACTCCAGGGGTCCTTCCTGATAGACTGTGGAGGAGGGGAGTCTGTCCCTTGCCCTATAACCCTGTTCAACTTGACATGGGATTTTTCCAACCTGAGACCCTTGTGTTTCCTTCACATCACACTGAGGCAACTCTTCTGACAAGCCCCGGGCCAAAGCAATATTTTTCCTTTACGATCTAATCTCAGCAGTCAGTTAAGCGTTCCTCTCTTGCTTTCAGCTTAGGTCATGATCTCAGGGTTGTGAGATCGAGCCCCGTGTTGGGCTCCACGCTGAATGTGGATTCACTCATCTCTGCTTGAGATTCTCTCTCTCCCTTTCCTTCTGCTCCTCCCCACTCGCTCTCTCTAAGAAAAAAAAAAATCTTTAAAAATAAATAAAGAAAATAAAAGCAATCTCTCCTTGTCCCCAACTACACACGAGGGGGATTTATCAAGCCCTCAGCTGACAGAGATTTCAACATGAGGCACAAAAATCACCAAGCAGTGAACCATTTCCACACAGGGAAGAGGAAACAAATACAAGGAAACAGCCTCTAGTTGAAAACGAAGGAAAGTTTAATGTGTATGAAGAAGGAGTCACGTGGAAATTCACGATAATGGCCAGGAGCCAAGAAAATATACATTCTGCATATTTTCTGTCCTGCTCCAGAAGACGATCACTCACTCTTCACTCTCATGGACCACCATCTGGAAAGAAAGTGGGCGTTTTTAGTTCCCTCAGATGGCAGAGACCTATTTCCTCCTGTCCCCTCTTCCCGCAGGCATCGGGGAGTTGCTCGCTTGGGTTTTTCAGTAGGACACAGGGTGTTGTTTTGGACCTTGGGAGAATACACGATTGCATACGTGGAGGAAGTCGCCCCAGAGCCCGAGAAACTGGCTCCCAGAGAGCAAGCCCCATCTTGGGGGACGTCCTCCCTCTGGTTATCGACCTCCACGTCCAGGGACTGAAGACTAGTGACAGCAGAAGGCGTCTGAAAGCTCTCAGCCAGAAAACCCTCCTTCCTTTTCTGGATCGTGTTTGCTTTATTGCAACTTGGGTTTTGGTGGGGCTCAAATCCCTTCCTTTCCTGAACCTGACATTGACCAAGCCCTAAAGTACGGGGTTCTCCAAGGTTTTCCCAGCTCAAAGGTGTCTGCACCGCTGTGGGCTCTTCCCCGCTGGCCCCCAAGCGCAGCCCTGGCATGCACCTGCTGTTCTCTCTAGTGCCGACTGGAGCCACCTACCCTGCTGGAGGTGAAGTCTCGGGTCTTAGCTCGAAGCTTATTGACTTGGGATTCCGCGATATCAGCGCGTTCCTCTGCCTCCTCGAGCTCATGCTGAGCTTTACGGAATTTGGTGAGGTGAGCATTGGCCTGTTCGTCCTAAAACCAAAGAGCCCAGGCAGGAAAGGTGAGCGCACACCCGTCTCAGAGCTCCCAATGTGGGACAGGCCAGGCTGCTATTCAAAAACCACAACGTGTCTGACTTACAGCCTCCTCCGCCTGCCTCTTGTAGGACTTGACTTTCACTTGGAGCTTATCCACCAGGTCCTGTAAGCGCAGCACGTTCTTCCTGTCCTCTTCACTCTAAAGGCAAGAACATAGTGTGTAGCTAGAGGAGGGGCAGAGCTGCACGAGGTCTGGCCCCTTTTCTGGGGCAACAGGTTTCTCTCCTGGAGAGAGAACCCAGGGCAGCGGTGTTTGCCGTTTGCCTCGAAGGTGCCTGTCGGGCTTTCCTTCGCTCACCTGGTAAGTTAACTCCTTGACCCGCCGCTCGTACTTCCTCAGGCCCTTGACGGACTCCGTGTTCTTCTTCTGCTCCCCTTCCAGCTCAAACTCCAGCTCCCGGATCTGGGGAAACAGTTGGGAAGTTGGTCTGGGGCTGGAGAAGGCGCGGCTGAGGCCGGAGGCCCTGCCTGTGCCGGGAGCTCATCCCGCCAGTACCCGAGTCTCCAGTTTCTGGATCTGCTTCTTCCCGCCCTTCAGGGCCAGCTGCTCAGCCTCGTCCAGACGGTGCTGCAGGTCCTTCACCGTCTGCTCCATGTTCTTCTTCATGCGCTCCAGGTGGGCGCTGGTGTCCTGCTCCTTCTTCAGCTCCTCGGCCATCATGGCCGCCTGTGAGTGCAGACAGAGGTCAGGTGCAAGGCTGGGCGGGCACCCAGGGGACCAGAGCCATGCTAGAGAAGGACGGCAGGCGAGGCAGTGACCGAGCCCACCCTTCCACAATGGAACACGAGAAGAGCTACGCCGGGTACAGAACAGAACCTGAGAAATGCAATGGCCAGGGACTGGACGGGGGATGGTTTCTTCCCTTTCTTGAACTGGCCTCTTTGGGACCTTATCCTCCCCCCCCCCCACAAACGCCCCAGGGAATTCTGTACTTCGCTGTCACCAGTATGTTTTCAGAGGAACCTGAGACCTGGAGCAGACCGGCTGGTACCCCCCAGGGCAGCTTTGTGGATAGCGAGTTAAGGGAAGGCGGGGAGGGCACTGGGGCGCGCGGACGCCTGGGAGCGGAGGAGCTGCAGCGGTCCCCACCAGGCGGCAGGTGGCGCTGTGGGAGCCGTGGCCGGCGGGGACCAGCGCTCAGGGCGGGGCCGCAGGTGCAGGTGGGAGGGAGGGAAGCCCGCTTCAATCAGGTGACAGCGGGTGAGACAGGAAACCTAAGGGTCTCGTGTTCATGGTTGCAGTAAGTCAGATGTTGGAGGAAAGAAGGGCGTGCCTCTCTGTGGGCCCTAGAAACGGACTGTAATCCTTATGCCGCATTACTGACCACACTGGCCGTGTCAAGGTGCCGAGGGGTCGTGCTGATTCGGATGCAGGGGGCGTGGACTGCACCCCCGTCTCCCCCACCCCCACGGGAGGGGCCCCGGGCCCGTCTGGTGGGAACGATCGGGGTCAGGAGAAGGAAAGCCTCGCCGCGCAGCGCGCGAGGGGAGAGCCTTACATCGGTGATGGCCTTCTTTGCCTTCTCTTCGGCGTTCCTCGCGTCCCTGCTGGCATCTTCCACCTCGCTCTGGAGCTGCGTCAGGTCCGTCTCCAGCTTCTTCTTGGTGTGGATGAGGCTGGTGTTCTAGGGCGGGGGCAGCACGGTCACCGTGCGCGCGCGGGGCCAGGGGCGCCCTCCCCGCGGCCGGCCCGCCCCTCACCTGGGTGTGCAGCAGCTGCACCCTCTCGTTGGCGTCCAGGAGCTCCTGCTCCGCCAGCTTGCGGGCCCTCTCCGTCTGCTCCAGCGACGCCCGCAGCTCCTCCACCTCGGCCTGCAGCAGGTTGGCTCTGCGCTCCACCATGGCCAGCTGCTCCTTCAGGTCCTCCTGGCCCCGCAGGGCGTCATCCAGGTGCAGCTGCGTGTCCTAGCCAGACAACCAAGGACAGGTCGCGTTGGCGTGGCGGCGGGAGGGCCGCGAGTGCCCGTCTGTGAGCGTCTGCGGGGGCGGGGCTCCCGCCAAGAGGCATCGCGGACCTTCAGCTGCCCCTGAACGCTCCGGAGGTGCCTGAGGGTCTCCGCGGCCTGGCGGTTGGCGTGGCTCAGCTGGATCTCGATCTCATTCAGGTCGCCCTCCATCTTCTTCTTGATCCTGATGGCCTCGTTCCGGCTCCGCACCTCGGCGTCCAGGGCGCTCTGCATGGTCTCTACCGTCCGCTGGTAGTTCCTCTTCAGCTGCTCGATCTCTTCGTCCTTCTCTGCGATCTTTCTGTCGATTTCTGACTTCACCTGGGTCAGTTCAAGCTGGATTCGGAGGATCTTGGCCTCTTCGTGCTCAAGGGCGGCCTGCGGAGCAGAAACGCAGAGCAGAAATGGTGCGATGAAGGGACAGGGTCTGCTACACCACCCCCTGCACCCCTCACCCCGTGAGAAAGCTTCGGTGAGAGATTCATGACCATGACTCTACAATATTCAAGACGATCTTAAAAAAAAAAAAAAAATCCCTAACGTACCTTCAGGGCAGAAATAACATCTCTTGCATTGCTGTTTGTTTTTTCTTATACTATCGAACAGTAATCACATTTAAACCCTTCTACTTCTCAGGAGCACAAAGCACCTTACAGAGACTTTAAATTCATCTAAGGTTTTGTAAAATCTCATTTTTAGACCGATTTTAATGTAATGATTTTTCTCCAGTAAGTCCAAGATAATCCACAGGTGTCATTTCTTGCCATTTGATAGGAAAGGAGCCGGCCTCCGGATTGTGGCTTGACAGAAATGGGGAGGTAGGAAGGGAGCCACAGAGGGAGGCCAGCTAGCACCCCTCCCTGACCCCCACCCTCCCTGGGGGGACTGCAGCTCCACCTGGGTGGGGGGTGGGGGGCTATATCCAAACCCCTCCCGCCGATGCCTGTTCACATTCTGCTCACCTCTGCTTCCTCAAGAGCCAGCTGGATATCTGCCTTTTCCAGCTCAATCTGCTTTCTTGATTTCTCCAATTCATGGATGGTTTTACCATTCTCAGCGATTTGTTCTGTGAGATCCGCAATTTCCTCTGCAAACACAGAAGTCTGGATTGCATTTGAATGCCTCTGCCCAGGTTTCCAGGCACAGCAAACACCTCCTGAATGCTTGGTGACTAGTTCCCTGTCCTTCTAAGGTGGCTGCTTCCTAGAGATAAGACTGGGTCGAGACAGAGGCGTGCGGGGATCTGCATCCCGAAGCCAGGCCCCCCCACTGCCAAGGGGGCGTGTCAGGCTGTGTCAAACCGCTTACGCTCCAAGTTCTTATTTTCCCGTTTCACAGTTTCGAGTTGATCTAAGGCTTCCTCGTAGGCATTTTTCAGCTTGAAGAGCTCGGTGCTCAAGGAGCGGGACTCCTTCAGAGACGCCTCTAGCTCTGCCTGGCTCTCCTCACACTTGGTTTTCCATTCGGCCAGCACCTGGAACACAGACATGGCAGGTGTGCCCTTGATTGGCTCTGCTCCAAGCTCCCAACTAGGCATAAGCGTTAAGGGAAATACTCTTAGAACCGGGGCTCCCCTTGGCTGCGTCTCTTGCCTGGCGCCTTGCTATTGGTTCGAGGAGCCCAAATTTCCTTCCATAAGTTTACTTGAGATCCGTAACCTATCAGCAACAGTCGTCATCTCTCAGAAGCACCTGTATCCTCTGAGACGGTAGTCTCTGGGCCCAACTGCCCTTTTCTTAATATGAGAATGGCCCTGCATTTCTAAATATTTCCTCAAAACTTTGGTTCAAGTTATCTTAATGTCATACTAAAAGGGAGGCTTTCAGAGAACCTCCCAATGGCACCCGAGCTAGAACCCCACATGTCAGCCCCCCAGACAGGCCAGCAGAACGGGGAACTGAACACATGCTGACAGCTTGAAAGGGACGTCCACCCTCTTCGCACGCCCGTCTCATTTCACACACAAGGAAACAACAGCCCAGTGAAGCTTAGGACTTGCCCAAGGCCACACGGCTGGTGGGGGCAGGGGCAGGACTGGGACCCAGCGTCCTCCTTCCGTGACTACCCGGGCGCCCGCGTGGAGCTGACCCCGTACCTTGTCAAAGTTCCTCTGCTTCTTGTCCAGAGCGGCGGCCAGAGAGTTCGCTCTCTCAACGTCAACCATCAGGTCCTCGACCTCCCCTTGCAGCCTCTGCTTGGTCTTCTCCAAGGAGGCACACTTAGCATTCACCGCCTCGACCTGTTCCTCCGAATCTTGAAGGCGCTGAGCAAGTTTTTTCCTTAAAGAACATGAAAGAGAAGCAGGCACTATTCAAATCTCAATTCTCTTAAACATCACTGTCCATCAATTTGGAATCACTCCTCTGTGTGACTCAAGCAGTCATTTGCTTTCCTAAGCCCAGGGGAACCTCCTGTGTGCTCGAAACCAGTGATCCATAACTGGCCTTGTCTCTAACCAAGATCAAAGCTGTTTGTCTTAATGAAGTGTTAATGCCAGGTCCCTCTCGTGGCGTGCACAGCGCTGCCTTAAGACACAGATGAGGTGGGGAAACACCTCGTAACGGAACAAAGCCATTCCCGAGGAGCTCTAACCCCCGCGCCCTCTATCATCTCATCGTCTGAGCTCTCTCGTTCTTCGACAGGCAAATGGACTTGCGTACTTGGCCTCCTCCAGCTCCTCCGTGCGCTGGATGGCGTCCGTCTCGTATTTGGTCCTCCACTGGGCCACCTCGCTGTTGGCCTTGGACAGCGCCCTCTGCAGCTCGGCCTTGCCCTCCTGCTCCTCCTCATACTGTTCCCGCAGCAGGTCACAGTCGTGGCGGGAGGACTGCAGGGCGTGGGCCAGGGCGTTCTTGGCCTGCGGGAGTCAAGAAAGAAAAGATTCTCCAGTGGCTGAATAACGTTGCCCTGTTTTCCTGGAGTAACTGAAGGCTAGACCGAGAAAGCGGTCCGTCAAATGACTGACCTTGCTTTCTTCCTCTAACTGCCTCTTGAGCTCTTCTATCTGCTGGGTAAATGCTTGCTTGCTCCTGGAAAGCTGGGACACTATGCTTTCCTTTTCCTCCAGCTGACGACTCAGCTCGCCTAGGTCCAGAAGGAAATATTTTCATTTTATTCATGCACTCATCCATTCATCGAGTTCCTAGTGTGTGTAAGGCACCGTGCTTTTTATCCGGGGAGAGAGTAAATGACAAGGGAGAAAGGAGAAACCAAAGACACGGCCCATAAGGTATTGTTCTAAACCACTAGAAGCCTGGAGTGACTTTTGTCGGTAAAACCCACTGAGAATGATTGCAAATTTAAACGTTACCTCCTAAAAACACCCATCAGACCTCCTAGTGGCTGGTGTGTCCACATGTTTGTCGATTTGTCATTAGAGAAATAGTGCCTGCCTTGGGACTTTATAGCTCGTAATTTGAAGTTGGACTCTTGGGTAAATGTGGTGGGTTCAGGTTTATAGGCTTATGCAGAAGTAAGAGGAAAAAGGTAAAGGGAGGGACCTAGTGCCTCCAGAGGTGAAGCCCCAAGATGACTATAGAAGAGGCAAGTAAACCATCTTTCTTCGCTATCTTGGTTGTGACTGCCAGCAAAGGATTGATTAATTCACTGGGATGATGGGCAGGAGGACCAGGGCTGGGCAGGGCCCCATTTTCTAGGTGAAAGCCCTAGATAATGTTCCCCTATGCTTCTCCTACACACCAGGAACCGACACGCACTGGCTGTGTTTCTTTACCTATTGTCTAAAACACTTGATTGCAGACCACGAATCGGAATTCGTGTGCATCAAGAAATAGAAGAGCCTTGGGAAATCGTTTCTAGTATTGTTTCTGCCATGTAGATTCTTCTCCATGCAAGGTATTATGCATGTTGAAAAAGCTTGAAGCAAGGGATATTCTGACTCCCCTCTCGTTCTGATCCCCTTTTCTTGCTCCTGTTCTTACTGAACTCTCAATGTTCCCTCCTTCACGATATCTTGAATGACTCTTTTTTGAGTCCTTCTGATTTCTTCTCTCCGCAAAGATGCTTTCCTAGGGGTTCTCCCCTACACGGAGCTGCCCTTTCGTGTTGACCAATGGCCTCCCTGCCCCGGAGGCGACCACCCCTCCCATCTCATCGCTCACCAGCCTCCGTCTGCAGACGGGACTTCTGTGTGGCCAGCTCGCTCATGCTCCTCTGAATTTCCTCATTCTTGCCCCTGGCCTCGCTCAACTGATCCTCCAGAGTTCGGCATATTTTCTCCAGATTAGCCTAAAGGATTGAGAACGGGGAGAACATGAAGGCCCTATTCAGACTGGAACGACCCAGAGGTGTCTCTCCTCAAAAGCACTGGGCCCCATCCTGCCCGAGCACCTTGGATTTTGACACGCTCTCCACGTTGCTGGCGAGGTCATCGATCTCCAGCTTGAACTCGCTCTTCTCCTTCTCCAGCTTCTGCTTGACCCTCTGCAGGTTGTCTATCTGCTCCCCGAGCTCGGCCACGCTGTCCGCGTGCTTCTTCCTCAAGGTGGCCAGCATAGCTTCGTGCTGCAGCGTGGCCTCCTCCAGGTCCCGGCGCATTTTCTGGAACTCGGCCTCGCGCTTCTTGTTCAGCTCGATCTGCGTGGAAGTGACCCCTCCCGCCTCCTCCAGCCTCTCGCTCAGCTCCTCCAGTTCCCGGGCGTAGTCACTGCGCTGTTTCTCCGTCTTTGCGCGGGTCGCCCGCTCCGCCTCAATCTCCTCTTCCAGCTCCTCAATCCGAGCCTGTGGAGGGCAGCCATTCACCCACGGGCAGTAGGTCCCCAGGGTGATTCACTCTGAACATCAGGTACAGGCTAGTTTCCATTCTCTTTAAATAAACCAATGGTTGGGCTTCTCCCAGGGGAGTGGGACTATTGTTAATTTCGTTTACTAGTTTTTTGTGCCCCAGCGTGGTCATTATTCCTGCAGGGACCAACCTAGGACATTGTCCATTCAAGTAAATGTTGACCCCCAACCAATACCTTCATTATGTATTTTATCTTAAGTTATGGAAAAATTGTTCATCACTGCTATGTCAGCCTAGCAGAAAGGAAACTGATGAGGCGGGCAGGCCTGTGGTCCTGCCCACTGGCTCTAGAGGGCTTACAGCAGACGGCACCCAGCCCACATGCTTGACCTTCACACAACAGGAAAATCTGGGACGCCTCCTACCTGTAGCTCTTTGATCTTCTTCTGAAACTGGAGGCCCAGCGTCTGCTCATCTTCCATTTTGCTTTGCAGCTGACTGTATTCAAAATCCTTCCTGGGAAGGGAAATGCAGAATGTGTGAAGACGGAGTAGCTAGAGACTCAGAAAACTGGGATCAATGGCTTTAGGACATACTTCTTGAGCCTTTCATCCAGCTGCTGCTTGTCATTCTCCAGATCTAATATGGACTCTTGGGCGAGCTTCAAATCTCCCTCAAGCTTCCTTTTGTTCCTTTCCAGATCAACGCGGAGCTTCTTTTCTTGTTCTAGGGAGCTTTCGAGCTGGAAAGGGCACCATATCCATTTTGAGAACAAATGCTTTGCACTGGTGGATCCCTGGGCGGGGGGTCCTCCCACCCTGAAGTTCTAGGACTCCCATGAGTATTATTTACTTACGTCATCGACTTGCTGTTCCAGTTTGCTCTTGATCTTGCTCAGAGAATTGACTTTGTCTTCTTCAGCTTGGAGGTCATCCAGGGCTTGCTGGTGGGCCTCTTGGAGGGCCTTCTTCTCCCTGGTCAGCTTTGCGATGGTTTCGTCCAACCCTGCAAGTTCCTCAGTAAGGTTTTTAACCTAAGAAAAGGCCACAAGCAAATTATAAGAAGAAATAGTCTGGTTCGCAGTGACTACATGAAATCGGAGAGACCCACAGAGAGAGTACCTTGTTCTCCGTGGCGTGCTTCTCCTTTTCAACCTTGGCCAGCGTCAGCTCAAGGTCATCAATGTCTTTCTTGAGCTCTGAACACTCGTCCTCCAGTTTCCTCTTCTTGGCCGTCAACTCTGCATTGATCTCCTCTTCATCCTCTGCTCTCTCAGTCACCTCCTTGATCTTGGCCTCCAGCTGGAATTTGGCTTTGATCAGCTGGTCACACCTCTCCTCTGCGTCCAACAAGTTCTCACTTTCCTTTAAAAAAAAAAAAAAAAAAGGAATCAATCACTATTTCCTTTAATGAGATAAGGTTTGTGACATTCCCGTACCTTGGTATACATGAAGTCCTTTAGGAAACATCCCAACTGCAAAGCAAAAATCCCCACCCCAAATCCAGTTTTTCTAAATAATGAAATCCCTAAGCAAATGTAAACCATCCTAAACACATACGGCTTGCACTTGGAGCTGCAGGTCATTTTTCTCTTGTACTAGAGTCACCAGTTTTTCCTCTAGTTCCTTCCTTTTGGCCTCTGACTTGGCGAGCTCGTCTTTGGTTTTCTGAAACTCTTCCTTCATGGTGGCCATCTCCTTCTCGGTCTCCGCGCTCTTGAGGAGCGGCTTGATCTTGAAGAAGAGCTTCATCCAGGGCCAGTGCTTGACGTTCATGAAGGCCCGGATGTTGTACTGGATGCAGAAGATAGACTCCCTGAAAACAAAATATATGTTATTTCCAGGAAGTACCCCCCACTCCCACCCGCAAAGAGCTCATGTTTGAACAGAGGCCTTGCTTGACCTTCTCTGCACCATCTTCTGGAATTCCACACGCATGAGGAACCCTCTGCACACCGCTTGTGTCCGGGTGATCAGTTTGGCCAGGCGGTCGTCTCGCATTTCCTCCAGGGTTCCCAGCAAGCCAGCCTTGAAGAATACCTTCCAGGGGAGAAGGATGTTATGAGTCCATGATGAAGAAGTCCAGAAGGGACCGAGTGCCAGCATCTGTCAGAACCGAGAGGCATTACCTTGGTGTGTCCAAATTTGTACTGAGTGTGGTCAATGTCAATGGAGGCCAACAGCTTCTCGCAGGCTTTCTTGCTGTCAATGAACTGTCCCTCAGGGATGGCACTGGCATTCAGCACTCGGTATCTGCCATTGTAGACACAAAAAGAGTCACAGACCATCAGCAAAGATGTGAACCTTGGATACCAGCTAGTTCAGGCCTCTCTTCCATCTAACAGGCAAGAAAGCCAAGGTCCATAGAGGGAAAGAGACTTTCCCATCGTCACACTGCTCGGTGGTGGCCTAGAATCTAAGCCTCCTGACAATTCGAGCAGGTCTTTTCCTGCCATGTCAGATGCCAGACACGCTCTTGAGAAAACATGGAAGAAGGAAGATGTATACCTTGGCTGGGAGGTAGGTCAATCATTTGACATGAAAGTTTACAACTGCTGTGTTGAAGTGGGCCCTTTTCATGTTGGTATTTCTCCCTCTCAAATTCTGGCAACTACATACCGCAGCAAGAAACACACAGAACGTTTTGATTAAACACCTTTGTTTAAAATCCCCGTAGAGAATCCTGTTTGGGAACCCCTTCCTGCAGATGCGGATGCCCTCCAGGACCCCGTTGCACCGCAGCTGGTGCAGGACGAGGCTATGTTCCATGGCCCCTGAGAAGAGAAGCGAGAGACGAGAGACATCAGCTTCACGTGGGATTTCGTGGAAACTGAGCACTGTCTACCCCAAGCGTCAGCAGGCTTCTTACCTGGGGTTTTGGTCTCATTGGGAATTATACAGCGCACAAAGTGAGGGTGAGTTGTTCTTAAATTTGACATCAGCTTGTTCAGGTTTTCCTAAAAGATGAATTTTGACAGTCTACTGTAGGCTTTTAAAAGACGGAGATGGACCGTGATGAAAAATAAGATCTGTATTTTCAACACACCATGAATTCTAAAGAATGAAATTATTTAATTCTTTCTTTTAGTAGTCCAATGACTAGAGGTACAGGCACGTAACTGATCTAGTGGTCTTTTGCCTCACGGTGAGCCAGAGACTAACTACGTACAAAATGCTCTCCGAAATGAGTTCTGGAAATGTGTCTGGCTCCACTGGGAGCTTGAGATGATCTTGCCTTTGCCCCTCAGGAAAGGGGGAAACTTTGTGCCAAGGGCTCATCCCCCAGGCTGGCCAATGCAGCTACCTGCTGTACAAAATAACTGAATTCTGGACCAACGTTTGTTAAACCTCATTTACATATTATATATACTTATATATATAGTTACTAGATATAATATTTTATATATATATATATATATATATATATATATATAATCATACTGCCATTCAGCTTCCCCGAATAACAACAGATTAAGACCACATTCCTATTCTTGAATAAACCAAGGTCAGAATCTCTACATTGTTCATGTTGAGTTCACTTAAACCAATTACAAGCAAATAAACCTGTATTTTTCTTACCCTGAAAAGGGCAGAGACAGTCTGGAAAGAAGAACCCTTCTTCTTGGCGACTTTCTTCTTTCCGCTGTCAGCTGAAAGAAAAGATGGCTCGTGCTGTTACCAGATCTCCAGGGGTTTTGGGGGCCTGTGAGCTGAGTGGCACGAGAAAACACAGATAGGGGGTAGTCTGTGGAGTCTGTTACCGTCTGCTGTCGCGAAGGTAGCGTAGAGGTGTGCCAGGAGCCTGTTGGAGGACTTCTGGTACAGCCCCACCACGGTCTCGTTCAGCGGGTCCTTGTTCTTCTCCAGCCAGCCTGAGACACTGTAGTCCACGGTGCCCGCATAGTGGATCAGCGAGAAGTGCGCCTCGGCCCTGCCCTTGACCACCTTGGGCTTCTGGAAGTTGCTGGACTTGCCCAGGTGCTGGTCATACAGCTTGTTCTTGAAGGAGGTGTCTGTGGCCTTGGGGAACATGCACTCCTCTTCCAGGATGGAGAAGATGCCCATGGGCTGGATTAAAGCAAAACCAAAATGCATATAGGGTAAATATGAGCTGTAAGATGAGCCAGGGAGTTTACAAGAAGACGTTACTGAGTGGACAGTTCAGGAGACCTTCTCGATGAGCTCGATGCAGGCAGCCAGGTCCATCCCGAAGTCGATGAAGGTCCACTCGATGCCCTCCTTCTTGTACTCCTCCTGCTCCAGCACGAACATGTGGTGGTTGAAGAACTGTTGCAGCTTCTCGTTGGTGAAGTTGATGCACAGCTGCTCCAGGCTGTTGTACTAATACCAACACAGAGGGTTCACGTGCAAAGTCAGACTTCCTGCAGAATCCAAGACCTATCAACCTTCCTCCTCTTTGCCTCAGGCTCTGCCAGCTCATTTAATCCTTTAGCTACGGGAACGTTCTTCAAGGTCTAGCCCCGATCACATCTCTTCCTTGGAAACTTCTTTGAATTTCCAGCTAGAAGGTGTTTCTTTATCTCCTGAGTCCCCGTGTTTGGGATCTCTCCTGTGCACCAACCACGATCTCCCTTATTTTATAACTACTCTTCCCCGCACCATACGTACTTTCTGCTTTCTTCTAGGAACTACAAACTCATCTTTCCTTTGCCAGCACGTCTCATGTCTTGTGACACAAAATATATGCTCTCAAGAGCAGCTATATGCTTCTAACCAAGAACCAGCAGGATATTTATGTAAAGGTCACGTGGTTGGCTTATCAAATTCCCCATATGCCTGGCTTTTCCTATGTCAATGATTGCATTTGAGTTCTTTCTTTTATCCATTTAACAGTGTTCTTTATAAAATTCCACTTGTCCCCAGTCTTCAGCTCTCTTGAAATCACACAACCCCCCTCCCCACAAGGTGTTTCTCTACCTGATCTGCCCTACAGTTTCCTACACGATGTGATGCTCTGACATGTTGCTCACCTTGACATCTTCCTATGGGGTCATGCGGACCCGTCCCGCCCCACATGAAAACACGAAGCTAAGGAACCCAGACCTCAAAGATCTCGAAACCGGCAATGTCCAAAACACCGATAAAGTGTTGTCTTGGCAGCTTTGTGTCTAGTTGTTGGTTGATGCGAGTGACCATCCACAAGAACAGCTTTTCATAAACGGATTTGGAAAGGGCATTCACAGCGTGGTGAACCTGTTGGGGGAAAGATCACTGGGGTGGGAAGGCAGCGGCCATCAGAAGCCTGCGTCTCGCACAGCCCCGAAGCAGCTGCTCACCTGATCTACAGTTTGACCTTTGGTAACGTACTCGTTCCCGACTTTCACCCTGGGGAAGCACAGAGCTTTCAGGAGGTCTGACGAGTTCAGGCCCATCAGATAGGCCGTTTTGTCCGCCACTGCCAAGAAAAGAAAGACGCTCACAAAGGGGCACCTCTGATACCCGGCAAAGTAGAAGACCCACTTTGAAACATCTGCATGATATTCAAAGCTTCTCAAAGCTTGTCTCGGCTGTTTTTACATCTCTTCTCTTTAAACTGCTTGTATGTGCCCAGTGGAAGCTAAGTCACTCCGAGAATATGGTAGTATTCATGGGAAGGCAGGACTGGGTTCCAGAGAGCCCTGGTCCTGTCTCACTGCCCCCCAAACAGGCCCATTCCGGTGATTCAGCAAATGGGGGTGGTAACGCTCGGTGTCAGAACCCCGGAGAGGTTCACCTCTCCACGTGGAAGGAGGATTCATTGCTTTCAAAAGAGGTACCCAGTGATCTCCACTGACCGCCCAGCCAGCTCTGGCGAATGGCCTATTGTGGTTATCTCGTACCTTCGGTGCCGTCCGGCTCGGCCTGCTCCTCCCGCTGCTTCTGCTTGAACTTCATGTTCCCGTAATGCATCACGGCGCCCGTGAGCTTGTAGAGCCCAGACTTCTCCTCTGGGGTGAAGCCCAGGATGTCAATGGCGCTCTGCCCGTCAAAGGACAGCACGTTAGTCGGCTGACCCTGGTGATGGAGGAGGAGCACCCCCCAGCTTCCTCTCGGTTCTACTTACGTCCGTAGCCAGCAGCTCCTCTGCATCATCAATGCTGGCCACCAGGATTTCACCCTGGCTGATGAATGGGTAGTCGTAAGGGTTGGTTGTAATCAGCAGCAGCTCTGAAACGAGAAATTTCAAATAAAGATGTCACACAGATGCAAAGGAAACATCCACCCAGTGGACCTGAGCTCCTAGATTCTGGGCTGAGACTTTCACCAGGGGAGCTCAAATTGAATTTAGTGTCAGAAATTGCTTTCCGGCAGCCTGTCGCTGCGTTGAGGATTAAGAGCCCCCGAGAGAACATCTAGATTGTCTTGCTTTGCGCGTAAATGGTGCATCTCAGCGTAGGCTGGGGAGATTTACTCCTTGAAGCTGGCAGAGCGTGGGTCAGGAGAGGAGCCCACATGGAAGGAAGCACAGGTGCTTTGGTATCGTCGCAGCCTTTTCCAAACCTGCTGAAGGGCTGCAGCCGGTTTCCAGGCGTCGGGACCAGAGGGCGGAGCAAGCATTGCGAAGAGCAAAGCCCACCGCGCTCACAGAGGCCTGTGTTGGGCTCAGGAATAGGGGCCGTTGGTCTGGGGAGAGGCTGTTTCCTGTGTCCGGACACTAGGGGGCGCCGAAGGACAACCAAACGCTCAGCTCTTCAGCCGGTTTTCAGGAGCCCTTGCGCAATTCAGCTGTGGTTTAATCTCCTTCCTGCCCAGGGTATTCAGTTCCTTTCAAATTGGCACATGGCTGTCAAATGGCCCCATCCCACTTCTAACACAAACATCCTCCGTTGGCGGCCGAGTCACCTATGTGTAGGCAGGTGCAACTCTCCGTGGTGCGTGACGTCAGGGCCCACGTGCCTCACCTATGAGCTCCGGCTTCTTATTGGAAAGGATCTGGTAGAAGATGTGGTAGCTCCTCTCAGCCTTCAGCTGGAAGGTCACTCTCGATTTTTCCAGCAGATCTATGGGCACAAACACGGCACTGTTTGCCAGACCGCCCCACCCACCCTGGGACGCCCTCTGCCCTGTAGTCCACTTACAAGTTTCAATATCTGCAGAGGCCAGCTTCCCAGTGGTCCCAAAGTGGATTCGGATGAACTTGCCCTGTGGGGGGAAGGGGACAGCAAGTGTCTACGTGGCTCCAAGTGTCCCTGCTAGTCTCCTGGGCAGCATGAACAGGAGCTTTCTTCCCCTACTTAAAATCGTGTCTTCCTTCTTCTCCCTTCTCTGCCCACTTTGATGGGTCCCCTTTCTTCCATGCCCTTTGCTCCACAATTCCTCCAATGCCCCCCTGGTCCCCATCCCACCATAAAGTAACAGAGTGACTTTTTTCAAGATGCAAATCAAACCATATCGCTTCCTGGCTTACAGAATCGCTCAGGCGCTTCCTGAATAAAATCCCCCTTCCCTCCTCATGGCCTCCACGCTCCTATGTGACCAGATCTCTGTCCACCTCTTCCCCCACCCGTGGGACCCACCTCCTGCCCACCTTGCTGTCGCCGCGCGAACTCTCCGTGGGTCCCTTGACTACACCCGGCCCTTCCCCACTTCTGAGAGTGTGTGCTTTCTTCTTTTTATTTTATTTATTTATTTATTTATTTACTTGACAGAGAGAGATCACAAGTAGGTAGAGAGGCAGACAGACAGAGGGGAGGAAGCAGGCTCCCTGCTGAGCAGAGAGCCCGATGCGGGGCTTGATCCCAGGACTCTGGGATCATGACCTGAGCCGAAGGCAGAGGCTTAACCCACTGAGCCACCCAGGTGCCCCGAGTGTGTGCTTTCTCTTCCCTTTATCCCTCTTCATCCTGCAGGCCCTGGGGTTCACAGGCCGGCCCCCCTAGATGCCTTTTCTGCCAATCCTGTCTAAAGGAGACCCTGCCCCCAGTTACTCCCTGTTTATTGGAGCTTTTTATGAAATTGTCTCGCTGCTGTGTTGCATCCTGTCATTGGCTACCCCCCACCCCCCTGCACCCTTCCCCCCCGGGGCCTGTAGCTTCCGTGAGGACAGGAAACTGGCCTGTCCTGAAGGCCCCTAGAAACCCCAGCCGAACTGAACTCGGACTCACAAAGCGGGACGAGTTGTCGTTCCTCACGGTCTTGGCATTCCCGAAGGCCTCCAGCAACGGGTTGGCACTGATGATCTGGTCTTCCAGTGTCCCCTAAGGCAAGCCATCAGGAGAGGAAGCAGCCACAAATGACACTGGGAAATGCCCCCCAGCTCTGCCCACCTACCCACCCTTGCTGTCTGGCAGCCCGTGGCAGAACCTGTCCCCATAGCCCTGGCTTTCCAGGACAAGTCTCAACCAAATCCTCCGCATGGCTCAGTGGAAACGTTTCGGCTGTGTTGTAACATTCGTGTGCACTTGAGTGTCTCCATGCAAAATTCCCTTCTCTAGTGAGTCTGGCTGTCTGCTTAGGGTTGTAACCTATCTCTTTTGAAAAGCAGATATTGCTACAATTCTCTTAAGTCGGTGCATGTGATTCTGCAGAAAAGAACAAGCTCTGAGCTGCTCCCCAAATGACCCTGCTTAGTTAAGCCTCAGAGCCTTGCTTTTTAGGGAATCGCAGCATCTGGACGATCAACCACACACCCTGGGTTGTCTGCGTAACCGGCTCTCCTGGGACTTCAGATCCCAGCCTGCCCTCGCCGCTCGCTGTGAAGTTAACACAAAGGTCAGAGGTGGAAACTTGGCAAGCCTTTCCCTTCCCTGTACCTTCATCTTGGAGTCCTTCTTCTTGGCGAGGTCTCCAGTCGCTGCAATTGTTGCAAAGTACTGGATGACCCGTTTGGTGTTCACAGTCTTCCCTGCCCCGGATTCTCCGCTATTTGAGAGAATATAAGAGAAAGGGAGAGAGAAACGTGTCCTGTTAGTATAAACAGCCTCCCCAAGGTGTCCCACAGAGGCCTGGACATACCCCAAGCCACAGCAGACCCACATCTGCCAGACAAATGTAAGAAACTTCTTGGAGAGGCAGAGGCCCAAGGGAAGGGTCATCAGATCCGGGCTCCCTCAGCAATGGGTGATTCCAATTTTGGGGACCTTACATATTTCCTTCTGGGTGTACATCCCCACCTCCATCCTGTCATCACAGACTCTGCTCTAAGTACTTTCCTCTTTTCTTTTTTAAAGAGAAAGTGTGCAAGGGGGGGAAGGAGCAGGGGGAGAGGGAGAGAGAATCTCAAGCAGACTCCCCCGCCCCGGAGTGCAGAGCCGGACGCGGGGCTCAATCCCACGACTCTATCATGACCTGAGCCAAAACCAAGAGTCAGACGCTTCCCCGAGTGAGCCACCGGGCGCCCCTGCTCCAAGTCCGTCTAATGAACAGCATAGAGCAAACAGTGCCTTTGCCTTCTGCCCTGGAGACAGAGTCACAGCTACGGAGCTGCCCTGGGTCTTCGATACTTACGTGATCAGAATGGACTGGTTCTCACGATCTGCCAAAGACAAAATGAAATAGTTGACACCGATATGAGGAGCGTCCCCAGGCCTCCGCCCCTTGTCAAGCAGTCACGGTTGGCTACGCCAGGCCTCCTCCGCGTAGCATTTTGTGGGGGTCTGGGGGCAGCCCGAAGAGCCTCCTTCTTGACGGCGACACTCAGAGCGGAAGCCTCTGCCTCACACCAGCCAGCGGCTCTTCATCCCACTGGGTGGAACCATGTGAAACTGTGGGTCTTCACCCCGCCCCCCCAATGTCAGTTTCATAGGGTTTAACCAATGTTTACCTTCAATCCAGACTTCCTAGCAGGGCCTGCAAAGCCCTACAAGATCTGGCCTCTTGCAGCCTCTTGAACGACCCCCTCGTCTCCTCCCTTCTTTGGAGGGCCCAGGCCAGCCAGCAGCCCCAGCGCGGCCCCTCCACGGCAGGTCCCCTCCCAGACACTCACCGGTCAGCATGAACTGGTAGGCGTTGTCTGAGATGGAGAAGATGTGGGGCGGGGCCTCCTGGCGCTTCTTGCCTCGGTAGCCCTCCACCACCTCGGGGTTGTACACCGGCAGCCACTTGTAGGGGTTCACGGTGACACAGAAGAGGCCCGAGTAGGTCTGTGGGAGTGGAAAACGTGTGTGCATACGTGCGCGTGTAAAACCCTTTGCCTCTGTTATTCTGTCTGGATGCTGAACTTGTAAAGGAGGGATGGATTTCTCTTTAGAGATGAGGCACAGAAACGCAGAGGGGACCAGTCGGCCCTCCTGCAACTAGCAGGTGCCCAGGCCCGAACCTCGGCTGGCTCTCCTGCTCCCACCCCACTCCCGGCTGCCAGCCTCTCTTCTTCCTAATGCCCCCTTCCTCCCTCATCCCCTGCCTTTCTCCTCCCCCTCCTCCTCCTTTCCCTCCCGGCTCCCCTCTCATGGGACAGCTCCGTCACACCCATGTCACCCCCACTGCATGGGCCGCCCCAGGGACCCTGGGCACTGACGTAGATCATCCAGGACGTGTAACGGTCCTTGAGGTTGTACAGCACGGCCGGCTCGTTCAAGTGCGTCAGCATGGCCATGTCCTCGATCCGGTCGAACTTGGGGGGGTTCATCGCATACACGTCCTCTGGTTTGACCACCAGGGTCTGAGTGGGAAGACGGACAGTGACCACCTAGTGTCGTCTGTGTGTCTTGCCCCCTGTTTTCATTTTCTTGTCTGTCTCCCACGAGAAGCCTGAATCCCAAGGGGCGAACCCTGGGGAAAAGGGCCCTCGGACAGCGGGAGAAGACAGGGCCAGGGGGAGACTCACGGGAACACCGAGAGCGTGTGATTATCTCTGTCGCTCAGGAATTTTGTCGTTTTCTGTCTACAGCGCTCCCATCTCTGGGCAAGGTGGATGGGAAACCTGTCTTTTCCTGCCTTCAGGTAGGAGTAATTTAAACCACCCTGTGCAGCTAGCCCCCTTGTGATAGGTCTGGACTATCTGCTTCCCACCGTCCCTGCTGCTTTGCAAACCCCCTGGCAGCCCAGACGTCTGACGGGTACAGAAAGCCCCCTCCAGGAGCCTCGGCGGGGGGATGGCCCTGAAGGACGACTCCACCTGCCCACTTTCTTCACACGAAACCCAGTGACACTGTGTTCTTTTTATTCTGCTTTTAATATTTTTTTAACTTTTCTCAGAACATTTCCAGATTCTTCTGGTCTCGATTCCAGAAACTGGCGAAGTCCAGGATTTCACTACCATGTTCTTGGCCAGAATGTACGGGCTACGCTGCTCATGGTCTTCATGAAACAGGGAGGCTGCCATTTCACACGGAGCCTGTGGTCCGCTAGGATCCCTTACTCGCTTTCCTTCCTTCCTGAGCTAGACAGCTACTGCTAGAAAAAGCGGGGGGACCCAGGCTACCAAAGGAGAGTGTTTTGCCGAAGAAGGTCTCGCTGTTGGCCTTCCAGCCTCACACCCTTTACGATCCCCTAAAGCACCGTGAACATTGGCAAAGCCTCCTTCCTGAACTCGAATTGCTTTGAGCGGCCACGACTAGGTGGTTGTTGGAGGCGGGTGGTGTGGGTGGCAGGTGCACAGACTCGGCGACCGTGCAGAGCCCACAGAGGGCCCGGCGGCCGGCAGAGGGCGTGCGCGAGGCTTACCCGATTATCTTCGGTTTCCACTGTGACCTTCCCATCCTGGCTACTCTTGATTCTCCCCTTGGCGTATTCCTCCTTTGAGTCGACCACAAAGCAGTAGGTCTTGGCGTCGAAGGGCTGGTTCTGAGCCTCGATCCTCTCCTTTTCCGACTTCCGGAGAAAAGGAGCGGCGATGCCGAACACTTCCATTTCGGTGTCGCTACTCATGGTGCCGCTGGAGGGCACGGGGGACAGGTGAGCCCCGCCGCCACCACCCCGCTCCAGGCCCGCGTGCCCACCCACTCTGCCTGCCCGGGGCAGCCCCATGAGTGGGGGCCCAGAAGCCCGGCCGCCCTCCATCCCCCAGGGCTCCACCCACAGGACCCAAGGGCTACAAAAATCACATGTGCGCATGTGCCCCGGGGCTTCTCTGTGCAAACAGCACACAGCACAGGTGATCCAAGGTTCGGATCCAATCGTGAAGGGCCCCCAGGGGTGAGGGCAGCTCCCGGGACCTCACCCTCCTGGTCTGTAAAACCCAGCAGCTGCCGAGGAAAGCTTTAGAAGTAAACACCGTGAAAAGTAACCATTCTTCACAAGTGTGAGAGTGGCGAACAGCTACGGGATTTCGGGACCATTGGGATTCAAGGTGGCTGCCTCCTCCCACAAGGAGACCAGCTTTGGCTCAGACTAGAAGCAGCATCAGATGCCAGCATCCATCTGGAAGGTTCCTCTCCCACCTAAGGTGTGCTTGTCTGAGTTCACTTCGACTCCGCGCCCTCAAGGCCACTGGGAGGTGGGCGTGACAGGGAACCTCAGATTACCGGGGGGCTCCCAACAGCCCAGAGACCTGATCTGCTTTCTCACCTGATCGGTCACACCCACAGGAAGGCAGCACAAAACAGCAGCCGTGGAGAATCAGACCTGCAACAAATATGCAAAAGATAGAGTCAGGACCGGGGGGAGTGTCTGGTTCAGCTTCGCAACAGCTCTGGATGGGATAAAGGCATAAGGACCAAGGCTGGTGATTTAAGAAGAGATTTGCCCCAGAGGCAAGCTGGAGAAGCAGATGGGACATGACCCACGGTAAGCCCTAAGGCAGGAAAAACCTCAGGTGTCCCCAAATCGGGCTCCGACTGGCAGTGGCTCCCATGTAGAACCGGACAGTAAGGTCCGATCCCTGATTAGAAGCTTGTGTTCCAGCCAGGGCCAGGTCTCGTCTTCGGCGGACAGAGAGGTCTCTGACAGTGGCTCATGGCTTCACAGCCAGCGTGGTCTTGAGGGGACAGGGCACCGGAAAGGCACACAGCCCAGGGGGTCCAGGAGAGGGCAAGGGAAGGCATGGAGTCCCCCGGCCCCCTGCACGGATCAGAGCCACCAAGGGAGAACAGCGGGCCATAGTGGATAAGCCGTGGTCCGTGGCGTGCACAGACAGATCCTACCCAAGAGGCACCCAAAGACGAGGTCACTAGGAGCATGGGGAGGCAGCAGGAGGGCCTAAAGGACCCCTGCTTGGGTGGAGTGCTGGAGGCAGAGGGGGTGGCCATTTGGGCTGGAGAGATCCAGCCCCACATCCAAGTGATTCTTACCAAGGCCAGGCGGGGCCGTGCACCGCACACCCGGCCCCACAGAGCCCGTGTCCTCCGGGGCACAGGGATGGAAACCGTAGGAGGGGCGCTGTGACTTACCTCCGCCCAGGAGAGAGGGAGCTCCAGAGGGGCTGCAGCTGCCTGGGGTTTTATAGGCCCCCCAGCAACCCCACGGGCTCATTCCTTCTCTATATTTGGAAAGAGAGTGACCGACAGCACAAGCTGAGAAGCCGCTCCTTCCTCACGTTTTTTGGTCGTTGCCAAGGGAAGGGTATATATAGAAATGAGCAGGATCCATAACCGTTTTCCAGCTGTGGAACTGGGAAGTTTGAGATGCCTTTCTCTGGACTTGGGGCTGGCCCCGCCGTGCTCTCCGTGCTGGGAGCAGCCGTCTGGCTGCTGGGGGCCTGATCCTGCGGGCAGCTGCCCCACCACAGTCAGAGCCAGCCCGGCCTGTGCGCACAGCTCGTCCCAGTGAATGCAACCCAGGAGGGAAAGTCACAATCCCCTGGGGATGGCAAGCAAGAGTGTGGTCCCAATGCAAGGTCCTGACAGGGCTGTGGCAGTGCAGGACAGTGCCGGGAACAACAACACTGATAATAATGCCTCCTCCTGCTCCCCGTTTACTGTGCAACTTTCCGTCTGATTAGCGTCATTATTAACGGAATCCTTGTTGAAGCCCCAGTAGGACCGACAAGTGCACGAACTCTGGGGAGCTATTCTGACAGCCAGTGTTCTCAGCAGCAGCTGCTTGAGGGCCGCTGTATTAAGACATATTGCCAATCAGGGAGGACCAGCTGCCGGCCTGGGTGGGGGGCAAGGGGGAGTGGAGGGCCCTGCAGGGAGAGGGAGGGCCGGGGGGGGGACTGTCTGACACATGTGGTTGTTTCCAGATTGAGGCTGAAAAAATAAAACATTAAGATGAGAGTCAAGGTAGATTTGAAGCTTTTGCTTATTCTCATTCTTCTTTTTTGTGTTTCTCTCCCCCCACCCCACCCCTCTTTCATTCCCTGGCCACACCGCTGGGAGGGTGGCTGGATGGACATTCTGTGCTTAACTGTAGCTAGGACTGGGTCAGCGTTCCCACTGGGGAGCAGGAGCTGCCCCCTGACGACCCTCCCGATCCTCCTGTCCCAAGCGCAGGCATGGAGGCCACGCAAAGAGTGGGGGAGGGGGGAGGAGCAGGGCCCGCAGTCCCCAGGTGGAGGGACATTCAGGAGACACCCACTGGATGCTGGTCCCTGCCTGGGGCACCTCGAGAAGATACAAAGGAAATGCGAGGCAGCGCTCCTCTGATGCTCTGAATAGTTTAGCTCTAAAGGATGAGTCAGTTGTTTTCAAATATTTAGGCAATTTCAGATCGTAGTAACACATTTGTGAGCGGCCGCCAGGACACAAATTTGCTACCCCGCCTGCCTGCCTGCCCCTCCAGCCTGCTGGGACGGCTGTGTTTCTCTGCCTCTTCGTCTTCTTTTTTTTTCCTTAATGAGTTTATTTATTTCTTTATTTGAGAGAGAGCACGAGCTGGGGCAGGGGGAGGGAGAAGCAAACTCTCTGCTGAGCGGGGAGCCCAACATGGGACTCGATCCTAGGACTCTAGGATCACGACCCGAGCTGAAGGCAGTCGCTTAACCGACTGAGCACCCCGGCCCCCGCGCCCCTTTCCCTGCCGCTTCTCTTCTGGTTTGGACCAGGACGCCCTCATCATTCAGGGAGAGAGCACCGGCGCTCCTGGTCTCTGTCCAGGACCCAAAATACGGTGGTCTCCCTAGAACCTGTCCTGCTCGGTGACATGTCAGTCCAAATCCTATGCTGTTGGCCAGCTGTCTCGTCGGGAGGCCTGGTTAGGACCGTGTCCCCTGGGAGCAGGGGTGTTGTTAGCAAGGCCAAGGGGCTGAGCACCAACGAGAGGGGGCCCGGCTCCCTCTGGGTCGTGGGTAGGCAGAGCAGACTGTGCTGGGGGTGGGTGCTTGCCGTTCCTTCTCAAGGGGCTGGGAGGGACTTTGTGGGACTTTGTGTTTTCCTTTTTGTAGTCACCTGTGTACCCATCTCTCTGTCCAACCACATCCATACCCAGGAGATGGAGGGGATTTATTGGGTACAGGAGCCCTTGGAGTGCCTTATAAAAGAGCAATTGTCACGTGGCCGCACTCAGCTCGGAAATGTCATCGGCCCCTGAGCCCAGCTTTTCCAGAAGCACCAGCCTCCCTCCATTCTCAGCGTCACATTTGTGGTCATAGGATCTGATTTGTCACCTGAACGGCTGGATAGACCGTCTGCTAACCAAATCCATCTTCGTGTGAGGACATGGAAGGAGGGCTCGGGAGCTCCTCCGAGGGAGAAGGAAGCCCGAAAGGAGAGGACCCCAGGTGGGGATGGGCTCTGCAGGCCGGAAGAAACCCCCAGGAAGACAGAAGAAGGGACAAGGACAACCTCCAGTGCAGAAAACAGCTTAAAAACTAGACATCAGGAATCAAAAGATCTGGTCCTCTGGAACCGTGTTTTCAGGAAAGGGAAGAACCCCTTGTTAAATTGCTTAGGGGACAGGGGACGGGGCTTGGGCCTCACTTCTCGGAGTCTCCGTGTTCCCACCTGTAAAATGGGGACGAGGTAGCTATGTATGTGTATTCTGCGGGATCTTGAACTGTCAGACACACCATGCCAGGTGCTGTGCAGGGCACATCGTGGACATTTAAATCTTCTCCTGTATCTGAAGGCTTCCCTGTGTCCCAGGACAGTGTGACTGGTTTTCTTGATGACCCAGCGTAGATTATAGCGACTATCTGTTTGCTGAGATGAAGAGCGGTAAAGGACACACAGAATGTGAATATTTTAAAAAGATGTCCAAAAATAGAGAAACGTTAAAGGAGACAACCTCTCAGGCTAAGGAACGCTCTGGGGGTGTGGAATCTGTACTCCAGTCGCGGGGGAACAGATGACTTATCAGTATATTATTAGCCACCTTTTTGGGAACAGGAGGCACCCTTGTTCCTCCAGCCCTCGCCCGGCTCGAGTTAATCCCCACAGCCAGGGCAAAGAGCTGCCTTTATGCCCGGATCAGTTGGAGACAGAAACTGTTTGGTGTCTCAAGAATGCTCGCTGGCTGGGGAGACATTAAAGGAGAGCGGCCGGGCTCCCCTTCCCAGAGCCTGGCTGCTTCCTCTGGAGCTCCTTCCCTCTGCTGCTGTTTGATGTCCCCGGCCCGAGGGGACACGGGGCTTTTCACAGCAGCGCTGGCGGCCCGCTCTCTGCCAGAGCATGAAGTCAGCGTGGAGAGCAGATGCCTCCCGGATCAAGGACCTTCTCCGCATCCCGCTGTGAAGGGGATTAGGTGTTGCTCGAAGCAAGGCACTTGGTTGTACTGAGCCAAGACCGTTCCTGGCACTGGCATGAAGGGTGGGGGTCCCGTGCCAAGGCCCAGAGCCCCAGACAGAAATTCAGGCAGAGAGGGCCCACGGCTGTCCTTTAATCCAACGCAACATGCACTTTTCTCAACTTTCCATTATGAAAGACTGCAAATGTACAGCTAAGTTCAAAGCCTAGTAAAGAAAGAAACACTCAGGACCGTGATGCTGCTGGGCCTCGGGTCAAAGCCGTGGTGGGTATGAGCCCCCTCACTGTGCGTCTGGGAGGAGCTCAGGGAACGGACAGGTCAGGAACGAGGACGTGAGCCGGGGGTTGGTCAAGTCAACCAGAGCACATGCTTGAGCATGTCAAATCGGAATCCCTAAGGGAAAGCGGGAGCAGGTGCCAGAAGGTGGGCAGGTGAGGGAGAAACACTGAAAGCATAAGGAGAGGACCCCCAGAGATGAGTGAGGGTAGGATTGGCAGAGAGGGGCTGAGTCCCGTGCCTGAGGTGGGGCCCCCGTGCTGCCCTCCCAAGCCCGCCTGAGATGCAGGTGATTGATGGGCCCTTGTGCTCGGGAACTCGGGGCATGACTGAAGCAGGGAGGAATGCCCTGAGCTCCAGCCCTCCAGCCGGTAGGAGCTGGTCAGGAGAAGATGCGCATTCCAAGGGAGGGCACAGGCATGGCCTGGGGCCTTGCCAGGGGATTTGGGGAGAGGAATGAACAGTAACACAGGGGTCAGAACAACAGCATACAGAAGGAGGCACGTAAGCCCGTCCTCGGGTGGCACGCGGGTTGTGGAAGGCAGAGATCAGAGACCCCCAGGAGTAGGTGGACAAACAGCAGAGAACAGAGAATCTGGAAGAAAGGTGGCCAGTTTGGGCGGTGGCAGTTGGTTAAGATTTAAAGCATAACCTTTAAAAGACAAAAATGATTTTTATCTATCTACCTATCTGTTTATTTAGAGCATGAGCAGGGGGAGGGGCAGAGAGGCAGACTCCCCGCTGACCACAGAGCCCCACACGGGGCTCGATCTCACCACCCTGTGATCATGACCCGAGCCGAGACCGAGTCTGACGCCTCGCTGCCTGAACCCCCGTGGAGCCCCTAAGGCATGACCTTTACATGGAGGGATAACACTGAATTTTCACTTTACATTGTGGTTTTCAAACTTAGCCCTGCCTTAGAGTCACCCGAGGAGCTGTCAGAGAAAACCCGAAACTCTGCAGAGCCCCTTGGAAGGCGTGACGTCACTCTGCGGAGGCGACTCCACGACGACAAACACGACGGAAATGCCGAAGCGCGAACTTGACGAGACAGGTGCGGAGAGTCACAAAGGTGATTTTCCTCGCTTCCGGACAGGACGAGTCAACAGTCACAATCACGCCGATTATGCACACATTAATATATAAATTCAGGGCAATCCCAATAAAAATACCAACAATTTTTTTTCTTCCTGGAGCCGGATACTTAATTCTAGATTCCATGTATGCACAACACTGAGAAGGGACGTCACAGGCAGGACATTCTACCGGATACTGAAACGTATGCCGTAAAGTCTACATATTGAAGAGTGTCGTCTTGGTGCCTGAAGAGGCAGGCGGCCCACTATGTAGTGGAAAGGCCTGGATAGATATGAAAATGATTTAGGATGAAGGCGGCATCTCAAGTCAGTGCAGCAAAGATGGGGTCTCCCATCATCGCGTTGGAGGCCATCTGGAAAAAGGTACGTCTGGACCCATACCTCGTCCCACCCACCAGATGAAGTAACACAGGTGTGAGGTCCAAATGGGAAAATGAAACAGGCACCACGGAATCATGGGCAAAAGTCCTTTACAGTCCAGGAATGGGGAGGGCCTACCAGGCCTCAGGATTCAGAGTGGTAAAATAAAAAAATACGGAGAGGGGCGCCTGGGTGGCTCAGTGGGTTAAGCCTCTGCCTTCGGCTCAGGTCATGATCTCAGGGTCCTGGGATCGAGCCCCACATCGGGCTCTCTGCTCAGCAGGGAGCCTGCTTCCTCCTCTCTCTCTCTCTCTGCCTGCCTCTCTGCCTACTTGTGATCTCTGTCTGTCAAATAAATAAATAAAATCTTTAAAAAAAAAAAATACGGAGATTCAGTATCATAGCAGTTAAAGCTTGGGGAGTCGAAAGACAAAAAAATTATTCACCGGAGGAAAGGTAATAAATGCGTATTGAGGGCCCCAGGTTTATACAATGAAAAAAAAAAAAGACAAAAAATTAGCAGAGTCAGAGACAAATGACAAATCATAATAAAAAAAAAACATGACAAATGGGGAAAAATATTTGCAATTCAAATCATGCATAGGGCCATTTTCCTTAATATATGAATTTTTAGAAGTTGGGAAGAAAAGAAATTAGGAAAAAACTCCTCAGAAATAAATGGCAAACAAACAAGCAGGCAATTCACAGACAAAGATAAGTAGGTGGCATTTAAAGATAGGGAGAAACGGGGCGCCTGGGTGGCTCAGTCGTTAAGCTTCTGCCTTTGTCTCAGGTCCTGATCCCAGGATCCTGGGATCGAGCCCTGCATTGGGCTCTCTGCTCAGCAGGGAGCCTGGTTCCCTTCCTCTCTCTCTCTCTCTGCCTACTTGTGATCTCTGTCAAATAAATAAATAAAATCTTTAAAAAAAAAAAAAGAAAATCAAACTCTCTTACCAGTGGGAGTGGAGAAAATCCAAATCCTGGTCATCGGATTCCCCTGATGAGCTGTGATGGGACACACACTTTTGTGCTTCTCTGGGGTGGGGGTGGGGGGGCGTGGAAAAGTGCGCACCTGCCACGGAGGAGAATTTTCAAAGATTCGCAACATTAAATATGCGGGTTCCCTTTGGCCCCGCAGACCCCGTTCTAGGAACTGACCCTGAAGACAGGAGTCCACCAAGAGTAAAACACTATAAACACCAGGTTATTGTCGCACTGTAAATGATTGAAGATAGCCCAAGAATCTGTACAGGATGCTTACTGATTAAATTAGGCTAAATCCACACGAGGGTCTCTGTGACTCTGCCATCTGCAGACGTAAAAAACAAGCAAACAAACAAACAAAAAGCCTAGAAAGATCTCTATGAACTGTGAGGGAGTAAGTTCCAGGATACGTTGTAAGTGAAAAAGGAAAGATCCGGAACAGTGTGTATAGAAAGGAGATAGAAGAATATCTATACATATTTGCCCATTTTTGCAAAAGGAAACATAAGAAGGATCAACCAGAAAGTAACAAAAATGGCTGTTATCGAGGGGGAATCGGAATCATGACAGCTATGCCTGGTTTTGACTTTGAGACATGTCAGTGGTTTATATTTTCAAAAATCAACCTAAATTAAAAAGGCAGGAAAAAAAAAGCAATCCCCCAAACTGAATACAAACAAAAGAAATAAACCTCATGTCTATCAAATTCATAGCATACCCACACATGGAAAAATCTTAATTCTGATGCCAATTCTGAAAAATAGTCTGTACGTTCTTAGGGAGATGCCTTCAAAGCATGAAAAGAACTGCGAAGAGACCGGGAACTCTTCTCTGTAGGCTTATTATTAGTTGTAATACCGGATTACAATTCAAAATGACCCATGTTTTTGGATAATGCAAATAACTAAATTATGAAATTTTCGTAAAATACTCGTTTGATGAGAAACCAAGATTTCACGCTTAGAGAAAAAAGGCACAAGGATAAAATAAAAGAAGGTGAGGAAAATCCAGTGATGTTCATGTGAATGGGACATATTAGTAATGAATCGATTGGCTTATCTGGAGGAATAATGGTTTTATTCGAATAGCAACAGACTGGACAGGAAATAGTCCATGGGTGCTAAAGTAAGACAGGGTGAAGGGTGGGCATATGGAGGAAGGGAAGCTCTCTCTTCTTCACAGAATGCCACTAACAGACCGGACTCTAACCTCCGTCAGAGTTGGCCCACGCCAGGATCATTAATGTTGCTAAAACCACTGGGTGAAGGCAGGAGAGAAGGGGTTCGTCACCGCCCTAACCAGGCAACGAAACCTACCACCACGCACCACATCCCGTGGTAACGACCTGGCGTCCTAACGAGGGGACCCAGGACGCACTATAAATACCCTCCAGCACCCAAATCTCATCAAGCCTCTGGCTACTGCGTCATGCCTTCAGAAAGCAGAGAGAGGAGCAGGTGAGTGAGGCCAGGAAGGAGAAACCATCAATCAGTCCAATCCAGAACGAGGGGCATTACACAAGAAAACAAAAACAAGAGACTGGCCAAGATAGTTCAGAAAGAGTCAATATTTTCTTTTAAATCTGCTTTCGGTTAGAAGAGACCACAGAGACAGAACCAAGTGCAGCACCTGAACCTTGGTGAGATCCTAGATTGAAAGAAAGGAAAGGAGGTTTGGGAGAGAGGGAAGAAAGAACAATCTGGAACCATCTGGAAAGGCATTTTGGGGACAAACTGAGAAAATTTGATATTGGATACAAAATCTTTGTGAATTTCCTTAGGTGCGAAAATGCAACTATCAGTACGTGGGAGGGTCCAGCCAGAAATGTGAGTCCTCCAGGCTGGGGACCATCTCTCCAGCGGAATAATTCGTTCTAGAAAAGCAGGTTCTGGGGTCCTCCGGAAACCTGGGAGTGATGATGAGTGAAGAGTTCGTTTAGAAATGAGGCAGCAACCAGACCTTGTGGGGAAAGGCTCCTTGCCAAGACGGTTTTCTGAAAATAAAGTCAAGATCAAGAGTCAAAAACATTTAAATTTTAGAGGAAAAGATAATGAAGGTATATTGTAGCTGAGACTAACAACCGCTAGGATGATAAATTATTTCCAAATATTGTTATATGCCTGTCCACATTTGTCCTTTCAAAATAAACAGGGGAGACATGTACCTATTTTTTTTTTTTTTATTAAAGCAGCATATGCTCCCTGTAAACATCAAACGATACCATGCAACAATGTCTTGGTAATCCACTTCGTTTTTACACGATGTTATTGTGGACATCCTTCTATGTCAGGAACTTGGGATTTATGATTTATGTCCATTTGTAATGGTGCCGTACAATTCCATTATATAGACGTCCCATAATTAATTTAATAAATCCGACTTTTGAAAATACCATAGTGACGAACATCCTTGATCCCAAAGGATCAAATCAACTTACTCCCCACCCCCCACCCCGACTCCCCCACCGTGTCAAGGTTATCTCCCCACATCTTTGCCGACCCTGGGTATCATGGCTCTAATCTGTGCCAGTTTTATAGGCGAAAAATGTTACTTCCTGATGTCTTGGTGTGATTTTCTTCCATCATGCGCGAGGTTGGACCTCATAAGCTTCTGGTCACTTGTCATTCTTCTGTAAATAGTCTTCACGTCCTTAGCCTTTTTCCTCTTGAGGGGTTACTATTCTTCTATTTTAAGAACTTTCATATGTCAAAGATTTTGGTAATCTCTTGTGTATATCGCACGTTTCCTCTCATTTGTTCCTGATCTCACTCGAGCCTCACAGCAGTGCCGGGGTTGGGGTTAGACGGAGCAGGTGGAGTTATCCTCACTTAATTGATGTGGAAACTATGACTCAGTGGGGAATATTTGGCTTCCTTGCTTGGAGTCCGGCGTGCCACGCTATCCTACTCCTCCAACAGGGTCCTGATGGCAGCCTTCAGGGTTCTGGGAGGAATAACTTATCTCCCATACAAATCAAAACTTCTTAACTGTGTGCTCCTCGGTTTCCTCTTCTGTAAAAAGAAAAAAAAAAAAAGTGGAGTCGGGTCAAATGAGCCTAACATTCTCTTTAGCTTCACTATCTTTTGCTTCTGTGATTTGAGGTGCCAGAGAGCTCCACGTGCAAGAGGGCGTTGTCTGTATCCTCGAAGCATGTCCGTGGCATGCAGGAGGCCGCTGGGTTGTCGTTCTCCACGTAGGAAGTGCAGGGTGAGTGCCCCTGCGTGTTACCAAGAGCGTTTCCCTCCTAGACCTCCCTGGGCTGGAACTGGGAGCTCGACTCTGACCCTGTCTCTCTCCAGTCAAAAGCAATCCAAGACACAAGGCCACATTGATGAACTCCAGCATTTCTGTGTCACGGCTGGAGGGTCCCAGGTCAAGGTAGCTAACTTCCTCTTCCCACAGTCCCTGCAGACATCATCAGCGGATCGTAGCTTGCACCATCTGAGCCCGGCCACAGCTTCAGATCCTTGGAATTGTAGTCTAGGAGGCAATAACTGATCAAAACTGACACGGGGATAAGCTGTTTGTCTTCCCGACACTAGGATATTTTTCCTAAAGATCACTTTCTTTTTTTTTTTTTTTAATATTTTGTTTATTTATTTGACAGACAGAGATCACAAGTAGGCAGAGAGGCAGGCAGAGAGAGAGGAGGAAGCAGGCTCCCTGCCGAGCAGAAAGCCCGATGCGGGGCTCAATCCCAGGACCCTGGGATCATGACCTGAGCCGGAGGCAGAGGCTTTAACCCGCTGAGCCACCCAGGCGCCCCTAAAGATCACTTTCCTATTACAAAATCAAAATACATTTGTTTGGGGGGGGGTGGAAATAGATCGTCAAAATTAAGAAAATGAAAATAATCCGTAAGACCATCATTGTTATTATCACTTTGGTATGTATTTTTGGGTTTATACCAAAAATGATATCAAGGGGCACCTGGGTGGCTCAGTGGGTTAAGCCTCTGCCTCTGGCTCAGGTCATGATCTCAGAGTCCTGGGATCGAGCCCCTCATCGGGCTCCCTGCTCAGCAGTGAGCCTGCTTCAACACCTTGCCACCTGCCTCTCTACCTACTTGTGATCTCTGAATAAAATCTTAAAAAAAAAAAAAAGAGATCAAGCTTTTGCAACTTACTTATTCACTTACAGTACATATTGGATGTCTTTCCTGATCATTAAACATGAACCAGCCTCTCCCTTTCAATGGTCCGTGGTGCTTCCCTTCAGAATGGACCATGTTTGTTTATCCCCTGGAGCTGGGCACCTACCAGATCCCCTAGAGTTGGTCACCTAGGCTGCTTTCTGTTACTTACACCTTCCATCATCTACCATTACAAAAACGTTGCAGTGACCAAATCTTTGTGCGTCATCTACGGTTCTATCCGTGGAAAAATGCATATGCACGGACTAGCAGGCTTGCTGTACTACAATGACAAGTTCAGAGGACGTGTCACACTTTATATTCCCCCAGCTCCGTGGCAGGGTCCCTTTCTCCATGCCCTCACACTCAGCGAGTAATGTTCTTCTTAGCGTTTTGTCATCCCGAGAGACAGAAATGCCACTCCTTAAATTTGCATTGTTTGATCACTAATAATGGTTTTTGTTTTTGTTTTTGTTTTCGTTTTGGTATGGTGAGTCACTCTTTGATATTCTCCTTTCCTGAGCTGCCCGTTTATATCCCTTCCTCAGCTTTCCCTTGGGGTGTTCCCTTCTATTTCCTTAGGGATCCGTAAATGTTCTTTATACATCAGCGATGGTAACTCTTCATTCCAGATGTTTCTGATGAGGTCTAACAGTGACTTACTCTGTGCTTGCTGCCCTTAGTTTACAAAAGCTTTTTCTACTATCTTAGTCGGCGTCTTCATGCCTGCAAAAAACGGGCTCATTCAGAACCTCCGGAGAAAGGAGGTGGGATGCGCAGGGCGGGCATTGTGAGGACAGGTGGAGGTTTGACCTAAGACAGGAAGCCCCAGGCATTCTGAAGCGTTGGTCTCCAGGTCAGGAACACGGGCAGCGGTGGCACATGGGAAGATATTAGCCCCTCTACTTAGATACATAGATATACATGTTAAATTTTTATAGGAAAATAGAGCAAACATACATAAGATATACAGACGTGCACACGTGCAGTTTATAGACTAATAAATACCGACGTATATATCACCCGGTCTAAAAATATCACTTATTTGCTATTTCAGCCTTTCATTTTTTTTTTCTTTTTTAATGTGCTACATCTGGCAACCACTTGCCAGGTGTACTTGTGCAATAGTACGTGTATGTAATTTATAAATAATAAGTGTATATATTGGGAGGATGCATGTCACCTTTTTTATCTTAAAAAATTGTTACTGGGAAAGGTTGGAGAATGCTACTCAAGGAAATCTCTCTTCTGGGGTTCCTGCTTGTTTTCCCCTGCCTGCCGGGAGGCTGCCTTTGCTCACCGCTGTGCACGCATTACTTCCATGTGCACGTGGCTCAGCGGCTCAGGGTCCCCACTTCTGGCCTGGCTGGGGGCCGGCTTCCCCACAGCCCCGTGGCAGCTCCCGCCGCCGACCAGCTCAGCCTTCCTCTGCTCTTGCTCCGGAGGGGAGGAGCTCAGTGGTCCGGCCCGTGAACTGGCTGCCAACTCTGGGCCGCACGGGTGTGACCGTGTGGTACAGGCCCCGGGCCACTGCTGCCATTAGGCATGTGTGGGCAGGACGCGTGCCACGGCACCTGAGGCAACCCATGCCCAGTAGGGTAACCATTCACACGTATTTCCTGTACTGCCTGTATTATTTTTTATACCTAAATCCTTGATCTGCCTATGCCCATTTGAATGGAGGATACAGAACGGCCAGCTCCCTTTTCTCCTTTCATTAAGTTCACTGAGTCCCAGTACTCATTGGGAGCGACCTTCGCCAATCCAACGTACCACCCTCGTTAGAGAGTTGTACAAAACGTGTCTCTGTTTCCATTCTGTGATTTGATCTGGGGAGGGCTGTACATGCACTCACTACACTTCTTAAAAAATGACGGCTCAGCGATATAATTTGACAGTAGTAAGGCAAGTCCGTTCTCCTTGCTCTTATTTTCACTCCCTGCTTGCATTTTTCCAGACTGATTTCTGAATCTTTCTTTTGAGCTCCCCAAAAATGCCACTGCGATTTTTTTTTTTTAAGATTTCATCTACGTATTTGAGAGAGAATGAATGAGAGAGAGCATGAGAGAGGAGAAGGTCAGAGGGAGAAGCAGACTCCCCAGGGAGCTGGGAGCCCGATGTGGGACTCGATCCCGGAAGTCTGGGATCATGACCTGAGCCGAAGGCAGTCGCTCAACCAGCTGAGCCACCCAGGCGCCCCGCCACTGCGATTTTTTAAAGTAAGGTTTATTGAGATACGTAGGCGAGATGCAGGTCACGTGTACACCCAAGTTATACACCAAACGCCGGACCCTGTTGAGAATGAAAGCCGATCCCTGCAGGCTCCGTGGCTGGTGGTCTTCTCTAACTAAGAGTCAGTCCTACAGAGCCTGAGCTGGCCAGGACACGGGCACGTTCAGCCTCTCCCAGGCCAGCTCCCAGTCCAGCTCCCAGTCCCACTTAATTGCATGAGCTATTCTCATCAGCCCCGGGGCAGACTGCAGGGCAAATGGCCCTCAGTCTTGCTTCAATCCAGCTCCAAAAGGCCCAAATGGAAATAACGCATTTAACCCTCCTACGGCCTCAGGTTAACCAAACAGCCCATCTCTCTGCTTTTTGCTGTAATTCTCTCCCCCCCCGCCCCGAGAAACCCTTGGCATCCGCGCGCTGCAGAAGTTCTGACGGAGTGATCGATGTCTTTGATTAAAATTTGAAAAATGGAGCCATCAAACCACTACCAGGAAATGGAATCTGTTTGCTTGAGAGACAACTTTCAAGTTATGTGTTCCGCGGAAGCAAAATTAATTAAAGAAAGAGCTTTCTGGCGGCGGTGGAGGGGGGGGGGCGTGGGGGATGAAAATCGATTTGCTGCAGACCGGTGGTTCTCAGACCTAAACGTGTGTAGGAGTCACTTGGGGAGCTGGTTAAAATGCAGCTTCTGATTCGGGAAGGCTGGGGTGGTGCCCGAGAACCCGCGTTTCTAGAAAGCCTCAGGTGATGCGATGCTGCCGGCCCCCGGGGTCGCGCGTGCGAAGAGGGCTGGAGAGGAGGTTCTGGTATTGGTCTTGCTACAGACTGGCAGAGGGGTTCCAGTTGGGCCCTTCCTCCCCTCCACGACGGCGTGGGGGCAGAACAGCCTGAGACCTCGCCGCCCAGCACATCGGAGCCCAAGGCTCTTGGTGCGACTCCTGGAGACTAGGAGGCCCTCCCCGGGCACAGAGCTCAGCCTGGCCCCCCGCCCTGGCGCCATCTTCAGTGGAAAATAGTTAACGGGCGCCAACTGCAGACCCGCCCAAGAATACTTCAGATGGCTCAAGTATAAGGGCAGTGTTGCCGGGTTAGTCCCTAAAAAGGGACTTGACCAGCACGGGCATCATCGGAGCAGCCTCCGGGCTTGACTGACACGGGCCAGCTGCCGCTCCTGGGGACAGCCAGCGAGGAGCATGCCTGCTCCCTCCTTCCGCTTGCTTCCCCTGCATCCTGGGCCCCGAGAGCCTCCAGAAGGGTCTGAGCGGGATTCTCTGCCTCGCTGCCAGCTGGGGACAGTCACCGGGCTCCTTCTGGTACCTTTCTGGTTTCACCTTCCATGCGGTCTCTGCAGTCCACTGCCCACCCGGCCGCCTGGCACTGGCCGTCAGCTCGTGCCACCACCCCTGGGACCGCTTCTCTGCTTCTCTGCATCACGCTTTTCTCTGGAGGCTGCCTTCGTGGGAACTCGCTTTTCCCTCCCTCCAATCAACCACTTACACCTTCAGTTTACAGCTTAATACATTTTAGAGGCGAATGTCTTCAGCGGGACCGAGCTGTCCCCTCGAGCTTTGCGATCCATAACCATGCAGCTGCCGGTGATGACCGTCCGCCAGTCTGCCCTGCTCTCACAGCGCCTCCCTTGGTGCCCAGTTATTCCTGTCGTACAAATAAAACAACTAAGATGGGGGGCGGGGGGTGTCATTCTAATCCGGTCCAACCCGAATACCGCCCCTCCTGGGTGGGAACAGCGAGGAGGCTCGCAGGGGCTGTGGCGTCGAAACCCCCCGTGTCCTCCTGACGCTGAGCGCAGGCATGGACACGGAGTCCCACGTGTCACACGGACAGAACACGCCTCCGTGACAGTGTCGTGGCTTCTTGCGACAGAGGATCCAGCGTGTACTTAGCTTTCACGGATCAGGTACTGGCTGATAAAGCAAGAAACAAGACGCACAAGTGCGTTTCGGAGGTGACGATGGGACGGTGACTGTTCTGAGAAGACAGAGCTGGTACCTTTCAGAGGGGTACGCACGTGGGATCGGGGTGGGTGGAGATGAAAGGTCGGCACGTGGCCATCGTTACTGAAGCCTGGCGGTCAAGTTCCCTGAACTAGTCTACGCTGTGATCATGTTTTAGCATTTCCACAATAAAAAGAGAAAAGAAAACTCGTTTTCTTTCGATTAAATAGCCAGCCATTTCTCCTGAAATAGTACTCAGGGTGTGTGACTTTTAAGACCCCCGTGAGGGGAGACATTAGTACCCCGACTCCTCCGTGAACCAAAGCAGCAATCACAGTGGGGCCCTGTGTGGGTGGGTCAGGCCAGGCTCTTGTTCTCGGCCCTTCCAGAGCTCCCCGGGGCCCCCAGGCTCCCAGTAGAGCCAGAGTCCTGGCTGTGCACCAGGTGTCACCCCCAGCCCCTCCTCCAGCCTCTACCTCTCGTCCTCCCTGACTCCGCGAGCTGCTGTGGCTCTGGGCTCCTTGCCGCTCTTGCCTCCCAAGCACATTCTGGGGTCAGGGCCCTGGTCCTGGGAGCCCCCCCCACCCCAAGATACTCACGTGGCTCACTGCCGGGTTTCAGATGGCCACCCTCCCCACCAAGGATCCTCCCAGGACCAATTAATGCCCATCCTCCGCGTCAATCCCCAAACCTTTAGTTTCTGAGTTCACAACACTTACTACTACCTGGTATCACTGAACGTATTTGTTTATAGTCTGTCTGCCTCACTAAAGATAAGGGGGCTTCGTGGGCCTCTGTGCCTACTGGCCTTAGAGCAAGAACCCCATCAGGCTGCCGCCTCTTCTATGATCGCGCCCTGGTGTTCCTGTGTCAAGACCAAATGCCCCAGGTTTCGGGTTCGAACCTCACCATTGTTTCACGAAACTGGTCTCTAAATTTAAATGCCATTTTTAAGCAAGCAGGTGTGAACGGATCATGAAAGTGATGTGACCACAGTTCCAGGCTCAGGTGTGGGCTGGCGTGGGCGTGGGGGGCAGAACGGGTGGGCGCCTGTCAGAAACCAGCACCCCCACCCCAGGCAGGCTGAAGCGGAGCGGTGACCAAGGGAGGGCAGGAAGCACTGACAACCGAACCCACTTATTGACACCATCTGTCAAGGAAGTCCCCAAACTGGCCCTGGGACCAAAATTACCGCAGCCCTCACTGGCCAGGCATGTGCTGGTGTACTGCACGGCTTCGAGGAATTTAATTTATTTATGGGACAGAGAGAGAAAATGTGCACACAAGCAAGGGGAGCGGCAGGCAGAGCGGGAAGCAGGCCTTCCACTGAGCAGGGACCCCGACGTGGGGCTCGATCCCAGGACCCTGAGATCATGACCTGGGCTGAAGGCAGATGCTTCGCCGACTGAACATCCCCTGCACTGTCAGTATTGAAACCAGGTTTAGTTTCAGTGCAACGTGTTCCTGAGCAACAGTGCCATGACTGAGCGTGCAGGCTGTGAGCACACCGCCCACCTGTGTGTGTGTGCACGTGTGTGTGTGCATGTGAGAGAGAGAGAGAGAGAGTCAGGGGAGCACTGAGAGGACAAGGGAAGATCACCCTGAAAACTATTTTTCCTCTAGCTAATCCACCCCCTAACCTTGGCAGGCGTTCTGGGCTAATTTCAATATTTACCAAACTCAGTAATACAACAAATATGCAATGACAGAACAAAAATATAACCATTACCAGTTATATAAAAACCGGGAACATCTGTGCCAGTCACGGTAGTAACACGTTTAGCTTCAAAACTTGAGCCCGACTGGAGCCCTGGGGCTCTGGGAAGACGCCGGCCCAACGGGGCAGGGGTGGGGAGACACGGGGGGACAGGAAGTGGTGGGCAAGAGGGGCTTGAGCCTGCCGGGTCCTGCCTCACTTTATAAAGGGATCCACTTGCAAATTTTTGGTCTAAGAAGAGATTCTAAAATGTTGATGATTCAAGGGAAATGGAGCCCAATACTGTTACTTCCATTTTTCTGTATATTCCAAATTTTCCTTACTGAGGACGTAGTGAAACTGTGGGAGAACCAACGATGCCCTCCTAAGTTCTAGAGGCGTTAAGGTATAGAGAGGTTTCTGCGGGCGACCGCTCTTGCAAAGGCAGCTCTCACACACAGAGATTTCAACCGTACTATGTGAAAAAAATAGATGTTATATGAGGGATCATGGATGATGTGAGACGTTTGCTTTTACTCATTTAAACACAATAAGAACTATTTTAAAATATTTCAGTGCAGGTGCGTTTGCGACTCTGAATCACTTTACTGGGTCCACATCAGCCTCCCAACTCGTGGGTGTTTTCCCGTGGACCAGATGGGTGGTTTGGTGCACCTCAGCACAGGACCTCGGGGCCTCGTGGACAGCCGGGTCCATTAAATGCTTCCCAGCCTCCCAGCACCCCCAGATGTGGTTGGATTCCTGGGGTCACTGTAAGCTCCCCCATGGCAGGGGTACAGGCTGGGGCTTGACTGGACACCGGGACCCGAGTTCTAATTTAGCTTCAGAAGGGCTGTGACTCTCCCCTCATGAGTAAAAACAGATTTGGACGTCATCCCTGAGGCCCCTTTCCCTGCTGCTAACATCCGGATGCTAAGCCTTTAAAACTTGACACTGGAATGAGGAGCAAATACGTTTCTTCAAAAGCTGCCGTTCCCTTTCGGGATCATGACACCAGCTCCAACCTGCGACAGCTGAGAACGAGGACTGTTTTATCCGGGAGCCAGCCTGCGGCAAAGCGATCCACACAGATGCTCTGGGGGGCTTAAAACAGACCCTCTTTTCTGAGGTCTGGCATTTTAGATATTTAGTATCTTCTATTTTCTTTTTAAAGTAAGCTCCACACCCAGGGCGGAGCCCAGCGTGGGGCTTGAACTCCCAATCCTGAGATCAAGACCTGAGCTGAGATCAAGAGTCGGAGCCCTGGACAGACGGAGCCCCCCAACGCGTCCCTATTTAGTATCTTTGTTGTCACACGAGACCAGTCCTTTGGTGAAGTCCCTCGCCTTCTTGACAAGGTTCCCAGCAAAGGCCTCCCAGCCTAGAGTTTCCATAAACTCCCATCTTGTGGCTGTTTCTCAGGGAGCCCACCCTGAGGGGGTTGAACAGCCAAGGGAGCAAAGCCCCGCATGTGGGGGGGCTTCAACAGACCCCCGTCTCCCCACGGTGCTGGGGCCTGCGAGCTGGAGAGCGAGGCGTCAGTGGCTTCTCGTGGAGCTGGTGTCTCCTCTCCAGGGATGCCCATCAGATTGGGCAAGGGCCCGCCCTCCTGGCCTCATTTCCACTCAGTCACCCCTTTAAAGACCCTCTGTCCCAGCACCCTCGCACTCTGAGGTACTGGGGCACTGCGCCTCACCAGACGGATCCTGGCGGGGCGGGGGGGACACAGTGCAGCCCACAGAGCTGCCGCAGGGCTCACGGTTTTTCTTTTCCACAGACCAGCCTGTATCGCGTGCATGTGAAACTCAAGCGCTGTTTATGAAACTGTTGTCTGACTAGAAATGATACCTGCTGTGTTAGGATTTACGGAACCTTCCAGAGCTGCCCTGGGGAGCAGCTCCAGGTGGAAGAGAGGGACGGTCCAGCCCAGACACCCAGGGAAGCTGACTTCACAAACAAGATTCGTCCCACCACTCGGCGGTCACTTTCCTGGATGGCTGTGTGCACGGCGCTGACGGTCCCACCGAAAGCTGGTCAGGTTTTCACCTGCCCAGATCACATCCCTGCTTCCCCACACAAGTCTCTGCAGGCACGGTCCCCAGGCCACCAGCACCTGGGGCATCTACAGCCGCCTTCCGAGTGCAGGGGTCTGTATCCCACCGGACCCTGAGAATCCAGCCCCGGCCGGGAACCTGGGTTTTAGCAAGTGCCCAGGAGGTCCCCCGAGTCCGAGGGCTGTGCGCACCCACAATTCACCCACGAGAAAGGTCAGGCTTGCAAAACCGCACACACCTTTATTTCACACCCACTGCAACCCGGTCTCGGCGGACAAGTGCCCTGAGTCACAGTCATGATCGAGATCCTCTTCTATCCACTTGGTAGGTCACTGAAAACCCAGCATGTTTCAATAAAAATCACATAAAAGATCCCTAGAGAAACCGATCTAGCGATTTTCCCCCAAACAACAGATTTCCTCTTCATCAGTAAACTCGGCAGCTGACAGGGGAACACAATGCGGACGTGACCGTGAGCTCTGTCAGCACGCGGGACTGTGCACACGTGCACTTTCAAGTCTGAAGAGTCACTACGAATGTCCGAGAGCCCCATCTGACAGTCACCCGCCACCAAGAACTCGAAGACGAAAAGCAAGGGCACTAAGGAAATGGCACCCTTTTTGGAATTCAGCCCTACACCCTGGACGACAAGGGTCCAGGGCACCAGAGAGACAGCGACGCTGATCCGAGGGCCCGGCTGCCGTGGGGAAGCGAACCTGCCCGGCCTCCCCCGCTTCCCGGGGTCCATTTCTCCGGCTTCGCGCCGACCCGGTCCCCAGCGCTCAAGTGCCCGCGTGGCAGGAATTGTCACAGTTCCAAGAACTCTCCTGGCTGAACCCAAAGTGCCATGCCCCGTCCCAAAGACAGGTGTTCTTGCGGTGCGAAGGCCATTCTGTGGGTTGCAAATATGAGTGCGTGTGCACACCCACGTGGCTCCCGGGGGAGACAAAGCTCTTCTCCTCTTTCGCAAGAGAACACGCGGCCGGCCGCGGCCCGGGCTACCTCCTCTTCCTGTGTTCCCTCATGTGCGCGGCGATGGATCCGGCAATTTCCGCATTCTTCTTGTTCTGGCCGAAATAATCTAGAAACTGACCATCTGGTCCAATCAAGTACATGATTATTGTATGATCCACCTGCAGAGAAGGGGGGAGAGAGCGGACAAAAACATTACCAAAATGCGCTTATTTTACTGAGCGCTGAAGAGAATGTCACGCTCGTGCTTCAACAGCCTATCCGTCGTCTGCAGAATGGCTCGAAGCCTGACTGTAATAAACTCGCGGTGACAAATAACTAAAACCTTCCGGGTTCCAGAACTCCGCACTGACTACTGCTGTAAACGGCAGGGAGGGTTTGGAATTCTGGTTCCATCCGTACCCTGCGCCCCCACACAATCTCTGAGAATCTCCTTCCAAGAACCGGCTGGGGCTTTCGGAAGAACGGGTTAGCGCCCTGCGCCTCAGTGCTGCCTACCACGTTTTAGGAGAAGAATCCAGAACACTCACCCCTACTGTGAGTTTATAATTTATAAATTCCAGCACAATATTTAGTCCTGATATTAGCGATGCAAATGGAAACGTGAAAACAAGGGTTTCCTCCCCTAGGAAATTTGTCTATACTACGCGGAATGATCCTATCAGAAGCAGATGACCTGGAAACTTCTCAGGAGGCGTAAGTGCTACGTCTCTGAGGGCTCATCTTCAATTTATTATCTCTTTTTCAGGCAAAGCTCTGAAAACATTCCCAGCTCTAGGTCAGGCTTAGACTAGTCCTCAATGTTTTTATTTATAGGCTTCCACCAAATCCAAGTTTAAATGAGCAGAAGACATGGCGCCTGGCGTCCTTGGAATTCACTGCAGGCTTGACTTGCTATTTGGCAAGACAAAAAGGAAGACAGAAATGTGATCACACATACCACACTGGGGCCACCCCCCGAATGCACCCGCCGCGCAACACGGGTCTGTGAGCTTATTACTTCTTTATATACACACATTCGTAAAGACAGAGCGAATGGAAAGAGCCACCTGCCTGCGCACATAAGGAAGGAATGTAGGCCAAGGGCTCAAACGGCTGGTGATTCCACGCGTCTCGGAATAACCCGCTGCAGGAGCAGGACAGGGAGCTGCGCCTCTCTGCACGTCGGCCAGAGGGATGGCGGAGGCTCTGCTGGGCAAGCGTGACTCTGTGGCCTACATCCTTCTCCCGACTTCTTCCTTTTCCCCACTCTGTGCTCCCTCTCCCTTAGAAGACTAGAACTCCAGTGGATTTCCTTGACGAGTGTTCTTAATGTGTTACTTTCTAATACACAATGGAAATATTGTTCCATCCGCATCTGCCAAACTTGTCCGTGGTCACGTCTCGACATTCAGTGGCTCGTGGGCACAGCGAATCGCCGTGTGTCTCTAACACAGAGGGCTTTAAGGTGGGAGTAGCTCCTAGGAGAGAAGGAAGCTACGCTGATGGACATGCTCGTTCTCACGCCGCCCTTGTCCTGGGAGTCTGGTACCCTACTCCTCTATGGACAACCCAAAGGGCTCAAGAGAAAACCAAGTTGTTAGCGCCTGAGCTAAGCTTAGGACCCGGGTCTGTCTGCTTTCACAGTCCACCCTCCTACCAACCAGCTCATGCTGGCGTCCTACTGAGGACCAGCAATGCGAATTTTCTAATGGGTGAGTTTTCTGGACACATGTATACGTTCCCTATGTTTTGAAAGGGTAACGTGCACACATAAAAATGAGCACAACAGGGAACTCACGCACTGGAGATCTGCTACTCGTTCCAGATGCCCAGAGGCCCTCCGTTGTGCCCAGAGGGAACCACTGCCACCAGGTCCTTCTGGATGCTTCCAGAGAAACTGCCCGCGCCTGCCTACTTCTTTCACCACCAGCACCGTCTGTGCAGAAGTACCGGCACCGGGCAACTGCTTCCTCATTCTACAAGGGACCGCACACTGTTCTCGGAGTGTGTGCGCGGTGGCTTCCGGTTTTCAGTCTTCTCCAAGAACAGTACTGTAGGGTACAGGTGTAGACAAATCCCCCAGAGTAGTATCTCTAAAGTAAAAGGTATCCCGCCTCCCACGTGACGGACTGCCGCCCGAAGAGGGTGTATCGCTTAAATTCCTACCATCCATGCAGGGTCCTGCCGGCTCTTCCAAAGTCACTCCGACGGTGTTTTCCCTTTTCCCAAACTAGATTTCAACAATACTTCAAACGTCTGACCTCTGCTGATCTAACAGGTAGCAAGTGGCATTACATTGTAGTTTCCAGTCTTTCATTCTGAGTGGAACGGAACATCTTTTCTGGGGTTCAAAAGCCAGTTGTAGTGTTTTACTTTTTCTTTCTTTCTCTGTCTCTTTTTTTATTTTTTACAGAGAGAGGACAGGGGAGGTGAGGGGCAGAGGGAGAAACAGAGTCAAGCAGATTCCCCACTGTGCGGGAGCCTGAAACAAAGCTCGATCTCACGACCCTGAGATGATGACCTGAGCCAAAATCAAGAGTTGGATGCCTAACGGACTGAGCCACCCAGGCGCCCCAAGTTGTAGTGTTTTTCGGAAACACTTGGTACGTAACGCAGACGGAGGGAACATCATATATATAACATGGTGACGTACACGCTCAGCCTCCGACAGCATGCTCTGTGTCTGGTGTGCCCACCTGACATGTCCTATCTGCCCGAAGACTCCACAGGCCAGAAAGCTTCCCTTCTGCAGCTCCTGAGATTAAGAAAACCTCACTCGGTTACATCCCAGCTCTTAAGACACCCCTTCACTCCCCGCAGGCCCTTCCTTAGGTCTTGACAGAAGCTTCCCATACCGCTTTATGGAGGAAGATCTGTGACCTCAAGGCACAGAAGGTGCAGCAGTGAGAAACCCAACACGCCGGAGAGCGCCTCCCCCTACTGGTTGGCTTAGCGAGTGTATAGCAACGACCTCACTGGTTCTTGCTGCTGTTACGGTAATTCCACCGCAGTTAGTAGCACGGGGTTCCATTAGCTTTAGGCGTCTAACTCACTGCCTCTGAGCAAAAGGTCAAATTCTTAGGGCAGTGACTAGCAGGTCTCACACAGGGTCCAGCATGTATTTCAGGGGCTTCAGCAACTCTCTATAAGACTCAAGTGTCTACAGGGGCACCCAGGGGCTCAGCCCGTTAGGTGTCTGCCTTCAGCTTTGGTCACGATCTCCCGGGTCCTGGGATCCAGCCCCGCATCGGGCTTCCTTGCTTCCCTCTCTCTTTCTCTGCCTCTCCCCAGTGCTCACACTCTCTCAAATAAATAAAAATCTTAAAAAAAAAAAAAAAGATGTAAATATCCGCATTCTAATCTTTAAAATGCAAAAAGTGACCACTGCCATTCTGGATTCTGCGCGGCACCACCTTCTGACTGAGTACAAGCCTCAGCGCCCAAAGGCACGTTTAGGACCCGCAGGGCACTAGCCGTCGCTGCTGGTTCCGGGCAGTTGCCATGAAAACGACGTGTTCCTGCTGAGCCAAGACCAACCAGTCAACGCGGACCACACAACCCGACGTCCCCAGGTGTTTTACAGGACACAGGGAGAGCAGCTTGGGACAGCTGAGCATCCGTCTGAGAGCGGGCCGACCCAAACCACGGCGTGTAGACAGACTCATGACTAGTCGCTTTGCCCAACCAACGTGACAGAGAAGCCAGAGCGTGAGGGGAAAAACGGAACCACTCCTACAAGGTCAACTATTCACGGACAGGAAGAAATGTCCAGTTTGAGAAGAAACCTGGGTGGGCGGGGCCGTGCCCACAAGCAGCAACAAGGAACGCGCCATCCTCCCCTGGCCAGTGGGGCGGCGCTGCTGAACACTGGCTCTGTCTGTCCTTCCTCGGCAGAAGGCAAATATAAACACAGAACGGTGTGAGGCATACCCATCCTAGAAAAGCACACCTTACAGGAAGTCTACCTTTTCACAGCTTTCAATCTTTTCTCCTGCTTTTCAGAACTCCGAGGCATTCCAAAAATGCAGTTCCCCGGGCCCTCACACTGCTGCTTACGCCTCTTCCCTGGGGACACAGGGACCTACACCATGTTTTGTTTTGTTTTTTTCTTAACATATAATGCATTATTAGCCCCAGTGGTACAGGTCTGTGAATCGCCAGGTTTACACACTTCACAGCACTCACCATAGCACATACCCTCCCCAATATCCATCACCCAACCACCCTCTCCCTACCGCCCTCCCCCACCCCGGCAACCCTCAGTTTGTTTTGTGAGATTGAGAGTCTCTTATGGTTTGTCTCCCTCCCGATCCCATCTTGTTTCATTTATTCTTTTCCTACCCCCCAAGCCCCCCACGTTGCATCTCCACTTCCTCCTATCAGGGAGATCATATGATAGTTGTCTTTCTCTGATTGACTTATTTCGCTCAGCATAATATTCTCTAGTCATCCACGTCGTCGCAAATGGCAAGATTTCATTTCTTTTGCTGGCTGCACAGTATTCCATTGTATATATATACGTACCACATCTTCTTTATCCATTCATCTGTTGATGGACATGTAGGTTCTTTCCATAGTTTGGCTATTGTGGATGTTGCTGCTATAAACATTCGGGTGCACGTGCCCCTTCGGATCACTACGTTTGTATCTTTAGGGTAAATACCCAGTAGTGCGATTGCTGGGTCATAGGGTAGCTCTATTTTCAACTTTTTGAGGAATTGCATACTGTGTTCCAGAGTGGCTGCACCAGCTTGCATTCCCACCAGCAGTGTAGGAGGGTTCCCCTTTCTCCGCACCCTCGCCAGCATCTGTCATTTCCTGACTTGTTAATTTTAGTCATTCTGACTGGCCTACACTATGTTTTGAACTCAAAGAACCACTGTCCCCAAACGATGGCTTCTTTATTTCCAACGTGGTATCCAAGCAGCAGGTTCTACTGAATCTAAAATATGACTTTCTGTGTACTTTCCCGTAATTTTATGGGCCACTAAGAAGGGTAATGGGCAGTGAAGTTATGTGAACAGTGACTCTACATTAAACAAGCAGTCTTAAAAAGGCGATACTTCTATTGTCCTTTCAAATATCCCTGATTCCTGAGGAATTCGTGCGGATCTCAGCCTCTGTTTCATTTCTGAAGCCAGTCACTCGAGCTGGACGACCGTGTGGGGCCTGAGAGCCGGCTGTGGGCGACCCGAGCATTTACTTACTATGTAGTCCTCGTCCTCGTCCTTGGGGCCAGGGCTGTAATACACCCGGTACGCTCGGGCCACTTGATCAATCTCTTCTTTGCTGCCAGTCAGGCCAACCAGTTTGGGAGAAAATTCTGGGGGAAAAAAAAAATGAGAAACACAGTGAGAGATGAGAAAACCCGGCTCCCCACCTCGACTTTAAAAACCACTCTCAGTTCTAAAGCCACTTTCTTCTGTGGGTCCCTGACCACCTGCCCTCGCCAGTCACAGGAAAACAACAGATGCAAATTCTCCTCTGTGATAAAGATGTCACGTCTCCAAGACGGGCCACCCTCTGGGCCATCAAGTGCACCCCAGCAGATTTAAAAGAACAGAAACCATATGACATGTGCTCGCAGACCCCAGTGGAGTCAGAGAAGTTAGTAACAGAAAAGTAAGTGGAAAATCCCAAACCACACGGAGATGAAATGCTCTTCTGAATAATAATACAGATCAGAGAAGAGATCTCAAGAGAAAGTGGAAAGTATTTTGAACATATGAAAATGAAAACCCGCGAGCAGAAATCAATGAAAACACAACATCAAAATTTGTGGGACAGAGTCAGAGCAGGGCTCCGAGGGACATTTGTGGCACTGAACTGGTACGTTGGAGAAGATCAGAGACCTAAAACCAGGGCTCTAAATATCCCCCACAGGAAGCTAGAAAAAGAAGAGCAAATTAGATCCGAAGCGAACAGAAGAAAAGGATGAGCGCAGAAATCAATGAAACTGACAAGAGGAAATCAGCAGAGATAAAGCAATGAAACCCAAAGCTGGTTTTTTGTAACATGTAAGTTAGATCCTTTCAAAACGATCTTGTAAAGACCGGGAGGGAACGGATTTTAATTATTTAAATCACATTTTTTATGAACTTGGTTGTTTTTAAATACTTAGATATACTTCCGAGACATGCGACATTTACAGATATTGTCAAGAATCAGGCAGGACAGGTTTTCATCGTATCCTGAAAAAAAAGGTTTGCTCCATGACTCAGTCATCCCACGCCAATGGCTGTATCTCATTTTCCAGCAAATAATCTCACGGCATGTGCCTGCTGTTCGGTTTTTGGGATTCAGGGAAGTGAGCTGGCCGAAGTCACTTAAACACTTGGGTTCAACGGACTACAGAGATGATAGTCCAACACCTAACAGTAGGACCTTCCTCCAGAAGTAGAGGAAAAAAGCCTACTGTCATTTCTTAATTCATCCTGATTTGAAAAACTGCTCAGATACTGAAAAAGCAAGATGGCTTGTTTTTCCTTCCCATTCTGAGTAGAGAGAAAAGTGAGTGACGTCTAAATTAGTTGTACGTCCAGACATTTTTAAGGAAAAATTGTTGAAATTGCAGTAATTTTCTACATTTCCCCCTGGTTCCAACATACCTAGTAAAGAATTTTTTTTTTTAAGATTTTATTTATTTATTTGACAGATAGATCACAAGCAGGCAGAGAGGCAGACAGAGAGAGAGGGAGAAGCAGGCTCCCCGCTGAGCAGAGAGCCCAATGCGGGACTCGATCCCAGGACCCTGAGATCATGACCTGAGCTGAAGGCAGAGGCTTAACCAACTGAGCCACCCAGGCGCCCCTACCTAGTAAAGAATTTTGAAAGAATGGAGCTTTCAAAAACTCTAAGAGCTTAAAGAGGCGTATGTACGCGCCGGTGAAGAAGATTACTGTAAGGTTTTTGCAATTCTGTTACAAGAACTCAGCTCTCTCCTCATCTGGGGATATTTAGGATTCGGGTAACCTGTAGTAACAAACCACTGCCACCATAACACACTTACAGTAGAGATCGTCTGTCACCCATGAGCCAAACCTGCTTCTTACTTATTTAGGAAATAACTATTGTCCTTGTTCACATTCCTGCTAAGCCTGCACACTGTGAATATGTATTTGCCTTAAATATCTAATAGAAACTCCAAAACTTCAAGGAAAAATAAAACTTTCTAACTTCTGGTTGGGCAAAGATTTCTTGCAAATGAAACCAGAAAAATTACATACAAAACCACATACTAATAGACTGGACTGAAAACCACTCTTTGAAGCACATTAAGAGACTGAGATGACAAGCCACAGGCTGGGAGAAAATGTCTGCGAATCACATACCTGGTAAAAGACCCGTATCGGGAACACGCGTGATAAATGCAAGTAAAACGAACAGCCCCACAAAAACGAGTGAAAGCTGTGAAAAGACGCTTCCCCCAAAACAACATACAGATCGTAAAATAAGGACGTGAAAAGATGCTTAGCATTTTTTTTTCTAAAGATTTATTTATTCGAGAGAGAATGAGTGAGTCGGGGGAGGGGCAGAGGCAGAGGGAGAGAGAATCCCAAGCAGACTCCCTGCTGAGCGTAGAGCCTGACACGGGGCTCGATCTCATGACCCCAAGATCAGGCCTAGAATCAGATACTCTAACCAACTGTGCAGCCGTGCCACCCTGGCGCCCCAGGCACTCACTGGCAAGGGTCATTAGGGCAAAGCCTATCAAATCCTCGATGAGCGACCACCGAACTCCTAGTGTAATGGCTAAAATTAAAGGCCGACCACATCAGGTGTGGGTGAGTGGGCAGGAGCTGGAGCTCTCACACACGGCTGGCGGGAGTGTGAAAATGTACAACCACTCTGGAACACTGTTCATCAGTTTCTAAAAAAGATCAACGTGCACCCCAGCATACGCTCCCACAACCTACTCGGATGCATTCACTCCAGAGAAACGGAAAGTCCGTCTCCGTACAAAGACTTGGACTTGACTGCTCTGCAGCTGCCTCGAACTAGAAGTAACCCCCGTCCATCAACAGAACAAGGCTTGGCAATAGAAGGGTGAACACGGACACAGGCGAAAACGTGGATGAGTCTCAAAAGCCTCTTTATGGGGAAAGAAGCCATTTAAAAAAAAAAAAAAAGAGTACAAAGTGTACAATTCTTTCACATAAACTTCTAGAAAATGCAAAGTAACCTACGTTGACAGACAGCAGATCAGTGGGTGCCGGAGACAGGAGTGGGGGCAAAGGGGAGGGAGGAGCAGGGGTGCAAGGAAACCGCCGGGGCGGACGGGAACGTCCAGTTTTCCACTGTAGTGACGGTCTCATAAGCGCAACACAGGATGAACGCTAACAGACCGCACACTTCATACATGTACGTGTTAGCATGTATTTGTTACAGCTCAGTAAGTATGTTACATGACAGAAGACACAGCAGGTCCTCCATGAAACACACTAAAATAACTTCACAGCTTTAGACGGTACGTGTGATAATGCATCATATGTAACATTAAATGTAAAACTATTCATTGGTCCTTTTGACCAGTAGCTAAACCCATTTCACCATAATTAAAATTCCAATTCCTGGGCACCTGGGTGGCTCAGGTGGTTAAGCAATTGCTTTTGGCTCAGGTCATGATCCCGGAGTTCCAGGATGGAGTTCCAGGATCGAGTCCCGCATCGGGCTCCCAGCTCCACGGGGAGTCTGCTTCTCCCTCTGACCTTCTCCTCGCTCATGCTCTCACTGTTTCTCTCTCACATAAATAAAATAACATAACATAAAATAAAATTCCAATTCCTGATTTTTTAGCACCCATGCTGTCACTCCTATCACAAGAGAGATTTACTGTCATTTTTCAGCTAAAGAAATTTGAATCCCGAGAACTTATGCAATTTGCCCAAGCTCATAAGAACCTAGGTATTCATCCTTAATTCTGTCTTAACTTACTCTGTAAAAGTGCCTTCTCATAGGTTTTAACCTGCACGTGGAGATGTTTCAACTTTTCCATGCAAAGTTACACGTGTCTCTGTCATAATAAACACTCTGGATTTACAAAATACGTATTAGGAAGTCAAACTGTGTATAGTCTCTAATCTCCCAATCTGCATGCTCCCAGGACATATGTCTGTCCTAATTTTATGGAGAGTGAGATGCAGAGCTAGAACTAGAAGCAATGTGTCCTCATTCCCTACTCAACACTGTCAGCTTTGTTGATATGTGAAGGCCAAGTTCAGTCCTTCCTGGGACGAAATAAAAAGAGCTGTGCATTAGGAATTGAGAAACTTGTTTATTTGCTTATCAGTCAAAATCACAACGGAGCCGCATCTTTTCATCTGAATCTGTTATTTGCCCTCCCTATTTCATGAGGCATGTAAGGTCAAATAAGGTGATCTTTCAGAAATTCTAAGAGCTTAAACAGATGTAAAGTCTTATTATTCTTTTCATATTTTTATTTATTTGAGAGAGAGGGTAAGGACGTGCATGAGTCAGGTGGGGAAGCAGAGGGAGACTCTCCAACAGATTCCCCACTGAGCAGAGAGCCTGATGCTCAATCCCATGACCTTGAGATCATGACCTGAGCTGAAGTCAAGGGTCAGATGTTTAACTCACTGACCTACGCAGGCGCCCCGAGATGTAAATATTATTAACAAGACATACCTTTCACATAATTTGCGATGGCTTCTTTTGTGTCCCTTTCTGGGTCAATAGTGATGAAAAGCGGAGTCAAGTTTGGCAGAGTTGGAATATTATCTGAAAGAAAGTTCTGGTCGGTCAGTATTTACACTCTGGCGGAAAAGAGGACAGCAGTATGAACAGTGGAGAGCAGTCAGTGCTACAGCAAGGCGTTCAGGAAACAGATGGACACCGGACCTTCCAGTGGAGAGGCCGGGGCAGGGGATGGGATGGCCTGCGGGAGGAGCAGATGTCCACGGAACCAGGTCATTGTCCCACCGAAAGCCTGCACCAGTGCGTGCACCTTACCCAGATCACATCGTGTGACTATCTCGTGTCCTGATCCAATCTGATGTTTGCAGTCTGCTCCCCACACCGTATCTCAACGGCAAAGTAGCCATTAATGAGGCCCAAATCCCCTAAAACAATCTATTTTAAGAAGGACGTAGCCTGCGTCCTCATTGGTAGTAACTACCGCTGACTGCACATGACAGACCATTCCGGTGATTTCCGGGTCTGTGTGTCATGGGACTAAGGCAGGGTCAGTGGCGGGCGTCCATAATCAAGGAAGGGACACAACGCAGAGCCATGTGAAATGAGACCTCCCCGGCATCTTTACATGATCTGACGTTCAGCGTCAGAACAAGCTCCCTCTGGTAGAGAATATGGCCACAGGAATCAAAGCAGCGAACAACGCGACGCGGAGGTTTTATGTTCTTGCAAGGAGCCCGGATGATCACGACACCCGACCCCACAGTAATGTAAGAACATGAAAAGCGTGGTAACATTAAGCAAACGTACTTTTTATAGTCGGCGACGGCTTACCTATCTCATCCACGACTTGAATCATTTTTTCTAGTTCTTCGGGGCAGACATCAGGGCAATGAGTGAAACCAAAATAAATCAATACCCACTGACCCACGTAGTCTTTGTCGGTTTTGGGCTCTCCAGTATGCGTCGTGAGGGAAAACGGGCCCCCGAGCAGAGGCTTTCCCAGGCTTCGCTGCCGTTCCTTCTCCAGCTCTGGAAGAGATACAGACATGCAGGTTACAAAACTCAGTCTAACCACAGGCACCAAAACTCAGTCTAACCACAGGCACTGAAATGCCTGAGGTACGGTCAGTTCTATACTTGTGACTGTGGGGGCACAGACTGTTTCCAAGCAGCTTAAAAAGTCTCTTTAAAAAATAAGATCCAGCGGGAGCCTGCTTCCCCCTCTCTCTCTGCCTGCCTCTCTGCCTACTTGTGATCTCTCTCTCTCTGTCAAATACATAAAATCTTAAAAAAAAAAAAAAATCCAGCAATGAACAAAATCAAAACAAATGCTATGGTGTGTAGTAAGGGCGGTAAGAAAACCAAGTGGTAAAGATATTGCTTCCTCTTCTGGAACAATTCAGTCCAGTTGTTAGGACTGGGCGGGGTGAGAGCTGCCATGGCCCAGAGCGAACGGACTGTCTGAGCCCAAGTGTGGCAGGCTGGGTGGCCTGGCCTCTGCAGTGTTAGCCTGAGTGTCCTGAGGAGGGCATCTGAGTGGGGTGGGGACAGCAGCAATGGGACCTGAGTTACACACAAGGGATGAATCATAAATAAGCATATTAAAGGTAAGAGTCACACATGGCTGAAGAGGTAGAAAGATGGACAGAGACAATCAGAACGTGCCCCATAGCATGCAGCAGAGACTGCGGGTGCCGGTGTGAACTCAGGGCTGAGACACACACAGACGGAGAAGGAAACAGACATGTAAGTACATACGTCTAGTTTCTAGCTCGGTCCCCTGAGAGGACCCTGGAGCAGACACAGCCCAGCAGCGATGAGCCCGTCCTGACTTCTACCATCCTCCACCAAAAGGAAACAGGGCTTTGTGGAGAAATGGCTGGTATCGCACCACAGCAGAGGAAGAACAAAATGAGCCAGACTTTAGGAATAACTCAGAGAACGTTGGAGGCAGGTAAAAAGGGACACGAAATTGCTCAGACTCCCAAGGACCAATATGGGACAATCTGAGCATCAAAATAAAGAGAATACGGATTACAATTCTCGGGATAAGAAGGAAAGCAGGCGTTGGGCACACGTACAGAGTTTGGTGCGGAGTACAGTATTTACGTGTGTAAACACACACCACAAAATCCATGTTAACTGGATTTTCGGTAGAGAAGCCTGACAGACACACGATCAACCTGAGCAGTATCAGTAATGGGACAGAATGAAATTGCATGGCGCCGGACTAGAAGCAGTGGGAACACAGCATCGCTTTGGGGACATTCCTGCCGAAAAGATACGACCCAATCTGAGGAAATCAGAGAAACCCAAACTAGGGGACATTTTACAAAATAACACAGTTCTCAAGGTCATAGAAGTCACATGAAGACTGAGACTGTGACACGTGGAAGGGGACTGCAGAGACATGCAGGAGCAGGAATGGTTCTGACCCCACCCTTGTGCGACACAGAACATCAGGGAGCAGCACTTGAATGAGGTCTGAAGGCTGAACGGCAGTTAACACGTTGATGTTAATTTTCTGATCAGATGGCGGCATTATGACTATGTCGGGAGAATGCGCTCGTTTGTAAAAAGTACACAATGAGGTATTTGATGAGGCATCACGTCGGCAAATACTCTCAGATAATTTAGAAATACTTCCAATAGTTTTTTTGTTTTTTTTCTTTTTAATAAAACAACTACTGTTGGAGGTGAAATTCCAAACTAAAGCCAAAGGCTTGCATATCCTAGAACTGTCTCTGCCACTACTTCCCCAGCTTCTCAGATCTGTTTCTTTGTGAAACTAAAGGAACTTAACTTCTCATTAGACCATGATGATTACATACACATATGATACAAATGAAACACGTCTCCATACCTATACGGATCTTATATTGCTAAGATGTAAAGCCTATGAATCCTTACAGATTTAAGCACATTCTTTGTATCACGGCATCAAAAGAGACTCTAAAGAACCAAAACAGATTTAAGTAATATTTTAAAGGTTTACTGGAAACTTTTAACCCAAAACTTAAAAGCCTGGAACATGGGGCACCTGGGTGGCTCAACGGGTTAAAACCTCTGCCTTCGGCTCAGGTCATGATCTCAGGGTTCTGGGATTGAGTCCTGCATCGGGCTCTCTGCTCAGCAGGGAGCCTGCTTCCTCCCTCTCTCTCTGCCTACTTGTGATCTCTGTCAAATAAATAAATAAAATCTTAAAAAAAAAAAAAAAAGCCTGGAACATTCACTAAAATATAAAGTTCTTGCAAAAAATTTCTAAGCATTTCCTGTGCTAATCCAGACCCAATCCTGGCACCCACTGACCAGGTTCTCCCAATCTCTGTCCATCATCTGTGGTCAGCCTCTGTCCGGCCTCTCCCTCTGCTGATACTCAAAGTGGTTAGGGTTTGGCCCTTCTTTGGCCCTCAGAGTGCCCTGGCCTTCCCCCTGGCCTAACCTCAGCTAGTGATATACTTTACTTCCGTGTCTGCTTCCCTGTCCTATGCACCTCAATGGCTGGACTGAATCGCAGTCATCTCTGTACCCTCTGGGCTTCATACCACCCTCCTCTAATTCAGTCCACATTAAGTCTTTTTAGATTGTTAGACACTGGTACCTCGGACTGGATCCTGGACCAGATAAAAGACAATGAAAAAACTGGTGAATTCCAATTCAAGTGAATAGTACGGCACCAACTTTAACTTCTTAGTTCTGATAAATGAGCCACGGTTATATAATTTGTTAACACAGCGGAAACCAGGTGAAAGGTACAGAGATAGGAACTCTCTATGCCAACTTTGTAACTATTCTGTTCATCTAAAATTATTTCAAGATAAGCAGTTTAAAAACAGAAGAAAAGATGTTAGAAAAGGATTCCATTTTGAGCTGCCCAGAGGAGATCTACTTACTCTGTGTCTTTTCTTTCTTGAAGTACTTCATTCCAGCCAATAAAGCTCCACCGACTGCAAATGTGAATGCCAAAGACTTCCAGGAAACAGGCTACTTGGACAGAGATTTCAGATAAAAATACCAGTAAGATGCAAACATTTAACCATACTAAATTTACTATCGTGGCCTTTAATGTATATAAATACAGGTCTTTTTTTTTTTTTTAAAGATTTTATTTATTTATTTGACAGACAGAGATCACAAGTAAGCAGAGAGACAGGCAGAGAGAGAGGGAGGAAGCAGGCTCCCTGCTGAGCAGAAAGCCCGATGCGGGGCTCGATCCCAGGACTCTGGGATCATGACCTGAGCCGAAGGCAGAGGCTTAACCCACTGAGCCACCCAGGCGCCCCATAAATACAGGTCTTGATCCCGTTAAATATGTAGAACATTCCTGTGACTCTGGGGTGAGAAAGTACTGACAGTGGGTGGTTACATCTGGGCTGTGATGACAATGACAGAGGCATTCATTTCCAAAGGGAAGTGGTTAAGTGCAGGACGCCTGAGTAGCTCAGTTGCTTAAGCGTCTGCCTTCGGCTCAAGTCATGATCCTGGGGTCCTGCGATTGACCCCACATTGGGCTCCCTGCTCAGCAGGGAGCCTGGTTCTCCCTCTGCCTGCTGCTCCCCCTGCTTGTGCTCTCTCCCTCTGACAAATAAACAAAATCTTAAAAAAAAAAAAAAAAGTCATTAAGTGCATTTCATGTGAAAGACGACTCAAAGCTCAAGTCCCATGACTGTTACTAAGGGTCACCCTGACACCAAATGCTGATTTCAAAACCGGTTAATGATGTGATTGTGCTGATACTGGGAACATAAATAAACCAAAAGAAATTCGGGAGGTTGACCTAACTCTGGCTTCCAGAAGTAACAAAGCGAAAGCAGAAATGAGCTTCTTGCAAATTATTTCTTTGCGCTCTTTTTCAAGTCCCAAGGTAAGATGTTGAGTACCTCGGCCTCATTCATTATCCTTCCTCCCCCAGCTTCTAGACCCCATTTCTCTTACCCAACACTAGTGGGTAGTGGCTCTCAGGTTCTCCCAGGGTCAGAACTAGAACCTAAGAGAAACCAAGGAAAAAGGCATACCCTGCGCGCAACTACGACCCCCATTTTGCTCAATTTCAACACATACGCCAAACCTCTAAAGGGGGTTCAAGTGACAGAAGCAAACATGCTCTGGGTCCTCAAACCTGGTCAACGTAAGGCTGAAACCCCCCGCCCCCAGGAAAACCCGAGCCCTATTTCGGGGTTATTTTGGGAGGAGGGGGCGCAAAAATAAAACCAAGCCCGAAAATCCAGCCGCGTGGGGAAGCCGTCGGTTCTCACGTTCTCCCTTTCGGGCTGGACTTTGGGGCGAAGCAAGGGAAAGGCGGGAGGGGAGTCTGTGACCCGGGTAAGGCTGAGCCGGAGGCCACTTCCGAGGTCACCACTAAGCGGGGCGGCGAGGCCGCGGGGCTGTGTGCAGGCGCGACGAGCAAAGGAAGGGCTGCGGGTGCGCACTCACCCCGGGCTTGGAGGGGCGCGTGGGGTCTCTGCGGCCCTTCGGCTCCGGGCCGGACGACCCCGGCGGGGGCGGCACCCCGGTGCTCCAGGACCGGCTTCCCGGGCCGCAGCGAGTGAGCTCCGAGGTCCGCCACGCCTCCTCTCGCCGCGCGCCGAGTTGCCTCAGCCACACTCCGACGGCCCCCTCCGCCGACCCCCAGACCCCGCGCCCGTAGGGCAGGAGCCGCCAAAGCCGGCCCCCCGGAAGCAGCATGCTGGGGCCGGGGACCACCCAGAGCCCCGCCATGCACTCGGGAGAACCGCGCCTGCTGGGCCCGCCCCCCGACTTCCGGCGCCGTTCCCACTTCCTCCGGAAGTCGCCGGGGGCCGCTCTCTGCGCTCCACTCGTTGGTGGCGAGGTCGCCCAGCCGGTAGCCAGGGAGCCCTGGGCTGTGGAGCCGACGCGCGGTAGGTGGTTCCTCGCGGCTGGAGGCGGGCCCAGTCGGGGCTGGGCGGGGGCTTCGCGGCGCCGGCAGGCTGGCGGGCGGCGCGGGCGGGCGCGGGAGGCACGGGCGGGAGAGGCGCCCTCCCCCGTCCCGCTCCCCGTCCCCACCCGCGTCGCCCCGCCGTCCGCCCGGAGCCGCAGGGCGCGAACCCCACTGCCTCCCTCCCGGGGTGCAGGCGGCCCCGTTGCACTTGACGCAGTCTCGGGCCGTTCGGGACTCGCCGGGTTCATTGGAGGGGCTGGGGCGGTGAGCGCCGGGCGCTTCCAGCCGTTCCCGCGTCGCGCTGTCACCTCGCCGGCAGCAGCAGCGCCCACGAACTCGCCGGTCCTGCGCCGTGTCTCCTCCCCAAGTCCGTGGGCTGGGCCCCGCGTCCTGGGACGCTCTCGCTGGCTCCCCTCCGCGCTGCGGTTTCAGATGTGGGGATGAGGTCCTCCCCTGGGACCGCGTCTCTCGCCCGGGGACAGCCCCGTATTCGTGGGCGCGGAGCATCCGCGCGCAGCTCCTTCCAGGCTGGCGAAGAAGCAGCTTGCACGCGCATCGTCTTTGCCTGTGGTTTACTCCCCGTCTCTGCACCCTGAACGTCTCCCCCGCCCACCTCCGCGCTGGACTGGCAAGCAGCAGAAAAAGGGCGGGGGGCGGCGGGGAAGGAGAAGGGCCTAATTCTCTTCCTTAACTTCAGATTCCGCTCCTGCGTGGCTCGGTAGGATCAGGGAGCTTCCCGTGAGCAGAAGCGGCTCGCGCCCCGGTGCTTGTGGGACCGGAGCCCGTTGTGTCTGTGAGTTGGCATAACTGGCCAGGGAAGTGTGCCCCTGCCCAACAGTCGAGCTGGACTCTGCTGATACCCATGTTTCTTCCTTCCCGAGTTGAGCTGGAATTTTCTGGAAGTTCTGCTCCAAGTACATGGTGCACTTCACATCGTTCTCAAACGAATTTTTTTTGTCCTGAGGTTGCCCGTGGGTGAGATTTTTTTTTTTTTTTTTAATGTATCTGTGTATTTCTTTGCCCTGGGAGATTTCCCTCAAATTGCCAGAAAGACGCAAAAATGCCTTACCCGTTCAGGCAAAGAGCATATGCAGTTTTTGTCCACCTTTGTCATTGCTCCGCTGGATGTTAATGATGCCAGTCATGTAAATTAAAACATGGTGTTGTTTTTAGCTGGTCTGTTAAGTTTCATTTGCCAAAGTGATTCTTTTATCAGCTTTATCCTTAATTTGTTTACCAAAGCATTTTTATACAACTTTTTCATGTTAAGTTTATAATATTAGATAAGACACTAGCTTCTAAAACTGTTCCTGACTCAAAGTAGGTGTTTTGTAACTACACATGGGATGAGTTGCTGATAACACTTCTGAGCCTGATTTCTCAGACCCGTGAAATCTAGTGTTAAAAAATACCTAAAACGTTATCTAGTGTAAACCTATCACTATTACTACCACTTTTAGACCACCTGAGTCAGCAGATTTTTTGCCTTCAATTTAGGTACCTTTTTTTGAAAGAGACAGGACATATATAATATCATCTGACGTTTGTTCTATCCATAGTGACAAGGCCGGTCAGATTTTGTGTTTGAGATAACTGAAGGCTGTTTTGATTGGGCAGCTAGGCCGTAACTTTGAGACCTTCCCAGCTCTGTAACTTGTCTGCTCCTGCCTCTGTTCCTTGCCACAAACATTTCCAGCCTCCCCTTGCCTGTCATTGCAATACTCAGCACAATTAAATGCGCAGACTGCTCCCTCTCCCCAGACACCCCTTTTCTTTCCACAGCCACCTGTCCCATGGACTCTGCATAGAAAGACATTGCTGGGGTGCTTGGGTGGCTCAGTGGGTTAAGCCTCTGCCTTCAGCTCAGGTCATGATCTCAGGGTTCTGGGATTGAGTGCCACATCAGGCTCTCTGCTCAGTAGGGAGCCTGCTTCCCCCTCTCACTCTGCCTGCCTCTCTGCCTACTGTGATCTCTCTCTCTCTCTGTGTCAAATAAGTAAATAAAATCTTAAAAAAAAAAAGGAAAGACTTTGCTGACCGGACCTGCCCCCTTCCCTGAGATGCTTCTGGCTTAGGCCTTGAGCAACCCTCTGTTGCAGTAGGTCCTTGACCATCTCTCCTTCCTAACGTCCTAACGTCCTGACGTGACCCCCACCCCTTCGTTTTCCTTTGACAATAATGTAGGATTATCTTCATCTCCTAGTTCATCATAGATGCTTGGGAGGATTTTACAAGGAGCTTCCGCCTTCTGCCATCTTATTACAAAAGTTTTATTAGTATCGTCTTGTAGCAAGTTTTCAGCAAATAAGTACCTTCGGGTGTTTCTTCCTATTGTTAAACATCATTGATGCCTAAGGAGGTTTTCACAAACTGCCAGCTGCTAATCCTGCACCTGACCTTTTATTGGAATTTTTGGAACTCTGTGAATTTTTGTATTAATAGAATTTGTGAAACTCTGGTGAAAGTTTCTATACTCTTCTGTTCTATAAAGTGTTGCAGTAGTTTTGGTTATCTGGAGGTTCACTAGGCAGATATATTTTCAGATAATTAAAAAATATTTAGGGGCGCCTGGGTGGCTTGGTGTGTTAAGCCTCTGCCTTTGGCTCAGGTCATGATCTCAGGGTTCTGGGATAGAGCCCCGCATCAGGCTCTCTGCTGAACAGGGAACCTGCTTCCCCACTCTCTCTGCCTGCTGCTCTGCCTACTTGTGATCTCTCTCTGTGTCAAATAAATAAATAAAAATCTAAAAAAACATATTTAATAGCTAAAAAACATATTTAATAACATTTAAAAACATATTTAATAATAACTTTATGATTTACAAAAGTAGATTATTGTACAGTATAGGCTAGTTGAATCTCACAAGTGCCGATGAGTTGTTTCCCTGTAGGAAAAACTGGGGCTGCAGTTCCCTTCCTGGTCCTCAATCTCAAAGCTTTCTTTCAGCAGCCATCTCACCGCCTCCTAACTACAACTTAGGTAACTTCACATGTAACGGTGCACTCCAAACTTTCTGAACAAAGTTTGCTTAAAATTTGGGATTTTCCTTTCTTTCCAAAGGTCTTAGGTTTTAGGTCTTCCTATTTATTCAGACTTTATCTTCTCTAAAAATACTTTTAAAAAACCTCGTATTATAGACATCTCGAAACCTGCGTAAAAGCAGCGAGAGTGAACCTCATACCCATTCCTGGCTTCATCACTTATCCTCTATTCACCCACTTGTGTGTGTGTGTCTGGTGGAGGATGGAGGGTATTTTGAAAAGTTCATGGCATTGGCATGTTTATTAATTGTGCGTGTCCCCACTGGAGGTGTCTGAGTTTTTTTTTTTAATCTCTCTGTCCACCAGGACCAGTCTTTCTGAGCTCCCTGGCCCCTCCCAGAACCATACAATAAAAGACTTTGAACTAATTGGGAGAATCAAATCCCTGCCCACTTGAGTTTTTTGGACCCACTGAACTCACTTCTGAACTTAACAGTCTTACCTTGCATGTGGCCTTGTTCCTCATCCTTGCTTTCTATCTTTCTCTTAATAGTTGGCAGTATCAGTTTGCACTTCTATATTAAAAAATAATTTCTTTATTTCATAAAACTGTATGTTACCTGTCCTTAGCCTTACTTTCAAAAGCCATATATCTTTGACATTACAGATCTGTTCTCTACCCCAAAACACAGTACTGTATTGAAGTGTATGGCCTTTGCTGCTTCTTGGCATATTGCTTAATTTTCGTTAAAAGGTCGGCAAATCTTCATTTACCCTTGAGTTTCTCTAAATTGAACAGTGTTCCAGTGGAACGTGTATCTGATGAGACTTCTTGCATAACACAACAGGAATCTTAGAGCCAATTCAGTTTGGCTTGACTCAGAGGAGAGTGAGTTTATGTATTGATTGATTTACGATTTTACTTATTTGAGAGAGGGAGAGCGTGTAGGAGCACGAGGTAAGGTGGTCAGGGAGAGAGGGAGAGAGAATCCCAAGCAGACTCTGCTGAGCACTGAGCCCAATGCGAGGCTCCATCTCATGACCCTGAGATGATGAGTCGAATGGAAACCAAGAGTGGGATGCCTAACCGACTGAGCCACCCGGCTCCCCGGATAAGAATTTAATGACCGATAGAACCGAAAGACCGAGAGCAGCTCTAGCAGAGACAGGTGGATGGATCCAGGTGTTCAAGTCATGTTTCCAGGACTTGACTTCCTTGCATCATGCAAACGTGCTTCCTTCCAGGTTGGGTTTCTTCTCAGGTAACCTTCCCCAGCGGCTCTGGCCTTTGTCGTCAGCTTTGCACGAGTTGTTGCAGCAGAAGTCCCTGGGCTGTTGCTCACTGTCTCCAGTGTGGGTCCTAGGCTTACCCCCAACCGACCAGAGAGAAACTGGGTGCTTATGGGCCAGGCTTGGCTCACGTGTGTGCCCTTTCGGCAGCCAGGGGGTGAAGATCACAGCAGGTACTCTGAGATGTGCAGATGCCTGGGGAGGCCAGAGGTGCTGTTACCAGAAGAACAGGGACTGAATACTGGTTAGGCAGGCACAAGTGATAGCTTCTAGAAGATCAAATTCATTGGGACTAAAAGCTCCCCTTAGGAGATCCGCAGTATGGATTATCACTTTAAAGCCATAAGTTTACAGACGAAAGCAAGCCCCTTTGGCAAAGGATAAAAGCCTCCCCAGAAACTGTTTTCTCTTAAGCTTGGTAATAATGTTCCAGTGATACAGGTACCCAGTTATCTTCTGGTTGGACTCTCCTATTAATTGTACATTGAATCACAAACTTTTGAAACCTCGTAAGACTACGGATTTTCATCTAACTTAGATGAGTCTTAGGTTTACTGTATCTTGAGTTCTCCACGTTTCGAATCAGATGATCTCAGCCACCCTGCAGACATATTAGCTGGTGCAATAGCCACTGGGTTTTCAGATGGGGACTGCAGGACGAAACAAGCAAATGGAAAAAAAAAAAAAAAACTGTCAGAACACCAAGCCATTTTTCAGGATTTCCAGCCTTTTTCTAATGCTGCTTTATTCCTGTGCTAGGGCTAGTAATACCCAACCTGGTTACGGAAGAAAGGAAAGTCGCTGAAGCTCATAGTTGGGTGGATCGCTGGTGACAACAGTTTCGGAATGAAAAGAAGCCTCTCGTTCTCAAGGAAGTCATACTGCCATCTGGCCCTCTTGCCGGCTGTGGAGTTGTCACCTCTGCCTAGGACAGTGATGCTGTCGGCAGGCATTCCACGTATCTGTGGATGACTGAAGAGAACTCGGGAGCTGTAGTGGGCTACTGGAGACCAGGAAGTAATTTTAGAAATGCCACATGAAGCTGTTTCAGGAACAGCAAGAGTTTAATATGCTTCCATCCCACAGCACAGTGTAGTACTCTAGACTTTGTAAGAATAGTTGATCATTTAGGATCATGGCCTTTGGTTTTTAGTTTATTTTTAAAGATTTTATTTGAGAGAGAGAGAGAGAACAAGCAGGGGGAGGGGCACAGGGAGAGGAAGAAGCAGAGAAGCAGACTCCCTCCTGAGCAGGGAGCCTGACATGGGACTTGATTCCAGGCCCCTGGGATGATGACCTGAGCGAAAGGCAGACACTTAACCGACTGAGCCACCCAGGCACCCCTGGTTTTTATTTTTAGTCTTTAGGTTCTTAGCTCTTTTGAGGCATTAGAAATGATTATAAATTTAGATTGTAAACAGTCTAGTAAAATAATAGCTTTTCAGGTCCAGATCCCTTGTTCTTGGCTAGTGTGGCACATCACGTGGGAGAAGAAAATATGATGTATTTTCCATTTTGGTTTTGGGGACAGGGTAGTTAATATTCAGGTTTAAAAAAACTGGTTCAGGTGGGAATCGAACAACTGAAGAACCAGGAACTATTTGTCAGAAATGAAGATAGTCACATCAGTATTTTAGTTTTTGTTTGTTTAAAACGATTCCCCTCCTTTCTTCATTTCCTCCCCCTATGATCCCAGATATAAAATATGAGCAAGTTCTTTCAAGTGACCTACCCACCAAAGAAGACAAAAGATCCAGCCTGACATGAAGTAATCTGTAGTGGGAATCTAATGTATGAAGTACAGTGAATGAGTGTAACATAACTTTCTTAAAAAGAATCCTGAAGTTTTGATAGAATTATTTTGGTATTTGTGGAAGAAAGTACTCTATGCGTGTGTGTATGTGTAAAAAACTCGTGCATATTTCTTAAACATTACAAGTTCTACCAGATGTGAATTTGACTTCCCTGCATTTAGAATGCCTGTTCATTAACAGGATAATACCCTCTTGTAAATTGCTTTTCTGAAGAATAGAGGTTACTTCACAGACGAGAAAACTGAACTTTTTCAAAGACTTGGTACTTCAGCTGTAAGGCAATTAGATTTTAAGGCCCGTGTGCTTCTCTCTCTACCACGCTACCTGGTGGATTAACTGTTTATACTTTACCATCCTCTTGAGCCCATTTAGAAAAGTAAGATGTTTATAGTGTAGTTATGTTCTCTATTTTGTTTAGAAACCAGTTTGGAGGTTATGGACGATAAGCCCGAGCCTGGAACCCTGAGTGAGAATTCGGAAGTTCTCTTCTCCTTTGGAGTGATAGCAGATATCCAATACGCTGATTTAGAAGATGGCTATAACTTCCAAGGAAACAGACGGAGATACTACAGACACAGTCTGCTTCACCTACGGGGTGCTATCGAACACTGGAATACGGAGGGCCGCCCGCCCCGCTGCGTGCTTCAGCTGGGAGACATCATTGATGGATATAACGCGCAATACAAAGTGTCTGAAAAGTCGCTCGAACTTGTTATGAACACTTTCCAGATGCTCAAAGTCCCCGTTCATCACACGTGGGGGAACCACGAGTTCTATAACTTCAGCAGAAACTACCTAACAAATTCTAAACTTAACACAAAGTTTCTAGAAGACCGGATTGTGCATGATCCCAAGACTGTGCCTTCGGAGGATTACTATGCTTATCACTTTGTCCCTTTCCCCCAGTTCCGGTTCATTTTACTGGATGCTTACGACCTGAGCGTCTTAGGCGTGGATCAGTCCTCTCCGAAATACCAGCAGTGTCTGAAGATACTGAGGGAACACAATCCAAACTCGGAGTTGAATAGTCCACAAGGTGAATTATTCCTTTGAGCTGAGAGTCTAATACATTGTCTTTCCATTCTTCAGCTACTTTTTATTCAGCAGGAGGATGGATGATTAAGGTAAAAGTATATCATCCCTGTTGTTCAGGGTCAGGATTTCTCACAGGCCTCATGATGTGTGGATTGGCTGCTGTCAGTTCAAGGTTCATTTATTTAATGGGCATCTGAATGCCTCTTCTGGGCAGGCCCTTTTTCAGGGGCTGGCTCTCCGGAGCCAGAGCAATGCTGACAGCGTCACCTTTGTTTTTCTTTTAATGGAAGGAGTGGAGAAAGCAAGAGAAGTAGGCGGGCAGGACAGACCATAAATGAAACCAATAGAATTACATCCACAGCAATCAATGCTACCAAGAAAATGACGTGTGATGTTAAAGTAAAAGACTCAGGGTAGTGTTTTAGCTTAGCCGGTCAGGGGTGGCCTCCCCAGGGAGAAAAGCATTTAAGCAGAAACCTAAATGATTAGGAGGAGTCATCCTTGGGATGTGCGGGGCGGATGGAGTGTTCAGGACAGAGGTGGGGCAGATGGAAATGTGCTGAGCAGAGTGACACGTTAGCATCATGAAAGGGCTCAGGAAAAGGCCAGCGAGGTGCAGGGTGACTTGTGGGGCCCTGTGGACACAGCCAGGAGCCTGCGTTTTGTTCTCAGTGTAACACGGAGCTAGTGGGGTAAGCAGGGGAATGGAATACAGGCCATTTATCTGTCTGTTGCTCTAAATTCTTGTGGTTTCCTATTTTAAGTCAACTGCTGCCACACATTCCTACAAAAAAGTGCAGGTGTGCCCCCGTTAGCCAAGTGTGCATGCCCAAAGGAGGAAAAAGTGGACATCGGGTGGGTCTGACGTACTGCATTCATTTCAGGACTTTCTGAGCCCCAGTTTGTCCAGTTTAATGGAGGATTCAGCCAAGACCAGCTGAACTGGTTGAATGAAGTTCTCACATTCTCTGATACAAACCAGGAAAAGGTGGTGATTGTGAGTAAGTATTTGAATTACTTGATCATGCCAGCCTTTTAGAGAATGGAAAAGTGAGGTCTGAAAGTATACTAATGGTATTTATGTCGTGATGTCCTTCTGCTGTCAAGTGAATGCTTACCTTTCTTTACTGAGAACCTGAGTGTAAGAGTGACATTTACAGCTGAGTCAGGAAAGAACCGTAAAATAGAAAAAAAACATCTTGCCATATATTAGTGCCTGTGCGTTGGCCTTTTAGGTTTCTGAGTAGAATTTCAGCACATGGAATCATTTCATGTAGTACAGTTGACCTTGAAACAGTGGGGGAGGTTAGGGATGCTCCCCCCTGACCCCCACACAGTCAAAAATCCACGTACAACTTTTTACTCTCTAGAAACTTAACTCCAAATGGCCTACTACTGGCTGGAAGCCTTACGGATAACAGTTGATCGATGCATATTTTGATGTTATGTGTATTATATGCTGTCTTCCTACAATAAATAAGCTCGAGCAAAGAAAATGTCTGAAGAAAATCATAAGAGCAAACACATTCACTGTATTTTCTGTGTTTACTGTAAAAATGTGTGGATAAGTGGACCTGCGTGGCTCCAGCCTCGTTCATGGGTCAAGTGTGATACATGAGTGAGCAGTTCAGGCCAGACCCCATACCCGGCCTCAGCCTCAGGAGACCTGCTGGTCAGTGTGGTGGCCACCAGATGGGGGCCTGTGCTATCTAGTTAGAAGCGACGCTGGTCACAGGACCCATGTTAGAGACTCACCTGGCAGTGAGGACTTCAGTTCTAGGCTTTCTGCCACGTGTTTGCGAGGAAATAAGATTGCTGTTATTTCCACCTAAAATCGTGTTTTGCAGACACGCTGTCATCACAGGTTGTAGGACTCTGGAGGTGCTTAACATTCAGCTGCAGGTGTGCATGCACACGGGGTACTGAATTTGGATTTGCAGCGTGGCTGGTGTACTCACTTTGGGCACTAAGTGTAGAGCCTTGCTTTAGAACTGGTGTGGCCGGACGGCAGAGAAGACCGTGCTCGGGGTCCTGAGGATGGGAGGCCCTTCTGTGCACACTTGTTTCTGTGGGCTGGGTGAATTTGGGTAAATGTGGAGCCTACAAACCATGGTTTTTCTCTGGATCGCACAAATGGAATTACGAACGTGAAAATCCCTTGAAAGTGACGAGCTCTTCTGATAGTTGATCTAAAAGTACGCTTCCATAAATACTTGTGAGTCTTTCCCTGACGTGGGGCAAACAGGTGGATGGGAGTAGGAGTGTGTGTGCTGCCATGGGACTTTGAAGTGTCCTCTCCCAGGCTTGGAGATCACGGGACGCCCAGCGGGTGTCGGTGCGACGTGACCCTCTTGCAGTCTACCGTAGGTGGTCTGAAACCAGGACACTTCCCGACCTGTCTCTGCTGTTTGGCTTCTGCTGCCAGGCTGGGCCTGTCACCTCAGACAGTACTGGAGCTGAGAGGGACTACAGGTCATACCATCAACCCATTCAGTTCAGAGATCGGGAGACTGAGAGATTAGACGACCTAGTAGAGTCACAGCGCATGGTTTTGGCTGAGACTTGAGTGCCTCCCATCTCCTGTCCTACCCTGTCCTGGATTCCCCCGTCTCCTCTTCCGTCTGCGCCCCTGTCTACATTAGCCGCCTCTTAAATTCCTCTCACTATAAGCTCAGAGCCTGGATGAACAAACCTTTGACAACTGGGTGCGTCAAGTTATCTGTAGCAAAGTTTTAAATGGCTGATGGCAATTTTCTTTCATTTTACATTGCTCTTTGACTTTGCATTTTGGGGACTGAGAGGTCGTTTTGCCCCCACCTCTGGGGTTTTGGCCGTGCAGTTGGAAGGCTCGCATGCTGTTCGCTGACATATGGGGTGCTGCCGCAGGAGCGGGTGTGGGCCGGGAAGTTCAGGGGTTTGGCCGTGGAAAGGTTAAGTTTCAGATGCCTGTCAGGCATCCATGCAGATGCTGAGAAAGCAGTTTGGATGTTGGGTCTGAAATTCAGAGTGGGAGTCTGGGCTGGGTATAAACATGTGGGAGTGGAAAGAATGCTGGAGACATTCGAGACTTTACTAGATCACCCATCACTTTATTAGATTTGAGAAATTACTAGATCACCAGTCCGTTTGGGGTCAGCAGGGAAGCGGAGCCCAAGGTCCAAGCATTCAGGCACTCCCAATAGGAAGTGGAGAGACGAGGAGCCCACGGAGGGGAATGAGAACTTGTGGCCATTGAGGCTGGAGGAAGACATGGGCGACTAGTGGTGTCCTGGCAGCCCAGTGTTTCAAGGAGGTGGGGGGAGCAGGTCACTGTGTCAGAGGAATCCAGTGTGACCTTTTGATCTGGAGAGTCACCGGCCCCTTTGAACTCTGAGCCATCATCACGGCTTCGAGGGTGGTTGTGTGTGTGTGTATGCGCACGCGCACGCGTGCACACGCACGCTCGTGCACACTCATAAGTTCTCCTGGTGCCTTTGACTCTTTAGGGATCTGCGAACACCCCCCTTTGTAACTTGTATTACAAACTGATACTAAACAGTAAAAATACTCATAAGAAAAATTCAGAATAAACTTCGGTAACAAATAAATAGTACCAAAACAGGAAAGTGATTTCAGGGCAAGAAGCAAAGCCAAGGGAGGGAGCTTTGTGCCTGCACCCCAGAGTGAGACGTGATGCGACCTCCTGTGTGTCTTGGCGTCAGGAATTCGAAATCCTCCTCGTTCTACTTCCACGTATGTCCTGTGGGACCTAGTATAAATCCTCCCTGCTCTACCTCGCTGTTCTCATCTGTAAAATGGCTCCGGCTCCCGGGACCTCATGGAGGTGTTTAAATTCATTTTAAAGCACTGAGTGTCTAAATGACCTATAACCCATGACCCACCTCCAAACTGTTCTTAAATTTAGGGGTACCTCTTTCTGCATACCCAGCACTCATGTTTAAGAGACTGGACTCCAGCACGGCATCTGCCTGGCTCCTGGCCGCCCTCGCTTAGCATTGTGCACACAATGCCCTCAGTTTTTCTCGACGTTTGTGCCTCTTTGGGTGTTTTAGGCCGTAGGGATCTCAGGGGTTCTGCCTGGACAGTGGCCTCTCCCCGTGGGCGTGGACTGCCTCCCCCTTCCGTATGCTGCAGAGATGTGGCTGGAGATGATCTAGTTCTTCTCTCTGGTCTATTTGAAATAAGTAGTATCCTTTTTTTTTTTTTTTTTCCTAAGTACTAGTTTTTAGCCATTTATTTTGATGAAAGAGACATTTCCTAATTGGCTCAATAACTCTTCTTCTCTTTAACTAACAGGCCATCTTCCCATTTACCCAGAGGCCTCCGACAGTGTGTGCCTGGCCTGGAATTACAGAGATGCCCTGGCGGTCATTTGGTCTCACAAGTGTGTGGTGTGTTTCTTCGCCGGTCACACTCACGATGGTGGCTACTGTGAGGACCCCTTCGGTGTGCACCACATCAATCTAGAAGGGGTTATTGAAACGGCTCCGGACAGCCAGGCTTTCGGCACCGTTTATGTCTATCCTGACAAAATGGTGCTGAAAGGCAGAGGCAGAGTTCCAGACAGAATTATGAATTATAAGCGGGAAAACGCTTTCCAGCTTTAGTCTGATTTATCTTGTTCCCGGCTGTAGAAGGAGAGTGGTGGCTGAGCACTGTGTTTTGTCTCTCTCTCCCCTCCCCCGGTCCTCGGGCTGATTGTGTAGTGTTCTGTTTGCATAACAAAATGTATTTATGGCCTCAGTGTGCGCTAGCTCATGAGATACTCTGAAATGTCACTTCTGGGTAATCTATCCAGCGGGGAGGACTGGAAACAAAATGAATGAAAGCCGCCTGAGTCATCCAGGGAGGAGAGTGGGGGGGTGGCATAGTTCTCAAAACTGACTTCATTTAGCCTTATCTGAAATTTTTTTACTTTTTACAAGGAGGATGTATCCATGTATTAACATGTAACTTAAAATTCGTAATAAAAAAATAAAACCAGCTCAGGTAAGCTTTCTTTGTGTATCCTGCCGTGTGAATGAACTTTGGACATTTTTTGCTCCGAATACCTGTCATGTTGGTTTGTACCTTTGTAGACTTGTATCCCTGTTGTGTGAACCACAAAGAAGTTCTTTCACAGGTGATCGTGTGGTCTCCCGCGTGAGGCCATGAGAAGGGCCTCCGGAGAAGTCACGCGGTGGCCTTGTGATTCTAAGCAAAGCAGGACCAAGGGCCAGTGCGGCTATGTGCCTGCCGGTGTGGTCCGTTTGGGTAGCAGCTAGAGACAACAGGGGTAAATGAATTTAACCTCGACTCCCTTTTTAGACAAATGGGGCACATTAACTGGGTGGTCCTATGTGCTAAGGCTTATTTGTGGCAACACCTACTAGATAGCAAAGGGACTGTTGGAATGTAGAAAAGGTTTCATTCAGGGCCTAAAAACATCCGGAGAGGTGAAAGCAGTACTAGTTAGCGTCTGCGTGCCTGGTGCCTGCCGAGGGCCCAGGCCCTGGGGGAATAGAGGTGTGTTCGTGGTCTCTGGCTGCTGTGGCAAATGACTATCACTTTGGTATTTTCAGACAGCCCTTACATGCTCTCTTACAGTTCTGAAAGCCAGAAGTCTGAACCGTTTTCCCTGGGCTGAGCTCAAGGCGTGGTCCCCCCCTTTGGGGCCTCCAGGGCAGAATCTGCTTCCTAGCCCTTCCCAGCTCCTCGGGCGGGCTTCCTGCATCCCATTCCTGGCCCAAGCGCCCTTCCTCCGCCTGCAGACCAGCAAGGCAGCCTCTTTAAACCTCCGTCTGCGTCCGCCTGCCTTTTATCAGAACAGTTGTGATTACCTCCAGGCTCATCTCCCCGTCTCAAGATCTTTAACTTTATTGTATCTGCGAAGTCTGTTTCGTGACGCAAGTAACGGTCCCGGTTCTGGGGACCAGGGCCTGGATATCCTTGAGGGTCGTGATTCAGCCCACCAGAGAGGCGACTGTCACGTGCTCCCTGCATTCACCGACCTGACCATCCATAGATCCCAAATGTGTAGAGAAGGGCCTGGGAATGTGGAGGGGGTGGTGGGGGGCGTTTAAGTTTAACGGGATTAATGATGACTTGAAGGAGGAGGAAAATGGTTTCGTCAGGCTGCAGAATAGTGTGAGCAGAGGTTAAAGGGCATGTGGATTTAGGAGTGACAGCTAACTCTGAAGAATCATGGAAAGGGGCCTGCGGTTGTGGCAAGAAGCAGGCCTGTGTGGTAAAGAGCCTTGAATGATGAGCCCACAGTTAGGACTGGGCTTGTCAGACAGCAAGGAGCCATCGTTTCTGCGGGCGAAGCTGTGATTAGATCTGTGTCACAGGCCTGGCAGCAGATAAGGAGAGGCTGACAGAGAGGAGTGCCAGAGGGAAGAACAGAGACGGGTGGCAAGGCAGAGGCGTGGATAACAGAGACCTCGAGGTTACCGGAATTCAGTTGGGAGCTGGAGTGTGCAACAATCTGTGTAACAGAGACCCCTTTCAGGAGGTAGTGCTTGCGACGTAGCAAAGGGATTGTGTAGAATTGTGTAGAATCACAGAATTCATAGTGTGATTCCGGAGGTGCAGATGAAAGTATATTTTGAACATCCCTTTTTTTTCCTTTTTTTAAAAATTGGAACATTTCTGTCTTTTAAGCACAGAATCACGCATTACTTGGAGGATAGGTAGATCCTAGTAGAATTTGCAAGTGAATCCATTTTTTTCACGTGTGATTTTAGTAGTTACATTAAAACAGATGTACAAACCGTGTCATGGAAGCTAAATGTTCCCGGAACATGGAGTCTTTTATCTGTACTTGACTGACCCTTAAAATAAATTTCACATTACTTGCTTTAATATCCACTAGATTTTTCTTTCCTTTTTCCTCATCTAAACCTTAATAGAGAACTTTGCCTGTCCAGTGGCCATTGTGTAAAACAAACAAAAACCGTACATATCTCCTTTAGCAAATGTTTATAGAATACTTAATATCGTATTAAAGGCTATAAAAATAGACAAATGGCCTAACTTATTTCCACTCTCCCGATATATGGTTGGTAGTTGAGTGAAATATTTCCTACATCTCGTGGAATGGGATCTTGACTCCAGAGGTGGATGCTAGCAGATGTAAAACAATCACCATCCAACAAAAATATGACATGAGCTGCAGAGGTAATTTAAAAGCAGTCACATTTTATAAAGTAAGTAGAAACATAACAGTTTTAATGATATATTTTATATTAAAGTCAAATCTATGAAAATATCATTTCAGCATGTAATCAACATAAGAATATTTTACATTCTTTTTGTACAATGTTGTTAAAATGCAGGATATATTTTATACTTAATAAGCCATCCATTGATACTACATTCTCACTGGAAATACTTGATCTATACTGAGGTATAAAACTTGCAGTTAAAGAAGTAGATTCGCATGTCCAGTTCCAAACACACTTCAGTGTTCCAAACACATTTATAAGTTTTCTAATAATTGAATTGACATGTTTTAAAATTAAAATGAAAAAAGGAAGATTTTACTTCCTCAATCTGGCCACATTTCAGGTGCTCAGTACAACATGTTACGGTGATGTTATCACGTTATGTTCTTATGTCATATGTAAGCACCATAGTGATGTTCCCATGTTCTGTGTGGGTGTCTGCACCACTGTGACACTCCCATGTGTTGTGTGTGTGTGTGTGTGTGTGCACGCGCGCACGTGCGCGCATATCATGGTTGTGGTCCTGCCGGTTACGACTTTTTGGAGAGTACAGCTCCAACGTGGTCTTCTCCTCAAGGTTACCTTTGACACTCATTTCAAAAAAAAAATGTGTATAGATTTTGGTCTTATTTTTTATTTACAGTGTAGTTTATATTCCCTCTTTCCTTTTGGTCCCAAATTCCTTTATTCTACCTACCCCTTCTTTCTTTCTAAGACACGCTCATTCATTTGGCATCCTCATTTAGTTCATGGCACGGTGCTGGTCCCATATAGTGAGTTCAGTGCAGGGGTACAGCCCTTTCTTGAACCTGTGTGTCTATCCTATTACCTAAACCCTGCTTTGCTCTGTTTTAATCAGTGGTTGCCCCTTATAAGCACTTGGTATTTTGGGAGTGCTCTCATATTCTCTGGTTTAATCCTTGCAACTGCATGAGTGAGTAGGAGATCTGACCTTAATCCTGTTTTGCAGATGAAGACATCCGCCAGGAGGTGCCCATATTTGCCCAAGTCATTTAGATAGTGATAAGCTGAGTTAGAATTCGTATTTCTGAACCTTTGTTCTGCCTTTTCTGCTACATTGACACGACTGAATGTCAGACCCCGTCTCTTCCCAGTTCCACGCAATCCCCGTGCCGTGTGGCAGGCATCCTCGGAAAGTTCTTAGGAATTTTTTTTAATCCCTTCTAATATTCGCTCAAATTACCTGAAATAAACTCGTAGGAAATTGGCCCTTTACAACCATGTCTATAAACAATTGATTAACAATACTCATTTGAAGAAGAGGACTCTTGACTTCATTTAAATTACTGTCTTGCAGTGAACTGGCCAGGAGGACCTCATCTCCTTGTTTATGTAGATGTAGATCCAAGAGATGAATGGGAGGAGAGCGATTACCACGGCAGTAGCCAACTGAATTCTTCCACCAACTGGATTCCTATAAAGACACACAGGAATTATTATCAATAAAAATCCATCGACTGAGCCACCCAGGCACCCCCGGGAGATCTTCCTTCTTAGTGCAAATCTTTGTTGTTTGGATGCGTTGCAAATAGCTTTTCCCACTCACACAATGACGTCTTTTGAGCAACTGAAGTCCCTGATTGATTGGGCAGTGTTAGAATTGATCTTTTCCTAACGATTTCTGTGTCGTGTTTAAGAAAGCTTTTCCTCCCCAAGGTCTTGGAGATTTGGGGTTATCTTCTCCAAAAGCCTTCCCATTCTGCGTCTCACTTTAGAGCTGTAATCCACCTGGAACTGACATTTATGAAACTGAGCTAGGGAAGTTCGTCCCTGTGGGCTTCCGTTGATCCAGCACGGTGTTCGGAGGTCTGCCTTTCTTTGCTGTTCCTGCCCTGTTCCCTCTGTCCTAAGTCAAGGGTCTGCTTGTGTGTGGACCTGTTCCTAGAGTCTAGTCTTCCATTAGTTTATCCTTTTACCAGTACAGGTTTATCCTTTCACTTACTCAGATCTTCTTTAATTTCTCCCACAATGTCTTGCAGTCTTTTTTTTTTTTTTAAAGATTTTATTTATTTATTTGTCAGAGAGAGAGAGAGTGAGCACAGGCACACAGAGTGGCAGAGGGAGAAGCAGGCTCCCTGTGGAGCAAGGAGCCCGATGTGGGACTCCATCCCAGGATGCTGGGATCATGACCTGAGCCGAAGGCAGCCGCTTAACCAACTGAGCCACCCAGGCGTCCCTTGCAGTCTTATTTATAGAGATTTTACCCATTTCTAGATTTATTCCTAGGGCGTTGATTTCTTGATGTTATTATCTCTGGTTAACTTTTTGTTTTTATCATTTTCTGTTACTTGGTGATAAAAATGCGGCTGGTTTCAGTACATTCACCTGGTGTGTGGCAATCGTGCTAAACTCACTCACTCTGTAACTTTTATACCCTGTTTGATTTTTTGGCATATGCAACCATGTCAGCCGTGGATAATGAACATGTTTCTTTTCCAATTGTTGTGCCTCTTATTTCTTTTTCTTGCCTTATTGGACTGGCTACGATCCTAGCTAGAGCAGTGTGGAGCAGAAGTGGCAGTGGGGGCTAACCCTTTCTCGATCCTGATCTCAGAAGGAAAGTTTTCAGCTGCTCACCACTGAGTCTCAAGCTTTGGTGCTGACACCATTTCCCAGGTTCAGTTCCTTTCTACACCTGCTAACAGCGCTTGTGAACAGATGATGAATCTTACCAAACACTCTTTCTGAATAGATTGAGAAGATAGTTTATTTTTTCCTGTTAGTTTATTCCTGATAGTTTATTATTTTCTGTTAATGTGGTAGAAAACACTGGTTGGTTTTTGAATGTTAAACTGTGTTCCTAGAATAAACCCCAACTTGGTGGTTGGGTTATCTATTGCTGGATTTGATTCCCTAATGCTTTGTTTAGGATTTCTCAATCCATAGTCATAAGTGAGACTGCCTCATAATTTCTTTGCTTTCCCTCCCCCTTTTAAAATGTTCCTGTCAAGTCTTGGTATCAAGATTATTCTGTTCTTATAACATGAATTGCAAAGTGTTTCTTCTTTTTCCGTTCTCTGGAGGTGTTTGTTAAAGGTTGGCATTATTTTTCCCTTAAATATTAGGTATAATTCTCCAGTTAGGCTATCTTTGACTTGCCTTTCTGATCTGACCAACTGAAGACATCTGATTTTAGCTAATAAGTTGAAAACTTACTTTGATGAACTGTGACATAGGCCCATCCATACTGTGATAATCAGCAGACCAAACAGCTCCCTATAAAATAGCACACATTTCAGATTTTTGAAGTAGCTATGAGTGAGACGCCTATCCTCCCATTCTCTCCATGACCACTAGTTTCTGCTGATTATTGGAAGACCTGCCCCTAAGATACACAGTATCTATAGAATATTCTGAAGTCTGGCCATGACTCAAAAATTACCTTTTTTTCAGATACTTTAAAGCCTTATATGAAAACAAGTTTCATCTTATGAGACAGATGTGAACACCATCCCTGTTCCCCAACTTCTAAGTGAATAACAACAACAAAAAAACCAACAAAATGAGAACACAAATAAATCACTTATTTCTGGTCATTGGGAGGAGTATAGTACAACCAAGAAAACTACCCCAGATTTATCAGGCATCAATTTTTACATTGTTTTAGAGTGTTCTGTGTTGGTCAGGATGAGCTCAGATCCATAAATAATGGAGCGCCTGCTGCAAAAGACTGGGTCACATCTTAGGGGAGAGGGATGATTTGTAAGATGAGTCAGGCTAATGATTTGGGGGTGGGTCTACGCTTCTAGAAGTGTGTGTTAAAAGCACACACCTTTTACACAGAGTAGAAAAGTCCTATTTGGCCCTGGTACCACTATAACTTGTGGGCCTCAAGGTGGTAGAGGTGATTCAGCCCATTGGGTTGACGGTCCCATGGGCAGACCCAACCTGATTTGCCCTCCAGTTTCCCAAGGATTAGGGCCTGTAACAAAGTAACATGTCACCAGGGCTGGTTACCTTCCACGTCTCTAGATCTCAGTGTTAGCAGTAGGATGGGCAGGAAGGACAAGGGGCTATGTATGAGGCCAGGGAGTCAAAGATGGAAGGGAGCAAAGGAAGAGGTGATTAAATAGGAACACATGGCCTTGACAAAGGGAGGAGATGACATGGGACGTAGCAGGGCAAGGCTGACAGAGATGGACGTAACATACTGACCTCTGATTTGGCTGATCACACTTGTAGAGATTTTGGCCAGAACCACAACTAAATCAGAGTGCTGACAGAGCTTTCACCTCGTGAGACTGGACGGAGTATTACTGTATGGCGTCCTTGCTCGTTCATTGTAAGGGAGCCAAGGTCAACTGCCAGACAGTAACATAACGTGTGTGCTGACTGCCTCTGGCTGTGGTTGCGGAACGTGGCACACGGTGCTGGGTGTGAATCCTGGTCCATTTCCTGCTTCTTCAGCTTATCAAGGAGGTAATACCTCCCCTGCTCCTCATGGTGTAGCTGGGGGAGCTGAGTCATCGTGGTGCGGATGAGGGGTTACAGAGGAATGGATTTCTCCCTTCTACCCCACCCCTTCCAAGGAGCAAAAGTCACGGCTCACCTGCCTTCTTCCTCATGCAAGATGCTCTGTTGGGAGTGAAGCCAGAGGTGGCCCGCCAAGCCGACAGCCCACACGATACAAAAGAATATGTGTATTGCGGAGACACTCTTCCAAATAAAATTGCCTAAAAACAGAGATTCTGGAGCTGTTAATTCTGGAATCACAAAGCAGAGAAAAACGATTTCTTTGTACCTGCTCTGCCATAGTCTGCTTTCAGGTAAACCTTCGGAAAAAGCTGGGGTGGCGTCTGGCTGGCTCAGCAGAGTGTGCGACCCTTGATCTCTGGTTCAGGAGTTCAAGCCCTATGCTGGGTGTGGAGCCTCCTCAAAAAAAAAGCTAGGTTTCTTTAAGTTTTGTGTTGAGGGACATCACAGAGGTTAAAGCAGTAGCAATAAACTTAGGTGAATGTTTAGTGTTTTGGTTGCCCAACGTGTCCCCTTTCTGTGACGACTACCTTTTATTTTCTTTGGGGATCCACACACCCAGGCCATGTGTCCCAGACCTTTGGACCTTAGCTTGGTCAGTCAGTGCATTTCATTCCTTTAGCAAGCGTGATCTGGCTCCGAATGAGCAAATGACAAATCAGGGCCCACAGCTCAGTTCTGAGACTTTCGCTTAGCCATCTAGGAAGCAGGTTCTATCTTCTGTTGGGTGTAGTGTCACGAAGAAGTGAACTTGGAGCTGCAGGGCTACCATCTAGGGGCCCGGGACTGAAGTCAGAGTGGCACATGGCGGGGCTGCGAGGTGCAGGGAAGTTCAAGTTCTGAGCCACCAGCCGAGTGTGAAGCTAGCACCACCCCTGACTTTCTCCCTCAAGTGTCCCAGTACATCTCCTTTGTAGCTCACAGCCCGGTTGAGTTTTTTCCTTGCCTGCAACTAATGGAGTCTGAACTAAGCCCGTGCATCCAGGGGACAGGAGTTTTCCCCACATCGAAGGCCCTGAGAACTCCGACAGCCCACTGGCCAGGGAGCTCTTTTCCTGACAGCGGAGAGTAACCCGTCAGGACTGACAGTCCCTAGTAATAAGAAAATATTAGCACACAATGTAAAATGTACTTTTTTTGGTTACAAGACACCATTTTATGGTATAAAACTATCCAACTTAAGGTTTGTTGAGAGTTTTTAGGGCTGTTAAAATCAAAGCCACTATGTTTCACCCAGCATTGAGGTAGGCAGCCTGTAGGTAGTACAAACCAGCTATTTTAAGCAATTTTTTTTTAACCTGTATACCCACCTGGGATGGATGGATGGATGGATGGAGGGATGGAGATATATATATATTTATTCCAAGGAGCAGGAAAATATGTGATAAAGCCTCTTATAGCCGTTCATTCATGTTCAGCAAGTATTAAGTACCTACCATCTTCCTGGCTGTATTTCAGCGAGGCTTGGGCAAAAAAAGATGGGCTAGACATGGTCCCCCTTTTAAGAGGCTCACAGCCTCGCAGGGGAAGACACATAAAAGCATGCAGTAAATCGCTGTATGTCCTATGACGATACAGAGGGAGGTTAGGGAGAGCAAAAGGGACGAATGAAAAACCTAGACATTTGTATGGACATTATAAACTGTTTCCCTAAATAAGTAGCAGGCCATATATGCACATATTGAATGGCTTCAAAATAAGAAAGTGGTCCCTGGGAGTGGTATTGGACCCTGATGGCCACTGACTAGAGAGACACACAGTCTGCGCTCTGCTGCTGATTTTCCCTTAGCGTGAGAAATCAGTGTGGTGACCGGAGCCCTTCTCTCTCGTAGGCTACACTGCAGAACCCTGTTCCACTCCAGCACAAGTCACCTCGGGTTCTGAGCTGCTAAAAAGGCTGTCTTGGTGTGACAGGTCCTTGTGGAGTTTGCCTGAAGATGGGTGAGGGTGATCTAAATACAGAATTAGTCCCTCTTGGTATCAGCAATGAGGAGACCTGGAGGGCCCCGTTTTTCTCCCGGGACCCTGTCCTTATTGTCAGAAATCGGATTTGCTCGGTGTCCGTGCAGAATCCAGGGTCCATACCCGTGACAAGAGGATTAAGTCCCACAAGCAGGCTCAGCAGCGCGGGTATCATGTACACCACCTATTAGCGAAGAGGGAGATGATAGGGGTTAGAAGTATGCCTGATCTGGGGGGTGTGCAGAGGGATCTAGGAAGCACAGAAAGATGGTGAGACCCCAGACTCACTGACCGACAGTGTCTGCATTCGGTTAGATTGGGCTCTTCATTCTGGAACTGCCAACAAGCTGTTTTGGAGTTGGGAAGAAGGGCCCCGTAGAGGCCGTTTTCAAGCCTCATGCTCGGCAGATGGGCTCCAGCCAGACCTGCTATGGCGAGCGTGTGGTGGGTCGAGAGCACACAGAGTAGGAGACGTGGTGGGTTTCCAAGAAACGAAGCCGCTTCACCGTATCCACAGTGACACACACATCTGACGTCTTCCCTTATTTGGGAACTGTCAGAGCTGCACACGTTAAGTGATTGGTTTTCACCCCAGAAACACGTCTGTCTGGACCCCAGGGAGAGAGGGCTTCTGGGTTACAGACGCTGTGTCCATTTCTCCTGCTCCCGTCCTAATGAGGGCCAGGACTGACATTTGCTAAGTCTGGTCATCTCTCACAGGAAGGCGTTCATGCTAGTGGGGGGTAAGACAAGGGCATCCCAAAGTTCAGTGTGTATATGAATCGCCTGGAAACCTTGTTAAAATGTAGATCTGATTCTAGAGGTCTGGGGTATGGCCCAAATTCTGCTTTTCTAACAAGCTCCCAGGGGGCGCTGCTGCCGTTGTTCTGAGGACCACAGCTGGAGCAGGAAGGGGGTAGTTTTCTCCTAATGAAAACCTTCATGACTAGCCACTGAGAAAGAGGGGGAAAGGAGAGAGAGAGAGAGAGAGAGAGAGAGAGAAGTTACACACACACCATACAACATTTAACTGTGCTCTCTGTAAGAAAGGTTTGGCAGAGATTTTTAAAAAGTGTGTACTCAAGGGGCACCTGGGTGGCTCAGTGGGTTAAAGCCGCTGCCTTCGGCTCAGGTCATGATCCTAGCGTCCTGGGATCGAGCCCCGCATCGGGCTCTCTGCTCAACAGGGAGCCTGCTTCCTCCCTTCTCTCTCTGCCTGCCTCTCTGCCTACTTGTGATCTGTCTGTCAAATAAATAAATTAAAAAAAAAAAAGTGTGTACTCAAATGTATCAGATAACTGTCATTAACAAATTAAGGGATCTGAGACCTTCTTATATCTTTTATGTTATAACCACATGAACAAAATAACCCTTTGAACTAAACGGTAGTTTCTCATGGGAGTTGTGCCATGTTAATCCCTAAATGTTTTTCTCTATCTCAAATAAGATAAAATTTTTTTGAGGACCAAGAGACTGAAAATAATGGTTTCTAGCATATAAGGTAAAATAATACACAGCATACTCAATAATGAACTCAGTAGAACCCACTTATAATGATCTTTTATTTTTATGTTGGTGTATTTTTTTTAAACCCAGAGTATCATTTTACAATGTTTCATCCACTATATAGTTCTTGAGTACAATGGCATTTGTTTTGTTGTTGTTGTTGTTTTGTTTATAAAGATTTTGTTTTAATTTTTAAGATTTTATTTGTGAGAGAGAGAGCAACAGAGAGAGAGCAAGTGTGAGAGAGGGTGTGCACAAGCAGGGGGAATGACAGGCAGTGCGGACAAGGGACAAGCAGGTTCCCTGCAGAGCAAGGTGCCTGATGGGGGGATGGATCCCAGGATCCTGGGTTCATGACGTGGGGGCCTAAGGCAGACGCTTAACTGGCTAAGCCACCAGGCATCCCAAGACTTTATTAAGTCATATCTACACCCAACCTGGGGCTCAGACTCACACCCTGAGATCAAGAGTCACAGCCTCTACCCGCTGAGGCAGGCAGGCACCCCTGCCATGGCATTCATTCTTAATGTCTCTCTCCTTTACCCACCTGCCATTATAAAAACTGAAAAAGCCAGTATTTTTTCCCAGTGTCTTCAGCTAGGGGTGATCATGCTCCAGCCATGAAATGTAAGAAGTCTTACAGGGGCAAGGCTGATACTCAGAACATTTTAACAGCCAATATGCAGACACTGACCAAGCAGGATGGGTCCTAGGCCATAAACCATACTGGTATGCACACACTGTCTAAAGGGCTTTTTGGGTAACATTTCCTCCCTGATAAAAGGGGAGAAAGCTCAGGAGGAAAAACTGTTTTGCTCCTGTCTTGTTCCTTCCTACTTGGGATGCTCTTGTCTGGGCATGATGTATGGAGCTGCAGCAGCCATTCTGTAGACATGAGGGGATATATCACTCACACACTGGAGGTGGCAGAGAAGAAACCCAGGAAGCCCAAGTCTTTGATGATGTTGTCGGCATTAAGCAGCTGTCTCTGGACTTCTTGTTAAGTGAGATACTCTATTCTAACCTGATGCCAGTCAGATTTTCTGTTATTTGCTCCCATATGCATCCTGATACAGGCATCCTTCATGAGCAAGATGGAAGTAGGGGACATGAAAATGAGTCAGGCATGGCTCAAGTCCCCAAGCCCTGTTACATTCTATTGGCTCATCTGTGCATGCTTTCATTCAGGAGTCAATACAGGAGGGCTGCCCTAGGGAGGCTCAGTGTTAGGTGGCCTGAGGACCACCCAGAAGAAGTGGTCCCTGTTCTCCCAGGAGTTGGCGTGTGCAGAACCAAATCGAATACACAGTAGAATGTGTTAGCATTAAAAGGTTCAAAGGAAGGACGGTTGGAACCTATGGTACAGAGGTAGAGGGATTTTTTGAGGGACAGAGCATTTGAGACAGACTTCAAAGTGTCATGACATACAGGAATTCTAGGGGCAAAGCACAGTATTATAGGTGGATTGGGCTTCCAAGACCATTCTGGAAAGAGGCAGCTCCAAGAATTAGGAAGCTACTACAGGAGTCCACGTGGGAGGTGACAGAGGGTTAAACTGGCGAGGAGGGAGGATGTCTGTGGGGACACAGTGTCTATTATTATTCATGCTGTGACACCTCAGCATGGAGTGGGAGGTCAAGTACAAGCATACCTCACAGATAAGTAGCTAGACCTAGACTGGGTTTTGCGGGATTGCTTTGTTCTTCATTTTATTTTATTTTATTTTTTAAAGATTTTATTTATTTATTTGACAGACAGAACACAAGTAGGCAGAGAGGCAGGCAGAGAGAGAGAGAGAGGAGGAAGCAGGCTCCCCGCCGAGCAGAGAGCCCGATGCGGGGCTCAATCCCAGGACCCTGGGATCATGACCTGAGCCAAAGGCAGAGGCTTAACCCACTGAGCCACCCAGGCGCCCCACTTCATTTTATTTTTTAAAAGGATCTCAAAGGTGGTGGTAAGGAACCGAGCGACATTAGAGATGCCTGTGGTCTGGAGCGAGAATGACCCTGGGGATGATTCTGCTGTTGACAGAAATGACTGAGTCAGGAGGAGGTGGCAGTTTAGGAGGGAAAGATGCTGTAGGACCCTGGAGCATTGGAGGAGTCAGTGTTGGAAATTCAACATTAAACTGGGTATTGGAGACTTGTCTGCAGGGAAATAATATTTGGAACTCAGGACATAGACCAGAGTGCTGAGGAATAGGCAATTTGATTCAGGGCAAGGGCATGTGAGTCTGGACAAGAAGCAATGTCAGAATGAGTTCTACTGCACTACACTGACCAGAACTTTACATTACAGATCCAAATGCTTTCATTTGTTGCTAATCTGTATAGTCAATATTATTCTGAAGCCGAAAATCATCTCATTGGTGATACTGCACAGTCTTATGTATCTGTTTTGAAAGAAACCAGACAAAATCCACATATTTCAGAAAATGTGTGGAATGATCTCCCTCTCCTCCAAATAACTCAACCAGAACCTTGGTTAAATGTATTCTTTAGATTTTATGGGCTTTAATTACTTTTTATAAACATAACTAACCGAATTAGAAGAACCGCACACCCTAAGCCTGCCATTTCATGGTCAAATGTTTGTTGGAGTTTCTGGGTAGAAACTCATGAGGAATGGCTCAGTTGACCTTTGGAGGTCTATTGTGTGTCTTCAGAAAAGTGTCCTTGGTTGGCCCATTTTTATTCAAAGGGAGTACTGCTGAAAGGCCCCTAATGTCTATGGAAAGTTCTGAATGCTTACACTCCTTACCTTACCCACCACTGATTCCTCTCCCCTGATATTTTAGGGAAATGATCTGGTTTCTAAGTTTTTATGTACATAAGGCAGGGAGGCGCAACAAATAGAGAAAACCGTGTTTTGTGTCGCTGGGCATTTCCTGGAAACGTTGGAAAGCAGCTTATACTCACCATCCACAGTTCTGCATCGGGATCATTGACCTGGAATGCCAAAACATGCGGCATTAGTCATTCTGTGGTGCTCCCACCCTCCCTTTGGTCTGCTCTGGGATCCATCGCAGTGAGGTGTTTTGTGCCAGAAGGTGCACTAGGCAGCGAGGATACAAAATGGGACTAAGACCTAGTCTGGCAGGTCACAGCGGTTGAGGGGGCTCTGGCTGAGCACACACACGACTGTGCACAGAACCGCACAGGCTGACTGAAGTACTGTAGGGGCCTCCCTATAGTCTTAAGGGGGTCCCAGAGCAGACCGGAGAGGGTCCGGGCGCCACAGCGGGTTCCGTCCGCTTCCTTGCCTTCGCCGGGAACCGCGCTGGGTGCCCATCCCAGGCTCCGCCGGCTCCCAGCACGTGGCACGGCAGAGGGGTCGGGCTGTCACGTGGACACGACTGCCTCTCGGCGGGGGACTGGGTCGGGGCCCCGGGGCGTAACCCCCAATCTCAGTCCTCGGCTTACAGGGCCCGCCCCGTTAGTCTACACCGCGCACCAGGCCGGGGGCGGAGCTCTCAGTCCCGCGCCCTGCAGAGCCCGCGGAGCCCCTCGCCCGCCTCCCGCCTCCCGGGGCCGGGGCGCTGACCTGCACCAAAGCCGCCAGCGCGAAGAACGCGGCCATGAGCCAGTTGCAGGCCCGCCACAGGACCGGGGCCCCGCGCCCCGCCGTAGGCGCCATGGGCTCCGCCAGCTCGGGGTGGGGCTTGGCGCGGGGCGTGGCGTCGGCGCAGAGCGGGGCGGGGGGCGGGGGACAGGGCGTGGCGATGGCTTGGAGGCGGGGGACTGGGCGGGACGAGGCGCTGAGCGTGGCGTGGCGTAGGGGCGGGTGCCTGGCCGGGGACTGGGCCCACCCGCCGAGCTCTTCCCCGGGACCTGACCTGTCCTGCGCCGGTTTCTCTGGTCCCCAGGTGCTGAGTGGCCGCTGGCTGCCGCTCGCCGGGTAAGGAGGTGGCACTCCTAGAGCCTTACTAGTTCTACCATTAGGTTCTCCCCAAAACGCGAGGAAGGAAGGCGCGGTGTCCCCATTTCACAGATGAGGGCAGCGGGTCCCAGAGCGTTTGGATGACTTGGCCAAGATCGCAGTGCCGCAGAGGCGCAGAGCACCTGGCTCCGCGGGCCCCAAACAGACCAGATTTGGTCACTGCTCGGCTGACAAACTCCGAAGGCAGGGAGAGGAGTGGTGGGGAAACAAGAAAGGAATTTATTTCAGGGAGGCGGACACCAGGGAAGACCGCAGACGGCTGCTCAAAGACTGTCTCCAAAGTGCTGAAAATACTTCCAGATTTACATGAGGAAAATGAGGGACAGGGATGCGTGTGTGCGCTCTGCTGGCAGTGCAGGTGGGCGTGCGGGTCGGGTGGATCATTGTCTTGGGGTCAGTCAAGGGCGGGGTCTTGCTGGCTGCGGGAAATCCTTGCTGTTTGAAGGGGAGGTCCGGTTCCCATCCCGGGTGCTTTGCCAGCAGGGTCTTTTGCCCCAGTTGAGAGATAAGCTGGAAAAGGGAACGGCAGTCAGAAAGTTTGAGGTCGTCTTGGAGGTGGTTAGGGTCCGCTTTCAGCGCAGGTCATGGGTGGCGGAAGGAGGTCACACTTGAGCCCTATAGGTCCATCTCTGCTGCCTGGTCGCCAAAGCTGCCTTACCCACTTGAAAAAAAAAAAAAAAGAGAGATGGAGAGCCGGAGCGGGGCGGAGAAAGAAAGAAAAAGAAAGAAAGAAAGAAAGAGAAAGAAAGAGGCGCTGGGTCTGTGCGCATTTTCTGATTAGTGTTTATGCCTATCTTTCCAGAGTGGGAAGAACTTTCAGTGCCCCGTAAGCATTATGGTAATTTCTTAGTGATGATGGTTAATTCTGGCATCTTACACAGCTCACAGCTTTTCTGCAGACAGCCTCATTTATCTTCATGGGCTTTTATTATAAAAGGTATTTACATATTATACATATTTACAATTCTTTCCCACTACCAAAAGCAACAAAATTTCCACACACATTGCTCATGAATTTCTTATGAACCAAAAGACACTGAAATATTCACTGTTCTCCCTCATACTTGTTTTACAGTCTTTTTTTTTGTTGTTGTTTTGTTTTGTAATTTATCCTCTGATTAGTCTTCCCCAGGCTCATTTACACATCCATAGGCCTCATCATTTTTGCTGTTCTAAGGAGTCTTTATCACTTCAAATCATGAGCACGTGCTCCTGTCCTCTTCTTTTAGCTAAATCTCCTAAAATGCTTTAAGGATTTTTTTTTTTTTTTCCTGTTTCAGTCCTCCTAAGGAATGCTTATTTCAAGAACATCACCTGCTGGGCGCCTGGCCCTGTGCTGAGTGCCAAGCCCAGGAGGGTGGATTTGCCCAGTGTTTTTCTGGAAGGGATCAAGCAGGCTAGTGGAGGGCTGGCTACGTGTTGGGGGAAAAGGCCAGTCAGAAGACATGGCTCCTTAGTGAGTTCCACTGCTCAGTCAGCCCTGGGCCACTGGGGACAAGTCGTGACCACCCTCACTGCCCTATTCCTTACCTGGAAAAAAATAATAATAAATGAAGGAGAAGATAGCATCCCCATGCCAATTCCTATGTTGAAGTCGTGACCCTATTGCAATTTGGGGGGCACAGGTTTCAGTAGCAGCCCAAATTGTGTCCCACGAGAGAACAGGACTTGGGTTCCTAAAGACAAAGGGGAATGCTTGCATAGGTCATTTACAAAGAATTCGGATTGGCGTTGGTGGCAGAAAGCAAATGTTGGCGAGATGTAATCGGTTCCCAAGGCTATCACTAAGCCAGAGTCTGTTACCGTAGCCCGCTGCAGGTGTTCACGCAGAGTCCTTGGGATATCCGTGGTCTGGCCCAGTGCCAAAGTTCTACCCAGTGAAGATGTGTGTAAGGCCCACCTCCTTAATGGTCTCCTGGCTCCCTTTATAAAACCCCTTGACATAAGTGACTCCATTTTATTTCACCTTTCACTGGGAGCGAGGGTCTTCAAAGAAGTAATTAAGTTAAAATGAGGCCATGAGGTTGGGTCCTAATCTGATAGGACTTGCGTCCTTCTAAGAAGCGGAGATTAGGACACAGACACACAACACACACAGCAGGAGGACCACGTGAAGACACGGCGAGAAGATGGCCATCCGCAAGGCCAAGAGGGAGGCCTTGGAAGAAACCAGCCCTGTCGACAGCTTGACCTTGGACTTCCCGCCTCCAGAATTATAGTCTGAAAATAGCCGTCTGTTGCTTAGGCTCCCCAGTCTGTGATGCATTGTCATGGCAGCCGTAGCAAACTCCTGCAGGGAGGGATTCTAATACCTGCTCGGCCAACCAGACAGGAGTGTGCGTGGTATGGAAAGAATGGTGTGAAAAGATGTGCCATGAAGCCACTGTGGAGTTTTTTACTTTTCACTGTTGTCTGGGACTTTCCGGATCACTGTGTGGACATGGGTTATTTTCACTTGTACAGGCTTCATTCCCCTTCCTCTAGGGTTGGCATCCCAGTTATTTGGGAAGGGACCCACCACCCGCTATTGGGGCGTGGATACTCAGAGGGCTGACCATGCTGCCCCCTTTCCAAAGATAAGGGGGTGACCCTGGCCTGCCGCTTGGCGTAACCCATCCTCCTGACCACAGTGACTGGGGTCTGGGATGGTATGTGGTTCAAACTGGCCAGGTGGGTCAAACAGGTCCGAGGACCTGTGCTGGACTGAGGTTGCCGGACAAAGTACAGAATTTGCATTTCAGATCAAAAATTTTTTAGTATAAGCACGTCCCCAGTATCTGCAAAGACTGGTAACCCTAGCTAGACTATTAGAGAGGGGCTTTTTTTTTTTTTTTGCTGATTATGATGGGCTGATGGCTTGTGGACCGAGGCTACCAGGAGCCTTCCCTGAGGGTACATTGACACAGAAGAATCTGAGCTCAGAGATGAAGAAGGCGGGTGGGTATCTGATGCCATCCCTGAGGTTCCAGAACCATCCCCGTGGGTCGCTGGGAACTGCCTCTCCACCTTTCAGTTTTGTCAGCCAGTGAAGTCCCGCTTTTACCTACAAACCTGTGTGAGTTTGGGTTTTTGTCCCCCGTGACACCAAACGGCGACGTGCAAAATCATGGTTCAGTAGTTAAGCTGATGCTTGAAATCCTTTAGTCCAATTTTGCAAAGATAGGAAGAGAAGGCCTGGTCTGAAAAGCAATGAGAAGCAAGTCTAAATGAATCCGATCTCCCAGAGAGCTCTCCATGGGCAAGTCACTTCATTTTCCTTTTAAATTGCCGTGTCACACCGCTGCAGGGGCCTGATCCGCTGGCTTCTGCGGAAGGGGCTCCAAAGGCCTTCTTCTTGCTGGGCGGGCCCCCAACTACCAGGTCAGCGACAGCATCCTGAGATCAGCGAGAGCCCCCAGTGTCGAGTGAAGGGGACTGGGCGGCGGGCGGGGATCTGTCCTCAGAGGACTTGGAGATAGAGGGACTTGCGTGTTCTCTGCAAGTGAGGTTATGAATTCACTGCTAAGGGACCAAGCAGACGCTGGTAAACCCACTTCCGGGGCCACGGGAGCGAGGGAGAGCTGGGGAGGGCTCGAACAAATCTAAAAGAAGAGCGTCAGCAGAGGGGAATGGGCGGCTGTGGAAATCCACAGAGTCCTGTCTGCCCGGGAGGCAAGGGCAGGCACAGCCCGTCCCGGCCCAGGCCAGAGAGGTGGTTTGCTCCCCTGGCCGTGGACGCTCACACTTCCCTGTCAAACCATCCTCGTGGGGGCTGGTGTGGACCGAGAGGCGATTCACAAGCTCCGTTCCTCCCCTTGCTGTGGTTCCAGAGCTCTAGATCCAGAGAGAACGGCCTCGCACTCACCCGGCCTACAGAACAGAGAAGGAGATGACGTGTGGCGCCAACCATCGGTTGGTTTCTGAGTGCTCAGGTGTGATCCCGACAGTGCCGTTCTCTTGTCTAGACTCGCTGACCTTGTAGCCGTCCCCCTCATCAGTCCTGGCACGGGGGGTCAGCCACTCTGGAGTGGGATGGAGCAGGAGAGACAGGGTCTGCGGCCGGATCCTCATCAGCGAGGGGACCCTCGCTCTGCACAGTGTCTTGAATGTGGGTGTTCGTGATGCCCCCTGGATGACATGTTTGGGGACTGAGATGACAGGGAACAGGAGTCCTGCCCTGTGCCAGAGACTGTCCCATTCATCTTTCTCCGTCCACCACGCTGGATGTCCACCCTCCCCTCCAGTCTGCTGAGTCTGTGTCAGGAATCTGCTGTTGTTGGCAGGGGGTGGGGTTAGAATAGGACAAGGGAAGGATCCTATTCCCAGCTATAAAGACTGCTCCCTCCCAGGCTCTCTGAAATCAGACATGCATCTCACTGTGGCGAGGACTGATTTGCTTTTGCAAAACGCATCTGGTCTCCGTAAAGGACTTGGTTTCTACTGTTAGCAAAACTCAGACCATGTTGTGAAAGCCTTCAGGCTTATTCGTCCTGATTGACAATGAAAGATGCTAGGCTCAAATAGTGTTCCTCGAAATCCTGGATGTCCCCTTATACCTCCAGAGGGGGAATATGTACAGCTCAGTGTACCCTCCACATGTATTTCTGTGCATCACTCTGCTCCCCATCACACAGTCACTAAATATTTATTCAGGACTTCCTACGTGCCAGACGGTCTGCTGATAACCAAGGTTGTGACTGTGCACAGGACAGACATGGTCCTTGCCCTGTGGCATGGGAAGACCGAACAGTAATCACATACACAGGCATGTGACCCCAGCAGGGAACTGTGGGTAAGCGTGGACCACCATGGGGATGTCTGCAACAAGGGGAATCGGGTTTTATCCAAGGGCTTCGAGAAACTTCCTGGAGAGGGAAGGGTTGAGTGCTGGTGGAGAAGGCATGGGACAGTGCCTCTTCTGGGTGGAACCCGGCTTCCCCTGCTTCTCCTTACACTTTAGTCTTGTTGCTTTATTTATTTATTTATTTTTAGATTTTTTATTTATTTGACAGGCAGAGATCACAAGCAGGCAGAAGCAGGCAGAGAGAGAGGAGGAAGCAGGCTCCTTGCCGAGCAGAGAGCCCGATGCGGGGCTTGATCCCAGGACCCTGAGATCATGACCTGAGCTGAAGGCAGAGGCTTTAACCCGCTGAGCCACCCAGGCGCCCCTAGTCTTGTTGCTTTAAAGCACGACTTAGTTTTGACCTTGTAGCCATCATCCAGAAAGTTGCCGGAAGATTGGGTCCGGGGTGTGTGTGTGTGTGTGTGTGTGTGGACTGTGATAGTTAACATGTACTGAGCCTGCAGGGTTAGGCAATATTCTAAGCACGTGTGTAGAGGAACTCATTTCACGCCAACAACACATCAACCAGGCAAGTATGTTATGATCCCCACTTAATGGATGAAGACAGTGAGGCACATACTAGCTATTAAATACAGTCTTGAGAAAGACCGCAGCTTGTCTGACCTGTGACTCAGAATCGGACTTCTCCAGGGGCATAGGGAGGCCTCCTGTAGGTTTATGAAAGCGGAGAGGCGAGTAGGCCCATCGCTCTCTCTCTCCCACCAAACAGCTGCTCCTGCCCCATTAACTGGAGAGCAGGGGGGCCTAAAGGAGAGCCTGCAGACCCACCAGATGCCAAAGGGACAGTCCTTCATGGCTTGCTTCGATGCCGTTGTGCTTGCATCTTGGCTCTTTTAAAGACCAGAAAGATGGTTCCACCCAAATCCTTGGCCTTTGGAGCCTGGTTCCGTGAAGCTGTACGTGGAGGTGAGAAAAGTGAAGGGATTTTGGAGCCCCCTTCTCTCTCATCCTGACCTGATTTAGGACCAGGCTGTTAGGACGGTGGGTGTCCACAAGATGGCGGACTCCTGCTACCAATGGAGTCCACAGGGCTTGGCCGCTGTTCTGTGCGAGGAAGAAGGGAAGGACGGCTGGCACGCCAGCTGTTTCCATTGGCTCTGCCTGCCTGGTTGTGCCCTAGACTTTCTTGGGGGGTGCGGAGCTGGGCTCAGCCCGAGGCGAAGAGGGACAAACAGAACTTTGTACCCGGAAATACTGGTGTCCAAAGGGGAGTGTTGCGGGGGAAGAACCGAGCTCCGCTGTGTCCTGGCAGAAACTCGGATTGTTTGCCACCCCGAGATTCCGGGCAGATCAGATATGTCCAAGGGGGAGCAATCACTTCTTCGAACCCCAGGGCACAATGAAAGTAAATAATAATGATACTAGCGGTCAGATGTTGAGAATTCACAATGAGCCGGGCTGCTGCCCTTGGATGTCCTTCACACCCTACAGTCACCACAGAGCAACCGTTTCCACATCTAAACCCTCCCTCCCATCCTACAGGCCCCGGCTCTCCCAGCTTACCTCTTCACCCGAGACTCAGTTACTCTTTAGGATTAGCTGCCAAGGGTTGCCTTAGCTCTTATCACCAAACTGGTGACTTAAACCCACAGAAATGTATTCTCCCACCGTCTGGAGACCAGAAGTCCAAAATTAAGGTGACAGCAGGGATGTACTCCCCACTGAAGGCTCTGGGGAGACTCCTTTCTTGCCTCTTTCAGCTTTTGGGGGGGTGGGGCTCCTTGTGGTCACATGACTGTCCCTTCACAGTGCCGCCTTTGGTCCCTGACTTCATTCTTCTTTCTCTTTTATGGAGACAGATGGACTAGCTTGTTGGATGTATGCCCCCCCCCCCCCCCCCCCCGGGTACTCTGGGATGATCTCACCTGGAGATCTGGAAAGACCCTTTTTCTAAATAAGGTCACATCCATAGTTTCCAGGGGTTAGGACGGGGACAGATCTTTTCTGGGGCCACCATTCAATTCACTAACACTCACTGCAGAAACCTCCATGTTCTCCTGGACACTTCCAACTCCTCCCTCCCTGTGAAAGTCTACCGCCGATGCCGGCAGACTTTTCGGCTCAATGCCAACACCTAACCCCGGCCATCAGCACTTCTTCCCTAACCTCCTACCCGGTTTCCCTGCGATGATCCTGTTGTGGATCGAACTGTGGCCCCGCCCCCCAACTCCTGTATCTTAGCTCTGACCCCCAGAGGTGATTGCTTTGGGAGGCCAGGGACTCTCGTGAGATAAAGTTAGGTGAAGTCACAAGGGTGGGGCGCAAATCTGATAGGACTGACATCCTTGTAAGAACAGATACAGAGATCTCTCTGGGCAGGAACGGTGGAAAGCCACGTAAGGACACAGTGAGAGGCTGGCCACCTATAAGCCAGGAGGAGAGATCTCTCCAGAAAGCCACCCTGATGGTACCCTGGTCTCAGACTTCGCATCTACAGACGTGTGAGAAAATACATTTCTGTGGCTACAGCCACCCAGCCCGTGCTCTTTTGTTAATGGCCCCCCAGCAAATGCATGCACATTGCCAGCTTCCTCCCACTCAGTCTCTGCACAGCAGCCAGCGACCTGTGTCAGACACATATCCCAAACCTGGGCTTCCAATCAAGCCTCCCACTCTCCCTCCCTCCCTCCCTTCCCCAAATCCATCCAGACATTGTTCTGAGCACTGGGGCTGTAACAGTGAACAAAGCAGACAGCGCCCAGCTAACAGTCTCATGTGAAGGATCCAGTCCAGCTTGTCCTCACTGCCTAGGGCTCTGAGCTCTGAACATTGCCTACAAAACCCAGTCTGGCCAGCCTCCCCTCATCCCTGGCCCTTCTGGCTTCTCCTCCACCTCCCATACCTGCCTGTGCTCTTCTCTGACACAGCCTTCTCCAGGTCTCCCAAGATGCACTGCTCCATCCCTCCAGAGAGCCTGCAGCTCTGTGGCTCCTTCTGCCTGGAAGGCTTCCCCTTCCTTTGCCTGCTTAGCCCTGGCTCCCCTTTCTGCCCTCCAGTAACCCTGTTACTGCTCCCCCCAGCTGCCTCTTCTCCCCCTGCAGCACTGGTAACAATGACAATTAAATCATGAACTGTGCAGCTCGCTGTCTGGTGTCTGTGTAACCCATGGTCTGAAAGCCTCCTAAAGACCGGCCTCCTTTTGTTTCCTGCTGGCTTAGCAAAGTCAGAACAGAGCAGACACCTGTTACTTACTGTTACATTGTTACAAGGAATGAACTAGCTACTCTCATCCCAATAAGCTCTCACATCCTTTAGATATTTTCATGCCCAGCGTTGGGAAAAACAAGGCGCAGTGTGGGTGGCGAGGTGACTGGCGAGAGATCACCTTGTTAGTAAATCGAAACCCACAGCTTTCTGATGTCAGAGACACGGCTCCTAAAAGCCATGACTCGGACCCGGTTTGCTTTAAATGATGAGAGAATTCTTAACGGAAAAGCAGAAGCATCCCAACTAGAAAATCGTTAAAGAATCATTTCCTTTATCAAAATAATCATTGCAGTGAACAGGAGAATGGATAAACAGCTTGTGATAATATGCACATAATGGAATGTTACTAGCAAAAAAAACAAGAAATGAACTACTAATAACACACTATTGCGTTAGTGAATTGCAAAAGCGTTGTGCTGAGCCAAGGAAGCCAGTCACAGAAGAGCGCGTGCTGGAGGATTCCATTTACGGGAAATTCTGGAATAGACAAAATCATCTATGGTGAAAAACATTAGATCAGCGGTTGCCTGTGGGGTGAAGGGGGCAAAGGGCATGAGGGAACTTTCTGGGGGTGATGACAGTGCTCTGTATCTTGATGGAGGTTTCAGTTCCCGGGTGTGTATGTATTTATTCAAACTCAGCATACATAAGCTTGAGATTTGTTAATTTCTCTGTTTGCAAACTTTATCTCAAAAAAGGAAAGCAGTAAGCAAATATTAAACTCTAGTTAATGATACACACACTGAAGTGTTTACAGGTGAAGGGTCCTAACGTCTGCATCTTACTTGAAAACTCGTCAAAAAATGACAGATTGGGGCGCTTGGGTAATATTGATTACTGATCGAACCTCCTTACTGGTAATTAGTCTATTTAGATCTTCTCTTTCTTCATGATTCAGTCTTGGAAGATTGTATATTTCTGGGAGTTTATCATATGTTCTATGTTATCTAGTTGTTGTATGTAATTGTCCATATTAGTCTCTTACGATCTTTCCTTCATATTTCTGTGGTATCTGTTGTAATTTCTCCTCTTTCATTTCATTGTATTTATTTGAGCCTTGTCTCTTTTTTTCTTGGTGAATCTAGCTAAAAGATTGTCTGCTTTTTTTTTCTTTTCAAAGAACCAGGTCTTAGTTTCATTGATCCTTTCTATTGTTTTTTTTTTTTAAGTCTCTATTTCATTTATTTTTGCTCTGCTCTTTATGATTTCCTTCCCTCTACAAACTTCAGGTTTAGTTTGTTCTTCTTTTTCTAGTTCCTTTAGGTGTAAAGCTAGATTGTTTGAGTTTTTCTTGTTTCAGGAGGTAGGTCTGTATGGCTATAAATTTCCTTGTTAGAACTCTAGCTGCATCCCATCAATTTTGGATTATTTCCATTTCCATCTGTCTCAGGTGTTTTCTTTGAATTTTCCTTGTGATTTCTTCATTGACTCATTAGTTTTTCAGTAGCATGTTGTTTAATCCCTACATATCTGTGATTTCTTCAGTTTTCATGTAATTGACTTCTCGTTTATACCATTGTAGTTGGAAAAGATGCTTGATATGATTTCAGTTTTCTTCAATTTATGGACGTGTGTTTCATGGCCTAACATGTGCTCTGTCCTAGGGAATGTTCCATGTGCACTTGAGAAGAATGTATATTTTACTGCTTTTGGATGGAATGGTCTATATAAAACTATTAAGTCCATTTAGTATAGTGTTTCCCTGTTGATTTTCTCTTTGGATGATTTATTCATTGATGTAAGTGGAGAATTAAAGTCCCCTACATTATTGTATTGCTGTGAATTTCTCCCTTTAGGTCTGTTAATATTTGCTTTATATATTTAGGTCCTCCCGTGTTAGATGTATCAATATTTACAACTAAATCCCCTCATTGGATTGACCTTTTTATCATTATGGGATGCCCTTGTCTTTTATCACAGTCTTTGTTTTAAAGTCTATTTTGTCTGACACAGGTAAAGCTGCACAAGCATTCTTTACCTTTCTATTTCAGGGAATATCTTTTTCTGTCCCTTCACTTTTGGTCTATGTGTGTCCTTACATCTGAAGTGAGTCTCTTATAGGCAATATGTAGATGAGTCTTTTTTGTTTGTTTTGATTTGTTTTTGCTCTGCGTCATTTGAGTGGAGATTCTAGTCCATTGACATTTATTTATAGTTCCTCTCTCTTCCTTTCTTCTTTTCCTGTTCTCTTCCTTTTGTGGTTTGATGACTTTTTTTGTATTATGCTTATTATATTCCTTTCTGATGATCTTTTGTGTAGGTTTTTGCTTTGTGGGTTTTTTTGTTTTTGTTTTTGTTTTGTTTGTTTTTTAAACATGAAGTTCACAAAGAGCAGCCTATGTATAATAAGTTGGTATTACATATTATTTATTTATATGCTATCTTAAGTTAATTGCAGCTTGAATATGAATACATTTTAAAACCTCTACATTTTTACTTCCCCTCACATGTTTTATGTTTTTGATGTCGTATTTTACATCTTTTTATTTTATGTAACCCTTAACTAATTATTATAGCTATAGTTAATTTTTACTATTTTTTCTTTCAACCTTAATTCTGTCTTTATAAGTGGTTCACACGTTTACTTTATATTCACCTTTACCAGTGACATTTTTATTTTAATATGTTTTCTTGTCAGTGTCTTCTTTTCTGCTTAAAAAAAGTCTCTTTAACATTTCTTATAAGACCAGTGTGGTGGTGATGAACTTCTTTAGGTTTTTCTTGTCTGAAAAACTCTTTATCTCTCCTTCAATTCTAAATGATAGTCTTGATGGTTAGGATATTCTTGGCTGAAAGTTTTTTACTTTTAGCACTTTGACTATATCATGCCAATTTCTTCTGGCCTGCAGAGTTTCTACTGAAAAATTAGTTGTTAGTTTTATGGTGACCCCTTTGTATATAACAAGTTGTTTTTCTCTTGCGGCTTTCAAAATTCTTTATCTTTAATTTTTGACATTTTAATTGTAATGTGTTTTGGTGTGGACATCTTTGAGCTCATCTTATCTGGAACTCTCTTTGCTTCCTGAATCTGGATGTCTGTTTCCTTCCCTGAGACTTTCCTTCCCCAGATGAGGGAAGTTTTCAGCCATTATTTCTCCTAGTAAGTTTTCTGTCCCTTTCTCTTCTCCTTCTGGGACATTTATCATGTGAATGTTATTCTGCTTAATGCTGTCTCTTAAGATATCTTCACTTTTTTTAAAAAAAAGATTTTATTTATTATTCTCTTAAGGTAGCTTTACTTTTTTCAAAAAAAGATTTTGTTTATTTATTAGAGAGATAGAGAGAACAGTTAGGGGGAGCGGTAGGTGGAGGGAGAAGCAGAATTCCTGCTGAGCAGAGAGCCTGATGGGTGGCTTGATCCCAGCATCCTGAGACCATGACCTGAGCTGGAGGCATACACTTAACCTACTAAGCCACCCAGGCACCCCAAGATATCTTCACTTTTCAAAAAGCTTTTTCTTTTTGCAGCTCTATTTGGGGAGGTCCATTGCCCTGTCCTCCAGGTTGTTCATTTTTTCTTCTGTTTTGTCTTCTGTTGAACCCCTCTAGTTTATTTTTCATTTCAGTTATTGTATTCTTTAGCTCTGTGACTTCTGTTTGGTACTTTCTTGTATCTTCTATCTCTTTGTTGAAGTTCTCACTGTGTGCATCCATCCTTCTGAGTTTAGTGAGCTTCTATTACTTTGACCTCTTTATCAGACAGATTACTTATCTCTGTTTTATTAAGGGTTTGTGGTTTTTTTTCTTTTCCCCTGAGATTTTGTCTTGTTCTTTTACTTGGAACATATTCCTTTGTTTTCTAATTATGCTCAACTCTCTGTGTTTGTTTCTGTGTATTATGCAAAACAGCTGCCTCTCCCAGTCTTGAATGGGGTGGCTTTTGTAGGAGGGGAAACTTATCTTTCAACCTTGCCCTAGCTCTTAGTTGTCTTTTGTACCTTCATTATGGTCAAAGTAGTCTGATTTATTCCTGATCAGTTCCGGTAGTTTCTAATTGTTGAGGGGGTGCCAAGTGTTTTCTAGAGGGGGTGATCTCAGTAAGCACATAGCTTCAGGCTGATTGGAAGCCAGGTCCTCAGGCAGCCACTTTTAACATATGTAGGCATACACAGTCCTGTGGAACTGCAGTTGTTGACCTCTGGAAGTCTGGAGGTATCCCCTGGATGACAGTTGAAAGAATCAGGACTTCAGACAAATACATAAGCTCTTTTCTGGGAGGGACCAGCAAGCTGGCAAGGCCATGGGAGACTGTAAAAATGATGTCTTTCTGCCTGCATTCCCTGGGAGTGCCTTTGTAACGTCTATATATATGGCAAACCTAAAGCCTATCCACAAAGAAATGGGCCTTTTTCACAGGCAGAATGGGTGTGTGTTTCAGTCTCTGTGTGTGAGTGCCCTGAGTGTGCTCTAAACTGTTTTTCCAATTGTACAAGCCCCCTCTGGCCACCAGAGACAGACAAGCACTAGGTGTTTCCTGAATGAACGCAGTTTCCCACCAGCTTTAGCAAGGTCCTGGGAGAGCGTTGAGGGTGGGACATGCCCACAGCTTTATTTTTATTTATTTATTTAGATTTTATTTATTTATTTGACAGAGAGAGACACAGCGTGAGAGGGAACACAAGCAGGGGGAGTGGGAGAGGGAGAAGCAGACTCCCCTGATGAGCAGGGAGCCCGATGTGGTGCTTGATCCCAGGACCCTTGGATCATGACCTGAGCTGAAGGCAGACACTCAACTAGTGAGCCACCCAGGCGCCCCTGTCCACAGTTTTATTGGTGCAAGGTGTGAGTGCTGGGACAATGCACACTCTTGGCTTTAGTGAGGCCAGGAAAGAGCACTGGGGATGGGGCCCACCTGTGGTAAAGCCAAATTTTTTATCCCTCCCCACCAGCTCCCCCTTCAAATCTTCATTTTGTAAATGGCACCATCAGTTCTTCCATTTGCTCAAGCCCAAATCCTTAAAATCATCTTTGACCTATTTTTCTCTTCCACAGTCAATTCAGCAACAAATCTGTTGCTGCCACTTTTGAAATATGTTCACAGTGAGGCCACTCTTCTCCACCCTTGTGGTTAGCACAGAAGTCTCTTACCTGGAATGTTCCATTTGTTGTCTAAATGACTTCTCATCTTCCACCATTGTCCTCCTAAATTCTGTTTTCCTCCTAGCAGCCAGAACTGTTGTAAAGAAAAAAAATCAAGATTCTCCGTTGGTGCCAAAATAAAGTCCCATGTCTGTAGCCTTTCTACAAGGTCCATGACCTCTCCGATTTCATGTCCTACCTCTATCTCCTTTGCTCATTCTATACCATACCTACTGACTTCCCAGCTGTTCTTCCAACATACCAAACATGCCTGCTGTAGCGTTTCCCAGTGGTATTTCTTCTACTTGGACTACTCTCTCTCTCTGTTACTTGATGTCTCACTTCCTTTAGGTTACTCTCAGATGATACCCTATCCTAAAGACTATACCTTGCTATCTGACATAGTACCCCTCTTCACTTTCTACCCCTTTAGCCTGCTTTATTTTTCTCCTAAGCACTTCTCATTGCTCAACATTGCATATTTATTTGCTCTCTCTTTTTTAAAAAAATTTTTTTATTAAGTAGATTCCATGGCCAGTGTGGAGCCCAACTCAGGGCTTGAACCCACAACCCTGAGATCAAGACCTAAGCTGAGATCAAGAATCAGATGCCTAACCAACTGAGCCACCCAGGCTCCCCTTTATTTGCTCATTTTAAAATTCTCTTCCCACTTGAATGTGAGCCCTATGAGAAGATAGACTTTCTGTTTTCTACCCACCCCTGTATCCCCAACACCCCAAATAGAGCCTGGCACACAGTAGGCTTGACAGTAAAGATTTGTAAGATGGATGAATGAGTGAACAAACACCTAACTCAGTGCTGGCCTAGAAAATGCTTTCAGAAAATAATTTTCATTACCATGATTATGGCCCTTTATGGAGAAAAAGCACAGAATTAATGGGGGAAGACCTGATTCTGGTCCCAAATGAGACCTGAGTGGAAAAAACCTGAATCCCTTGGGCAGTTTCATTGTCGGTGTGAGTCACAAGTTGCTTTGTTGACCTGGAGGCTGGTGTGTCACATGACCCAGAAATTACTGCCACCCCCTTCCTGGTAAATAGTTATGTCCTCCTACCTAAGCCCCTTCCTCATTTAGCTCCCCAAACCCTGTTTCTGCCTGGGGAGCATTTCTTTGAAATGACCCTAACATACCACCACTCAGTAATTACACCCCAGAGCATACGGCTTTCTTGTGTCTGCAAGACAGTGCAATTGCACATTTCAACAGAGTCTCTTAAAAAACATTTATCACTGATCTACTGGGCCTGCTCTGAAATTAGTTCAGCTTGGATGTTGGCCCTTCTTATCTCTGCAAATAGATACAGGCCTGCATACAACCTGCAGGAAGTGGGGCCTTTGATCTCTGTGGGGAAACCTGCTTTATAGCTCCTTTAAAAATTGAATTATGTTCTGTGTAAATGTGTTTTTAAGACATCATAGTCTATGGAAAGAAGCAGGATTCATTTATCAGAAAGGACATTTTAAGTTCTACAATCAAACAGTTACTGAATTCTTTCCTGGTTGATAATGTAGTACTTGTGTTTGATTAAAGTCCAAATGCCTGATAGAAAGCCAGGAAACGAAGAAGGAAGGTTGAGAAACACACACTTACAGGGGCTAGGTGGGCCAAGGGGGAGGGAGGGAGTTAACCCCTCCCATTTGAGAAGGAGTAATCCCAAAGGTTCAAGTTGATAATGGATACGGGAGGTCTAGTTCCTTCTGCATCTGGTTGGTGAGCTGAGAGCTAAGGGCAGAGTAAGCCTTGCACTTTCCTTCCTTCATTTTCTTTTCTTTGGCTTCAAGCCGGTCTGGGAAGAACATAATTTGCTAGAGAGGCTTTGGCAGCAGCCTGGCCCAACAATCAAGCAGCAGCTTGGGATGGGCAGAAAGTCAGGTCCCCTTGTGAGTTACAGGTGTTACCCTGAAATCTGAGAGGTGAAGTGACTTGTCCGGTCATGGAGTGCGTTGGGGGCAGAGCCCCCCGGAAGCCTAGGTCCCAGATGCTTGGCTTCCCTCCCCCTGCCCAGAAACACGCACACTGGAGTTTTCAAACCATACTCGATGTTGGGGAGGAGGGAGGTGGTGATTCTCCAGGGACCACTGTGAAAGGGTGCGGGCGCGGCAAGGGTCAGGTGGCTGTGACTCCAGCTGCCGCACCCCATCTGTAATCAGAGCAGCTCCACCCGGTTTTGTTCTCTACACTGTGGATCTGTGGAATATACTGACTGAGCAAAGAGGTTTGAAACAACCGCAGATTTAGGGTACATGAGAAAGGGTCATGTGCACTGACAGACTGAAAACTAGAAGACCTCAGAACACAGACTCTGGAGCTGGGCTACATGGGTTCAAATCCCAGCTCTACCTCCTACCAGTTTATGTCCTTGTCTGTAAAAGGTCTATATGAAAGCGTGTTATATCATAACGTGTTAAACAAATGGGAATATGTAAAGCGCACAGAAAAGGCACATTCCATGGCAGACCTCCGATAAACGATAGTTGTTTTTAACTCTGAGATGGGGAACCCATGTTAGATTAAGCAGCTGTTGCTAACTGCTCATCAGTCGGGAATTCAGAATTCTCTTTAATGACTAGTTCTCCCAATCTAACCACTTCATCCTTCAATACTGATGCTTGGTCGAATTAATGAAGACATTGGATTGAATGAGCTCTTTCTGTTGGAAGAGTGACAAAACACTATGGCTAGTTGAAGAAATAAGAAGAATGGGATGGGGTAGAGTGGTTATTTTAAGAATGGCACAGGCAAAAAGAGAAAAACATCCCAGAATGGGATCAGGGTGGGTTCTTGAACCTGGACTCGGTCACTATGGTATGATTCCCAGAGCCTGGAGGTGGAACATGGGTCTGGATCCACATCACTTCAGGGTTGGGTTTTGCAGTAATGGCCCATCCTTAACGGGGCTCAGCTACTTTGCTGTCTGTTCATTCTCATGCCCCCGCTGGCTTACTCACTCAGCCACTCTGTTTCTTCTCTGCTATATCATTCTGCCCATCTCCTGACCCCACAACCCCCACTCTCCTTTTTTTTTTTTTTTCTTGCTCTCTTCCCATAGCTAATAGCATCGTCACCCCCATCACATTCCTAAGAGAACACATCTGACTGGTCCAGCTCCTTTTGCTGTCCCAGGCCACACCATAGGTAGCTTGCCAGCCCCGGATCGGCTGTTCGTGGGTCACCTGACCACCATTGTCCAATCAGCTTTGGCAGAGCTGGGATGTTGGGGGGTGTGGGGAAGGGAGGATGGAAGTCACCTGGGACCAAACCTGCAGGCATAGCAATCAGCCAGGGCTGTGGTGGGGCACTTGTCCTTACACCATCTGCAGGGTAGCCACGCCCCCCGCCCCTGTGACTGACTTCCGTAATGCAAAATTGCCTTTATTATTAGGGGTAAGGAAGTGGGAAGGTCTATAGGTCCCCTTCTAGGGACAGATTCCTGTTCGAATCTCTTGCTGCCTCTAAGGCACCTCCACTCAATGAGCAACCTCATGACTTCACTTCAAGCCAAGCCCAGGGCTCTGGCGGAAATGAATGGCCCTGAGTGAGAGTTTTGCAAACCCAGACATTTGACGGCTCAGTGGGGCAGCGTTCCACTTTCTTTCTTGACATAGAAGGAAACCAGTTACCCAAGACAGATCTCTGAGGAAACAAAATTCTCAAGTTCTTACACCAGCTAAATTTTTTTTTCTATTTATTCCTGAATGCCTCCATTTTGGTAGTATGGTAAAAGAATGAAATAAATGAACTAAAAAGTTTGTTTGGGGGCGCCTGGGTGGCTCAGTGGGTTAAAGCCTCTGCCTTCGGCTCAGGTCATGATCCTAGGGTCCTGGGATCGAGCCCCGCATCAGGCTCTCTGCTCAGCGGGGAGCCTGCTTCCTCCTCTCTCTCTGCCTGCCTCTCTGCCTACTTGTGATCTCTCTCTCTCTGTCAAATAAATAAATAAAAATATTTAAAAGAAAAAAAAAGTTTGTTTGGCCTCAGCATACACAGAATTGCATGAATTAATTCCATAAATAATGAGACCACCCAGGCAAGCTTTTTGTAGCCACTTTTTGCATTTCCACTTTGCCTCCTCCTGCTCCCTGCTTGGAAATACCAACCTCGGACTGCTGCACACCTGCAAAGGCTCCACCATCTACCTCCCCCTCCAAAATAAGGGTCGGAGAGGAGGGTGCACTTAACAGATGGCAGCAAAGTTTTGGAGCATCTTCTGGGCGTCAGGTCTGGAGGTAGACTAGCGTCGTGAACAAAACAGAAAAGACTCAGCCCTCATGGAGGGCGCACATGCCAGTGGGGAAACAGACAATAAACTTGATAAGTAAGAGACACAGATGGTTTCCATACTTCATTGCAAGGACTTTGGCTTGACTCTGAGTGGATGGGAAGCCGGAGGAGGGTTTGGGGCAAAGGACTGATGTGGTTGGACTTCCCTTTTAAGAGTCACTCACTCTGCTGTGTTGAGAATAGACTGTCCCATCCTTATTTGCCTGGAACCCTCCAGAGGCTTCCCACTGCACTCAGAGTCAGCCAAAGTCCTCAATTTCAGACACAAATCACCAAAGTTCCAGAGAACTCTGGGGTAGAGGGCCCAAGCACACTTTTTCTGCGTCTATATGTTCCCCTTGTGTTACTCAGGTTTCTTGGTGATTAGTGATGGTCAGGGTCTTTCCACTCAGCTAACCCTCACTCTTTCCCAGGGGGTTGGCTGACCCCGGGGTGGGGTGCTGAGGCCAGCTAACTTTTCAGGGTAATGTCTGAAATGATTCAACTATAGCATTTTAAACCTGGAAGAGATAAGACCTAGTCCATCCCCAAACCCCAGTTCATTTACAAATGGAGAAACCAAGACCTAAAAGGAGGAAATGCCTGACAAGTCATTGTGTGATTGGGTGACAGCTGGACTGCTTCTGGGCATGATGGCCCAGCTCTGTGCTAACATCTTCATGCAATGGGGCAGGAACCTGCCTTCCCCATGAACTCCACCTGCCTCACAAACTCCCTTCTCTGAGCGGGAACCGTAATGCTCCTCTCAGTAGCTGATTCATCCTTATACCTGCTTACGTGTCCATCCATCTATCCTTCATTCATTTCTAGTGGGTATATGTGTTTTCCTTTCTCTTCCCATTCAATACTGGGATTTTCCTTTGTCAAATTCATTTATTCTCTCTTCTCCCCCTTGGGGATTGGGTGACAATAGACACCACCCTGAGCTCTAGTCATCCCCTTGACCACAGGAGTGAGTTCAGAGAAAGGTGTGTGCCCTGATACGGGCTGATGGGAGTGAGAACATATGCTACCATTATTGGAAGTAATTTGCTTTCTCCTGGACCACGTGGTATGAGGACATAGCATGCTGTCTAGCCAGAGTTTCTGGACCACCATGAGGAACCTAAAGATGACACTAATCCCAGGTGTCTCTCCCAAGACAGGAGAGAGAGACAGGGTGACCGAGATGGATTAGGTCTTTGATGAGTTACTTGATCAAGTCTCATTTAAGGTTAGAATTCTTCTGAACATCCAAGATTTTTTTAGCTAATTTTTTTTTTGCTTTAGCCAGTTTTAATTGGTTGCTTAATTAGGTACTTTAATTGGGTTGCTTGCAACCCAGAGGTTCCTGACTGACACACCACTTCACCAGTTAGCGTTTATGGAGTGTCTGCAATGTGCTAGGTTCTCTTCCCAGTAAACACAAGTGAACTTGGTGGAGTTGGGTATGAAGAGGAGCAAAATTTGCTTCCCCAAAATGTATCTTTTGGGCATACAAAATTTTTAGGCTATTTTGAAAAAACAGAAGACTGTTTTTCCCCCTCCCCTTAACTGCCTAAAAGAATTTGGATAGAAGACCCGCTCAGGGAAGGGAGTTATCACCATAGAATACTTTAGTGTAATGTGGACGTAGGTATGGTACACTGGGAGGAACCAGCAAAGCTGATGTGATCAAAATCCTATGTTTCAGTGGCCCAGCAAACATTTGTTTACCAAACATTCACCTTTTCCATTCTTCCTGTGAATAGCTTTTCTTCCCTTTGTAGCCCCAGACCCCTACCCCCTGCTCCTTATTCCAGAATGACATATATACCCCATTTTGCCTGTCTTTGGAATCTAATGTTTATATGGATTCTCTGTATGTACATAATTAAATTTTATTTTCTTTGGTTAATCTGTCCTTATGTCAATTTAATTCTTAGATCAACTGGAGGAATCTTGAGGGACAGAGGAAAATTTTTCCTCCCCAGTAGGTGCTGGGTCCACATTGCCCCAAAAACTTACTGAAAAGGCAAGCAGATTACATAAGCAATTACAATAAAGTATGGCCATCCTGTTGTTAAAAGACAGGGTGGATGGTATGATTAACCCTATTTTTTTAAATGGTATTTTCAGATCTTTATGTGTGCCTATGCATAGAAAATGTATTAGAGAGAGGTATGATCTTTGAGTGCTGTGGTAATAGAATCTGTTTCCTCCTTTACAGTTTGCTTTTTTCCCCTCCCCAACCAATCTTAATTACTCTAATAATCAAGATGGGAAATGCTATTAAAATCAAAATGCTAGGCATGATAAGCATTACACTGGGAGAGGTGCTGGATGCTATTAGAGCACTTAGCAGGGGCTCGCCTTCAGCAGCGGAGCAACTGTGCAGGGAGCCCCAGAGAAGGCTCAGGGAGGTTTTTTTGTGCACAGAGACCTGCCTGCCTCTGCCTATATAGGCCGACCCTCTGTGAGGCCCCAGGAGTGTGAGCTGGGTAGGGAAGCCAGCCTCCCGCCCCTTCGTCAGGCTGTCTGGAGCCTGGGTCCCCTGGACTGGCCAGGAAGGGCATTTCCCCCAGCTCATTTTCCTATGTTGCCCAGTGGAGAGCTGGTTACTGGAAACACAAGGCGCTTTCCTCTCAGGGCTCCAGAGGCTGAACATTAAGAAGCCATTGCAAATAGAGTAATTGCTCAGAATGAGCATTAGTGTCCTATTAAAAAAGAGGCAGCTGGTGGTGGCTGTAACCTCTGATTCAGCAGCATTTCCTGAGAAGCACGTTAATGCGATTGGAGCTAATTCCTTCCTTGCTGCCTGGGGGCCGAGGCCAGGCTCCCGGCCCTCAGTCTCTGTAGACACCCAAGAATCCTTCACTGTTTCCTGACAGGGGTGTCCTGGAGGCCCAGGCCCGGCGGCGGGCAGGCAGCAGGCACTCAGCAAACTGCTCTCGATTGCCTCCTCCTGTGTCTGACATTGGACCAAGGGCTGAGGAGTGGGGACGGGGAGGGCATGGACGCCCACTGAGTCTCAGTAAGCACCTTTGAGGCGTTTGGCATTTGTCTAAAAAGGCAGGACAACCATGCTAAGAAATGAGAGATTTGAAGGAGAGTAGGATGCCGAACACGCGTGCTCCTCATCAGTCTGTCCATTCTGGGGGCTGGGGGTTACGCCATGAATAAGACGGCTGCCGAGTGCAGCGTGCCCCGAGAGAGTAAAAAGGGAGTGGGGTGGCAACTGACCTAGCGTGGGGGTCCAGGAGCCTTCCTGGGCAAGAGGAAATCCTATGAGCAACAGTTAACAAAGAAAGAAGAACCTTGTAGGCAGGGGGAAGGTGGGGGCTGCAGGAAAAGCAGGGAGGCTGGACACAGAGAGGAGAGAGGAGAGGGCATGCCAGACACAGCAGGCCTGTCTCCTTGCCCGCAGTGGTGGCATTTCTCTGCTCCTCTCGGGGACGTCACACCAAAGAACTTATGCCCCCAAACTTCTCCCAGCGTCTCAGAGCTTGTGGCCTTGCCGTCATCCTCTTGCCTCACTGGACAGGCTGGAGTGCCCACCTCTCTCTCTCTCCCCTTTGGGAAGGGAGCTGCATCACCCAGTGAGTGCAGGTGATGGTCTAGGTGTGGCCTTATCTGGTCCCACCACAAAGCCCTGGAGAGGGGGCAGGCACAGGCTCTGGAGCCCTGGTGAGCACAGCTCCCCTCCCCTAGGTGCCCCAAGAGATGGTTCCTTAGCAACAGCACGGGCACAGGCAGCCCTGGGGAAGCACGGGGTGTGCACAGAGGGCAGAGGGAACAAAGGGTCCTGCCATGCTGATTGTGGGGTGCTGTGTGAGCTCCTGGCCCCACTGCAGGCCCTCCTTGCTGGGGGACAGCACCTGGCCTCTGCCCTTCCCCCTGGGGCCGTTACCCAGAGCTCTAGCCTACTGAGGTCCTGAGAAGGAGCCTGGGGAGATGTCCTGGGTCCATCGTCACAGGAAGAGCTACAAGAGGATTCAAATCCGTTCATTCACTCCGTCACCCACTCCCTCACTCAATAAATATACCAGTGCCTCTGCTGGGTATTATTTCTCAAGCCATTCATACGTGTCTATCTCTGGAACTATCTCTGGTCGGCCTACAGGTCTCACATGCTGTGCCCCAGTATGGAGTTTAAAACCCACAACTTGACCTCCAGGTTTTGTTTAATCTGGTCGGTAAACCCTACACTTACAGGAAAGCTGGACACCCATCCGAATATCCCATAACATATGAGTGCACAGGGGTATGACCAGGTAGTGTGGGATGCGAGGGGGTGGGGTGAAGCGGCAGCCTGGACCGCGTCCTCCAGGGTGGGGGACACTTGGCACCCGCGCAGGACAATGTCCCACTTTACAGAGGTGGAGAGTGATGCTCAGAGAAGTGACAAACGTGCCCAAGTACATTTCTGCTGTGACAAGTCAAGGATTTGTCCCCCTGTTTGGTCAGCCCGACTGGCTGTCTCCAAACGCTCCCATACCCCCGGCCTCTGAGTTGCTGGCCTCAGGGCCTCCTCAAATAAATACCTCCCCTCTCCTCCACTTTTCCAGAAAGTGTGCTCTCCTGAGCACCACGTCTGGAGCCGGGACCCAGAACTTGGGACAGATGCCACTGTGGGGGCCATCTGATGTGCTGTGTTTCCCCAGTGCCTACACTCTGAGGCCCACCCAAGGGGCAGACTGGTTGGGGCTGGTTTGGGACTGGGTGAGGGTGCGTAAGTCCCCTTGGATAAAGAAAGTAATCCTGGGATGGTCGGCTTGGGGACACTGCCTGGTTGCCTCCGTTCTGACTCTCTTCATCCCAGCACGTCGGGTGCCCCTAGGACACTGTGCTTCTTTTCCCGAGGGGCTGGCCAGCAAGGGCCACCTTGGGGGCAGGTGCTGCTCCCTCTTTCTATGCATTTCTCCCATGAGCTCAAGGCCACCCATTAAGGTAGCCACACACTGCTTAGGCAGAGAGAAAATAGCATTTGCCCGTTTGCTCTTATGATACATCTGGTAGACCCTCCTTTCTGGGGGTGCGGGGGGCTCCAGCAGCCGGCAGCGCACACAGTGCCCTTCTGCTTGGGCTGGGCAGCCAGGAACAGCCAGGAGATCGATCCTGCAGAGGCCAGAAAAGGGCCTTTGAAGAGGTGTAAACAGTGGTGAAGCCTGTCTTTCTTAACCATCGAGCAAACACATTAGAAGCAAATCACAAAGATAAAAATCTCTGGTTCGTTCTTAAAATCCAGCAGAAAGTCTGGCAGGGAGGAACCTTACCCAGGGAGCATATCCAAGGACGACGTATCATGTAGTTTAGAGTCTGAGCAGGGGGCAGAAGAGGTGGGGACAAGTACAGGAGAGTCTTCTCTGTGTCCCTGTCTCCGGCCACATCTCTTGCAGAGAAAAGACTTGGAGAGGAATTCTCAGCTCCCAGCAATGGGCTTCTCGGAAACTTGCCACAACTGTTTGTCTCAGTTGGCTGGTCCTCCTCCAGCAGGGGAAAGGATGGGAGTGAAGACAGGGAAGGAAAGGGGGGATGCCACTGAATGGAGAAGGGTGCTGGAGGCGCGTTCTGGTTGCTGACATGAATGGGTGCCCGTCAGCTCCTGTACCGCAGGCCCCTGCGGGGAAAGCCAGGCTCTGTTTTCCCTCCTGATTTCTAGTCACTTCCATGCCCCCAACCAAGGGCATGGGCTCCTTCCTGAGCCCTTGGAGTCTCAGCTTTGCCATGTCCTTGCTGTGTGACCTTGGGTAAGTTCCCTAACCACTCTGGGCTGCAGTTTTCTCATCCATTAAACAGAGGTGAGAGTCAACTCCATATTTCAGGATTGCTGTGAGGAGTCAATAAGATGGTGTGAATGTCCTTCTTCCCATCCTGGTCCAGGCTGTAGGGAGAGGCAAGGGCACAGGGAAGGAGTGGATGGGGAGCCCCGAGGACTCCCGAATGACCACGCACTGAGTCCAGCCCTCTCCAGGCCTGGCTGTTCACTCCCTGGCTGGAGGTGAGACCAGGTCTTATTCCTTCCTGCCTTTTCCCTGCAATGTTCTTAGGCTTCAGTGGCCAGCAGATGGCCAGTGGAGCTCTGAGGGCCTCTGCCTGCCGGCGCTGGGGCCCTGCATCCCCCAGCTCTGGGGCCCTGCGTCCCCCAGCTCTGGGGCCTGGGCCCACCACCTACGAGCTCTGTGACTCGACGCAAGCTTCCTGCTCTCGCTGAGCCGTGAGGATCTCATCTGTAAACTGAGGTTGGCCAAGTGGGGGGACCCATGAAGCAGTGGTTGGAATTGCCTCCCCATGAGAGCTTCTCGCCTCCCTGACTCAGGTGCTGAACCCTGGCTGTCCCGTAGCATCTCCTGCGAGCTGTAAACATCCAGCGGGCTCTGTGGGCCTCTCCTGCCACTTTCTGACTCCACGGTCTTGAACACAGCCTGCACACTGGTGTTTTTGAAAAGTCCCCCAGGTGACCCTTGGGTTCCCCCTGGGCCGAGAACCACTGCGGGCTGCCGGGCCAGCCCCGGCACCCCCCGTTCTGGCTGTGTCCTCTTGTCCGTCTTCACGACACCCACCTGCTAGGGATGTGCTGGGCAGCTGGGCGGCTGGCAGCGTCCCAGAGGGAAGGCGCCCTCGCGGGCCTCTGTCTCGACACCCCCTCCTGCCCCTCCTGCTACAGCCCATCCCTGCCTTGGAGTCTTCCCTGAAGTGTTAGCACCTTGTGCCTCCCCACTTCCAATGGCTCCCGTCCCTGCAGGTCACACGGATGTAGGTCTCCGGTCTGTGGGACTCCCCCCCACCGCCCCCCAGCTCCAAGCTTGCTCTGCTCTCAGCTCTGCCCACCCGCCCTTGTTCAGGGCCTCCGGTTCCCTTTCCCCCAGAGGCTCTCAGCTTTCTGCGTGGAGCCCCATCCCCTGGACGGTCTGTGTTTCTTCCCAGCTTTACTTGGGGCACAACTGACAGTTAAAAACTGTACATTTCAGGCGGACCACTTGGTGACTTTATGTATGTATCCATTGTGAATAATCATCGTGGGCAAGCCAGTTAGCATATCCGTCACCTCCCAAAGATACCATTTACCCCCCTTTTCCTTTTTTGGTGGTGAGGACACTTCAGATCTACCCTCTTCACAAATTTCAAGTGGACAGTACAGTATCCTTAACTATAGTCACGTTACCGTACCTAAGAGCTCCAGGATTTGTAAGGGGTTAATACACAAAACGTGTAAGGAACTCCTACAGTTTGATGGGGGGGGGGGGCGGCGGGGGACAAAACCAAAAACCAAAAACCCAAGCAAATAATTTGATTTAAAAAACGAGCAAAGGACCTGAATGGACCTTTCCCCGAAGAAGACATAAACGGCAGCAGGTCCAGGAACAGAGACGCTCAGTATCACTCCCATCACGTGAGATGCAGATCAAAACCAGAGTGAGACATCACCTTGTACCTGTTTGACCGGCTCCTAGCGGGAAGAAGAAAGACACGTGTTGGTGACGCTGTGGAGAGAATGGAGCTGGTATTAAAATATAGATCCTAGGCCCCCTCCCCAGTGGCTGAGACAGGGGGGAGAGGGCAGGGGCGGAACGTGTGCAAATCGAACAGCTCCCCAGCTGATAACGGGCACGCTTTGAAACCTCCTGCTTCAGGGCAGAGTTTCTCAGCCTGGGCACCGTGGAGATTTGAGGCTGGGTGATTCTTTGTGGTTGCGGGGGACGGGAGGCCGTCCTGCCCACTGTAGAAATGGCATCACCGGTCTCCGTCCACCAGATGTCTCCAGACGTTGCCCCTCGTCCGCTGGGGGATGCAGGCGCCCTGAGCAAGAACTATTGCTCTTTCCGCCCTGGGGGTGGGGCTGCTGGGGGGGGGGGAGTTCTGCAGGGTCTTGACAAGTCCACTTCTCCCTACTTTGCTCCCTGTTTTTATAACTGAGGCCCTCCTGGAGCGCAGCCCATCCCATTCACCGGCCTGTTGCACGCGCTGCTTTCTTGCTATAATAGTAAAGTCGAGTGGTTGTGATGTAGGACGTCTGGTTTTGCAAAGTCTCAAACGTTTAAGAGTTGGCCCTTAACAGGAAACGTTGGCCAGCCCCTGTGCAGCCTTTGTGGGGGTCTGGTGGTTTGGGTTGGGGTAGAAGGACCCGGGCCTGGGCCTTCCCCTCGGCCTGTGCTGCCAAATGTTAAAGAGGAATGGGAGGTATAGGGGGATTCTGGGCACTGACCACCTGCCCTCCAGGGAAGCTGGGGAAGGGAGTCCCTGACCAGAGCTCCTGCTCCCCGGCGTTCCCTGCATCGGCCAGGCAAGCTGAGGGCTGGGCTGGGGATTTTCCACCGCTGCCTGATGCGTGACCAGACCTGGCTTCTGCTTATCTCCTGGGTAAACAAGAGCTCGGCACGCTGCCCCGAGGGAAGGAACCAAGACAGCAGGTTCTGGGGGTGATGAGCCACACGGGGCCGTGTGCATACAACCTTTGTGTCAGCGGGAAGAGGGACCCTGGGGCCACTTGGTAGGAACAAGGATGGCTTATTCATTCATTCTCGTGATATTTGTGGAACCCGCTGAGGGGAGGCACTGTACAAAGGACGTGGTGCCAGTACTGTGCTTGCCCTCTTGAGTCTGCCAGCTTCTGGGGAGACAGTCAAGCAAGGACCATTACCCTGCGGAAGCCCAGGGCATTGTTGGGAATGCAGAGGAGGCAACCAGCAGAGCCCTGGGGTGGGACCGGAGAGGAGTCTGAGGATAGACACCCAGTGCCTACTTAGGAGCCGCAACTCGACCTGGCGACCGAGTTGGCCAGCAGAGTTGCAGCTTCTGTCCCTATGCCTGGTCACCGTCCTCCCCCTTTCTCCTGCCCATCAGGACCCTGCTCTGCTCTGGAAAGGGTGGCAGTAGGCAGCCGGGGTTGCAGATGGTGTTCTGGTTGATTGCTCTCTGGGTGGGCGGTTCAGGACCATTAGCTGTACCTCCCCGTTCTTCGCGGCTATCCTAGCACTGAGCCCCGCCCGAGGTTCTCAGCGGGAGAGGTGGAGGAAGGAGTGGCATCCCAGCACCAGCAGAGGCAAGGGGCTTCAAGGAGATGTCCTTCCTTACATCTGCCCAGCACTTGACAGTTTGTAACACCTTTGAAACTGTAGCACGTTAATCCTGCGGTCACGGGAGCTCAGTAGGGTGGGGGCTTTTTATCAGTCAGAGCCCTTTGGCGATAAGCAACAGAAAATGGCTTTGGCTAACAACTGAAAAGGACAGGTACAGGGAAGCTCACTGATTCAGCGGAAAACCGAAAGACCAGGCCTCTGGAAGGAATGTGGCTCTGTCCAGAGCAACCCTCCAGAAAGGATAGATGGTCTTGCGTGCCTCTGCCCATGGCTCCAATCCCAGGGACAGCATCTGGTGGCTTAGCTTAGGGCAGGTGGCCCTCGTCTCAGGCTAACCCTGGTGAGGTTCCACAGGCCTCCCTGATCACAGTGTCCAGCCCTCCGCTCATTTTCTGCACTGGCTCAGCTTCTGCTAACAGCCAAATCCACAGCTCCCCGCTGCTCCCCAGCTCATCCTCCTCCTAGTCACCCACACTGGCAATGGGGAGCCTGTCTTCTTCTCTGCCAGGCCTCCAGCCAGCGCCGACTTTACTGATTTGGCCTGGAGCCATCCTCTCCATCCTGGTGAGGACCGCCGGGGTTCAGGCCCTCAGCATCTTTCCTTTACATGGGCGGCACGCTTCTCCCAACGCTTCTGTCCTCCACCCCCTCTAGCAGCAGGGGGGGTCTTTGCTGATACTGCGTATCTGATCATACCATTCTTCTCCTAAACAAAGCTTCAAACCACCTTCCTGCTCATGACCGTGCCTTCCAAACTTCTGTGACCTTGACTCGCAGTAAGAAATGTATTTTACATTGCAATTGATTTTACAGTGCACTTACTTCTATAAGCAAGGTAAAGTTTCCAAGAACTGACACTGACTTGGGTTTCTATTCAGCACCGCTTTTTAAAAACTTCTGGCCAGGACCCACTAAACCAATTTCGCGATCCACGATTGAGCCATGATCTGTTCTGTTTGAAAACACCTGCGGAAAGACAAAGCGGGACACCCTTGGAATGGCGTGGAAGGCTGCTGGGTGACCCAGATCTCTTTCTGTCTCCCCTGTTCTGGATTCTCGTCAATCTGTGTTTTCCTTAAGTCCCTCTGGGGACTTTGGGGCATATCCCATACTGTCTGCCTGAATTGTCCTCCTCCCCTTCCTCGTGTCCCCTGCCCACCTCATTCTTCACTTATCTCTGTGGGCTAGATCCGAGCTTCCCTGTGCCCTCGGAGCACCTTGGGCATGGCACTGGCATTTGCTTCGTTGTCTACACTGTGCGGGAGCTACTTGCCTCAATATCCTGTCTATTTCCAGACCTCATCACCGGCCCAAGGAGTCGGAGTCTTTAAAGATGGCGTGGCATGGGGCGCCTGGGTGGCTCAGTCGGTTAAGAGTCTGACTCATGATTTGGGCCCAGGTTGTGATCTCGGGGTCGTGAGACTGAGCCCCACGTCAGGCCCACACTCATCGTGGAGTCCACTTAAGATTCTCTCTCTCCTTCTGCCCCTCCCCCTGCTCGCTCGCTCTCAATAAATAATAAATAAATAAAATATTTTTTTAAAAGTCGTGGCAAATCTGCATGTTTACTTAATTACCCCAGTTGGTTCTTAGGTATGTTAACACAAATGTTTGACATGGACTGGTCTGGAGGCTGTCAGTCCCTCCAGGCCGTAGGCCATGCTGTTCATTCATGCACACCCTGGGCCGATGGCTGCCCAGAATCTCACTCCCTTCCCATGCTTGGGGAATTCCCTGCCACGTTGTCCTGGTAGGAGACAAAGGCCACTTCCCCACAGAAGATGGAAGGTCTAGATGCTGCCCTCCTAGACCCCTGGCAGCAGCAACATAGGCATGGGACTTTGTCTCAACCAAGCATTCCTACCCACCTGGGACCTTGAATCAGGAGCTGGAGACCCAGAGAAACAGGGACGGGGAAGAATGCATTTGGGTGACAACACCTGCAGGATCCAGTTCCCAGAGGCAACCTTGTGGCAGAGTGAGCTGGGGACCCAGGATTTGGGGAGCAGAAGCTGTATGACTAGCCCTTTGGCATGATTTTGGTCGGTCCTCCCTTCTAGCTGCCCATTTCCAGAACCGGACTCTCTAGTGTTTGTGGCCATGCTGGGACCCAGTCCATGTCCTCCCAATGAATTACTTTTCTCCTTACATTGATCAGAGTTGACTTCTTCTCCCACTTGCACGTACACACCCTCACAGACACTCTGGCCCCTCACAAGAAGTATTTGCTGGTGCAGTGGACAACTTCTCTGGGCTCAAAGCTGCTGGTCCAGCTTTCATCTCCAAGCCCACGCTTGGTGCTTACCCTGAGCACCCAGCAGCCACCTCCTGACCTTGGCCATCTCTCCAGCCTATGAGACCTGAGGCCAGTAGAGACACAGCCGTGTTTCTTCCTTAAGGATACAGAGTTAATGCCAGCTGTCCTCAATGATGGCTGTGGTCAGGGGCGTGACAAGTGGGCAGGCTTGTGGGGACGGGGAGACCTCTGCTCTCACTGGGACATGGGTAATGGATTTAGGCTTTCATTATTCCCAGGCAAAGAACCGAAAAGCAGCAACTAGAATGTTCTCCGGCTTTGACTTACTAATGAAGTGTATCCAACCGTCCTCTTGGGGCAGGGACTCCCGTGGAGAAAACACATTTTCTCTTCATGGATGATAATCTTCCCACTTCTAAAGACCCCAACCAGCCAGCTGAAGTCAGTGAATAAGACTTAGGGGTCTGTTGAAAAGAGAAAGCCAATGGGCTGGGGAGCCTAGAAGGCACCTGCACACGGTTCTGTGGTAACTATGGGGACTGGTGGAATGATAACAGTGGGAACAGCATGATCTCTGCTGGTCAGAGTCTGGCAGGAAACGGAAAGCACCCTCAAGCAGAGCGGCTGAAGAGAACTTAATAAAGAGACTCTTTACCAAGATGCAACAGTAGGAGAAAGCAGTTAGGACCATCGTCAGTGAAGCAACAGGACCCACAACAGACAGGAGCAAATCCCCATGTCCTCTAGGCCCGAGGGGCAAGAGGAGGGAGCTGCAACTAGAGACTGGTGAGGGTATTTGTCATAGAGATACCTGGCGAACCATGGCCTTCAGTGAGGATGGTGGGGATGGCGGGAGGACACACAACATGGTGGCCGGGCAGGGAGGGAGTGACCTCTCTCTCCTCCCGCCCTCTAGCTTCCAGTCAGTACTTCTCAGTGACTGAACCCAACTAGAAGCCAGAGGGCAAATCAGGAGGTCACTGATGGGTCCGTAGGGGTCAAGCTTTGGAGGACCGAGTGGGGTGGGAAAGAGTGGACAGTGGATCATGAAGGACGGATAGAGAGCATCCAGCATCGCTGCCTATGTCACACTTCCTGTGGGCTCTTGGTGGCACATAACATGCATAGCAATTCATGGAATTCCCAGAAGAAGCTTGGGTACTGGCATCTCCCCATTTCCCGGATAAATACCATGAGGTTAAATACCTCACCCAATGTCAGCATTGAGAGTGGCTGCAATTCAAACCCAGACAATATGAATCCAGACTCTACGTCCTTAACCCCTGCTCTGAGCCATCCAAGAAGGTACCCACTAGCTACACGTGGCTATTTAAATATAAATTAGTTGATATTAAACAACATTCATATCCAGTAAATCCCCCTGAGCCACATTTCAAATGGCTCCCTATGTGTCGCTAGTGGCTACCATATTGGACAGCACAGAGAGAGAACGTGTCCATCCTCCCAGAGAGTTCTACTGCACAGCTCTGCAGTAGACCTGGACATTTCTATCTGCACCATTTCAACCCCCTAATCCCTTGCAAAATGCATGCACACGCACTCCCAGCAGTAGCTGAAAAGGACAGGGGTCAGTCTGATTTGAAGATGTCATTGCCCTCTTGATGGCTGCCAGATAATGTGTGCCTCAAGCACAGCTCAAAAGAGATAAATCTGAGATGGTTTTATATAAGCCATGCCCTTTCTCTCATTCTACAATCCCTTTGCGGTCCCGCCATCTCCTGTCAGAATGGCGAAGATATCCCATAATAAGCAGCAGCATTTAGATAAAAAGAGACAGGAGAAATGGCTGGTACATTGGAACTCTCTTGTCCCCCCCCCCCATTTCAGAGATACTTGTCCTCGGGGCTCATGAGTTGCTGGCATCCAGTGATGTACAACATCCTGCCATCCGCTCCCAGGAGACAGTTCTGAGTTGGATTTAATGATCCCCAAGTCTTGACACCGATACATCATCTCCGAAATGTCCAGCATTATTAGTAGATGAGATAAATGCTGAAGGTGATATAAATCCTACGTACCAGAGAGGCTAGAGGTGAAGTCTAGCTCTGTCTAGACTGTCAGAACATCATAAAAGGGAATGTGAGTCAGTATCAGATGACCCTCCCTTCACATAAGGGGATGCAGGGTCTTAGTAATCTATGAGAGCACGTTCTGGAAGAGGAAGCAAAAAGTTTTAACTCCACACCAGCTGTAACGCTACCTCCCAGCAAGCACAAGTGCTACCCTCTTGTGTACATTCTCTTGCACACACTCCATCACGCGTGGACACGTGTATGAACATAGTGTGCATGATCTCCTTTGTCCAGGGCATCTGCGAACGTTTTTGCAACTCATTGAACTCATTGAGCTATCCTTCATTGTTGCTTACCCTGTGCGGAGCTCTGGGCACGTTACCTGTGTTACCTTCTCAGGATAGTAATGATAAGAGGAAGCATTGTCATTCTTGTGCTACAGGCAAAGAAACCAAGGCACAGAAGACAAGCACCTTGCCTAAGGTCGCACGACTAGTTTTGTAGCAGAACTAGGTCTATAACTAAATCTCTTGGACCTCCAAACCCATGCCTGCTCTGCCATGGTGTCATTCTACACCAATGTTCTCCAAATTGTTTTAGCTCTAGCTCAGGCATTCTCTCTCTCTCTCTTTTAGCTCTAGCATGCATTTTTAAATTTTTTTTTTAAGAGAGAGACATCACAAGCAGGAGTGGGGGAGGGAGAGAGAAATCTTAAGCAGGCTCCATGCTGAGCATAGAGCCTGATACGGGTATCCATGCAGGGCTTGATCCCAGGACCCTAAGATCATGACCTGGGCCAAAGCCAAGAGTCGGATGCTCAACCCACTGAACCACCCAGGCACCCCAACTAGCATGCATTCTTTATGG